>NC_062224.1:110701216-111013966 GCF_902686445.1 Sciurus carolinensis | reverse complement strand
GGGAGGGGAAAAATAACAGAATGAATCAAACAACATTACCCTATGTAAATTTATGATTACACAAATGGTATGCCTTTACGCCATGTACAGAGAAACAACATGTATCCCATTTGTTTACAATAAAAAAACAAGGGGAAGACAATTCCTACCTATATAAATTAATATTATCACAATGATTTTTTTTCTCCTCTATGTTCCCCTGGAATCTCACCTGTTCTTCTCAATCCATTATGCTACATACATAACCCCACTTTATTAGATGTTTTGTAAAGCCACTTCATTTGTGTGGTATCAGTAACTGGTCAGTTAAAAGTATAACAAAAAATAGCAAATGAAATAAATAATATTCTAAATTGTCAATGGTGTAAATAAAAAATATTATTTGCATAAACATCTGATATGATTTCATTGTATTTTTATTCATTGTAATGTGTGAATGTAATAAATGGTAAAAGCAAAAAAAAAAAAAAAAGATTAGGAGCGGAAATTTGGGTGTTAATCCATTGGTAAGATTCAAAGGCCAAAAATGAAGGTTAATATTGGAAGGGTTAGAGGCATTGGATCTGTTGTGAAAAACGAAATAGTTTATATTCCAAGAGAAGTTACCTTTCAAATGTTCTGATGTATTGGCAAATGTTGACCAATACCACTAGGAGATATATATGTTTTTAAATGAAGTTCTGTTTGTGTCCAGCATCTCTCCTTCCCTAAAAGTAAGGTCTTCAAAGTCGGTGCCTGTGCCATTAGTAATGGTATAGTTGACAGTTCCAATGAAGACTTTTTGCATGTAATCCTTATCTGAAAAGTTGGAGAAGGCTGCGTGGAAGGTAACGTTGAAATAACTAGGAAATGCGTCAGTTGTGATGTTCTAGCAACAGTCTTCATCGGTTAATCTATGTCTTGTATGCCTTGCTGTGTCACAACACTTAAAGGGTTGCATCTGTGGTATGCATATTAATCCTTGGGTTGCAAATCCTTGGGTTGCCATTGCATTTTCTGAATGATGATTGGTGATATCTGCAAAAACGGATCTTAGACAAACATATGGTTGAAGGTCAATGGGTGTATATTGAAAGTGACTGCCTCTCAAGAGTGTTGGATGTGGTTGTGGAATAGGGTCAGTAAGTACAATCGGATATTTCCATGTTTGTTTGCCCAAAGTCATTATGCTGCACCAGTCTGGGATGGGTAAGAAGGATTCATTTTTGATTGTTAGGTCTGGTCGATAGGCATTTAACAATTCAAATCTTCCAAATATTGGTAAGTTAGGAAAATCTGCAATACAAGTTACTTTGGCCAAATTGCCCAATTTTCCCTTTAAGTCATCCACAACATTGGATGCATTAAAGTTTAGATTTAACTTTTCAAACAACACAGTTATATTTTCTGGGCAAAAAATGTGAGCCAAATGGTTCATTGATCGATGGCGGCCATCTGAAGATTGGTTCTAAGAAGTTAATCCTTGTTCCAGCATGTGTCCAATTATATGGTTTGATGGTTGGTGAGTTGGGGCTGGTAGTTGTTGAGCTAGTAGAACTAGATGATGTGGAACTAAGTGCAGTGTCCTCCTCATCTTCCTCATCACAGTCAGCTTCAAAATCATGATCCTCATAATCATCATAGTAATAGTTGAAAACTTGTGGGCCTTCATTTTCCCATAGCTGGAACATCTGATTTGGAAGAGCAAACTTCATTGCTTTTTGGCATGTGAAGTCTGTGTCATCCTCTTCCCGTACCAGCACCATTGTCATATTTTTTAATATGAAAGTACCATTATATTCCAAGAGTACCATTGTATGATTTTTTAAATATGATATTGACTGGACCCAATACTGAGGTGTAAACTGTCTGTAGTGGAAGACATATATCGGATGAGACCCCCAATTTTCTTGTACTATTTCCATATTATGACATTGTAGTGGGTTACTTTCCAGAAGATTGGTGTTAATAGGGTCATCATCTATGGAATGGAATACTGGTGAGTATTGTCCAGTGACGTTTGCTTGATGGTACAGTAAACATTTCATGGAGTATATAAAACCATGCTTCTGCACACAAAATTGATATCTATTCCAAAATGCTTGGGTATATGCTGTATGGTTATAAAGCCATGGATTACTTCTCCCGAAGTGTGGTATGTGTCCTCTGGGAACAATGTATTGTTTAACAAATGTATGGAGGTATGATGTGTGATTACATGAGGGATTTTTAGGTTTTTGTTGCAGTATATTTGTAGTAGGGTTAGGTATTATAGGAGGTGTTGTAGTAGTTGTAGAAGTAGAATCAGCATTAAGGTGGCTGAGAAAAGGCAGAAGTAAGTATACTAATAAAAACTGCTTTCTAGGGGGCAATACGGTATCGTTTGTAAATTGGCTGCACACATGTTTTGTGTCGTTGTGGCAATTTCTGACTGTGTGGCACCATGTGTAATGCATTGTAAGTAAAAATGCTGCATACATCAGAGCTATGAGTATGATGGTGTATATAAGTGCTCGTATGCATGTCTGAAGTTGAAAAAAGCTTGGCATTATTGAGGGGTACAATCTTTAAGTTTAGTGAGTTGTAGTTCTCCTTTTGCATTGGTAGTCCATATGGTATTACCTGGACCGTTGGCAAGGATATCAGCCAGTGAGATTGTTTTATCATCTCTTGATCATCGGATGCACTTATCCAGTAAAATTCTTGGAGACTGTTCGACTTCAGGTATTTCTGGGTACCTAGGAGGGAATGCTTCGTCAAATAGTGAGTGTCTATGCAGGCGTTATCTGTTATTCAACTCATATACAGATATAAGGATTGCTTTGTCTAATAGTGTGTCCTTAAGATTAGTAAGTTTGTTTTTTAATAATCCATTGAAACATTCCACGTAACCTGCTGCAGTAGGGTTGTAAGATAGGTGAAAATCCCACTGTATATCCATGTCTTTAGCAAGCTTTTGTACAGAGCTTCCAGTAAAGTGTGATCCTTGATCTGAACTTATTATTCTTGGTGTACCATATGCCGATATCCATGACCATAGTGTGAATATAGTGGCTATCTGGTTTGGTTTAGTTGAAGATCTAGCCAGGCCTAGGCCTGTATTGGTATCTACCATAGTGCAGACATATTTCTTGTTGGGTAGAGGTCCAATGAAGTCTATTTGGACATGAAAGTTGAACGCTCTTGGGGAGGCCATAACTGCTGGTGGTTTAGTCTGGAATCTTAATTGTAATCCAGGGCAATCTGAGCAAGTTCTGATTGCCTCTTTAATGGAGTGCCATGTGGCGCCTAAGTTTCTTTCAGCACACCACTGAAATAGGCCATGAGTGCCTAAATGTCCTAATGCTTTATGTATGCTCTGGAGTTCATTAACAGATATTTTAGCATAGGGTTGATTATTAATTTTCCATTCTGGTTTCCTGGAAAGTTTAATTTTAGTGGGCCCCAATGCAGTAGCCTTCCATGGGGTTTTATTGGTAAGTCTAATAGTGTATGTTCTGGCCAAGTGATCAACTATATCATTCTGTTTGGATTTATAGTCTGTCTTGCCCGTATGAGCATCAACATGTTCAACATATATTTTTAGATTGCTATTAGCTATCGTTTTCCAAATTTCTTGTCCCCACACTGGTTTACCATTAATACAAAAATCAATTTTACACCAGTTGGCGGACCATATGGCTATACCATTGCAAACGCACCATGAGTCTGAGAAGATATGAATAGTTGTTCATTTGTTGGAAATGGAATGTTGAATTGCTAAGTTTGCGGCTATCAGTTCCGCTATTTGTGCCGACTTGTCCACCCCCTGGTCCGAAAGGCTAGTTTTAGTATGGGGGTTTTATGCTATGGCTTTCCAGTGTACTTGGTTATTACCTACCATAGATGAGCCGTCCGTAAACCATGCATTATGATACTCGGCATTTGCTCCCCATTGTCCTAGAGGTGATGTGATTTCTTCTTTAATCGGTACCGGGGATGGTACAAGGGGTAGTGCACATATTTCTTCTGTCAGGTGTCCCATAGTTTTGGAGGAACTAAAGATAGTGTCCTGCAATGTTTGTTGTAGGAACCATTTCTACTGCAGTACTTTGGGTTCCATGGGTACTGATGCTAAGTCTTTCTCATTCATCTTTATCCATTCCAGCAGTGGTATTGGTGTACGTATTATTATTTTGTAATTTTTTAGTGAAAGTCCTAACGTTTGTATGGCAGTACATAAGGTCCATGCTAGCTTTTCAAATAGAGAGTATCTGTTGGGTGCATAAGGAAAGCGTTTGCAATAGAAGCCAAAGGGTCTCACATTGCCAGGGTTTTTTATATATATTCCCCATGTACCATGTCTATCTACAAATAATATATCTATGATAATATCATCACCAGGTTGTGGGATATAAAGTTGGGAATATAATTGTAAATATTCTTTAGCTTGAGCAAATGCAATCTGTTGGGGTTCTGACCATTCAAAATCTGCCGCTTTCCTAGTGATTTTGTAGATGGTTTCAATATAATTTGTGAAAAGGGTAAATGCAATCTCCAATATCCAAACAATCCTATTAAACGTTGAGCTTTAGTTTTGTTAGTAGGGTGTTTTAGGTTGCTAATCTTATTAATTACATTTTCTGGTACCTTGGGTCCTAAGGCAGTCCAATGGATGCCCAGGAATTTGACTGATTGGGATGGACCCTGTACTTTATCTGGATTAATTGTACATCTGCCTCTGTCAATGTCTTAATTACTATTTCTTTGACCCTATTCAAATCCTTTTTATTGTGTTCTATAATTAATATATCATCCACATATGAGAATAATTTAACTTCAGCTGTTTTTTTATCCCAGACTGAGCTTTGTTGTATGGTTGCGTGGGCAATGATGGGACTATTTTTATATCCCTGAGGCAATCTCTTAAATCTATATTGCTGGGCATTCCATGTAAATGTGGTTATTTCTCTGGATTCCGGTGCCAAAGGTATTCCAAAAAAACATATCTGATAAATCTATGGCTACAAACCATTTTGGTGAAAAGTTTTTTATATCTGCAAATATGCCCTCAACATCAGGTAATGAGCCAGGCATAGCAGGAGTTAGTTGGTTGATATTTCTGTAATCAACAGTGAATCTCCAAGTTCCATTGGGTTTCTTTACTGGCCAAATGGGGCTATTATAATTGAACAATTGTGTTCGCTCAATTATATCTTTCTGTAAGAGTTCATGTAAGGTTTTTGTAATGTCCTCATGCCCTCCTTTTAAGGGATACTGTTTAGTAAAACATGGTGGGATTGTAGATTATACTATTGGTTCAATATTTACAGCTGCCAAGGTTACATTGGCGCAATGTTCTATCTTAGGAAATTTCCCGCAGGATCTCAAGGGTATCATTTCTCCAAAAATGTTTAACATGTTGTCCATCCCTGGGACACATGTCAGTGTTTCAGCAGTCACTGTTTCACCCTTCACCTGGGCTCTGTTGTACATCAGAAATATTATATCTACCATTACAGCCCTTAGGTATTGCCCGTTACCCCCATTATTGCACAGGGGCTCCCTTTAGGTTTATGCCATAACAGGGAGGGTTGTACAATGGTTACTTCACTCCCAGTATCTATTAGGAAGCGTAAGTGTAATTCTTGTTTTCCAATAATACAACAGAGATTTACAAAGAGTCTATTATCTATTTCCTGCGTAATGGTTGTACATGCCCAATAGGTTTTTGTGGTTGGGTTGGAAATGGGTTTGTATTTGTTGTTCTCTGATAGTTCCTTCTGTCCTGTCCTGAAGGATTCTGTCTGTTTCCCCTGTCTGGTCTCATAACAGACCTTCTCTGGTCTGGGTTTCTGACATTCTGCCAAGTTTGACCAGGTGATCTGCTTATCAAGGGCCTTCCATTCGGTCCCCTCGTCACCTGGTCATAAGCGGCGGGGGAACGTGACCCATTTTTTGGCAAGATATTATTATACCGCCTACACGGAATTGGCACAGGTCTGGATTCTCTCCTGATAGGGAATGAGAATCTGGGCCATGGGGTCGGGGTGGTGGTTTTAGTTGTAGAAAATGTCATCTGGGGTTTTTCTTTGATATCTCTAGTCTGTTTGAGGTGCTCTACTACTTTTCTTAGGTGGTGCATGCCTGCTAGGGCTGCAGCCAGTTGATACTGCATACTGTTGGGCCCACCACTCATCAGCACTCACCGTATAGCAGGCATCAGCTGGGTCCTTAAGGGTGTCATATTTGGGTCTGGATCATATATTTTGCATATTACTGCTAGTTTTCCGACAGCTTTAATGCCATCTTCTGGTGTTCTCCATCTACATTTATCTTCAAAGTCCCCTAGATCTAAATTGGGGAAAGCTATTACCCATGCTTGGGTCACCCAGTCGAATAAAGACATTATAACGTCTGGGTTAGCTTCTACAAGCCCGATCAGGGCTTTCTGTACCCGTGGGTGCTCTGCTATAGTTACCAAGTTGGTCATTTCTTTGGCACTTAGTCGGACTGCAGTTCCTCCCTTATGCCACAGCTTCACCAAGAACTCCCCATCCGTCATTTCTCTCTGTGCAAAGTCCATTCTAAACTGTTGCAACTCCGCACGGGTGAGGTCGGGAGTCTCAACCATGTGTTCCTCTGTCCCGGGAGTTCCCAATATGGGGCAGGGGGTTACGACTGTTTTTATAGTGGATACGGGTTCTCATGGTATATATCCTAAAGGAAAGGGTTATTTGATCTCTGTAAGGCCTCTCTGACTAGTCTTTTACCTCTAAGTCTGTCATTATCTACATCATCTATAATTTTGCATAATATTCCTGGAACTTCCCATTTTTCGGCCCTAGCCAATATGGGAGCGACCACTTTGGGATCGCTTAGTGGAATTCCAACGGAGGTTCCTTTTTTATATTTAGGCATCTTTCCTTGTACCAGTTTTTCACACTATCTCCAAGGAGATTGAGGCTTTAATTCCCTAGCATCCTTGCCTAATTTCATATTTTTAAACAACTTACAAAGTTTGTTCATTCCTGTTTTTCCTTCACAAGCCATTTAGCTGTCCTATAGAGCACTCTTAATTTTACAATTTGCGCATTCCACCTTATGTGGGAATAATTATCAAGATTGTAAGCCAATTTGTTCAGTTCTCTATCATACCAATCAATTATATAATTCAGGGTCCAGGTTCGCACCGACCTCCGTCCCTTGACTTAAGTCCTCGTTCCACCTACAGCCCATGCACCAGCTGGAGTTCCACTACCACTGCAGCTGGCCTCGAGCGTCTACTACCAATGCAGCTCCCATGGTTTCCGCCACCACTGCCTTGGCCCACCTAGTCGCACCTTAGCCTGTCCGCTCTTAGACCAGGTTCCCCCGGTCGCGGCTCTCGGAGTTTCACCCACACATGGTGGACCAGAGTACTTGAGGCTTATTCTTAGTAGGTTATCGGTTGGGTTTGGACCTATTACCAATTTGGATCCTGCCGACTATGCCAACTGTCGTGAGCCGCAGAGAGGCGAGGGACTAGAATTTGGTTCCAAACAAGCTGGCTTTATTTGATACACTCGGGATAACACAAACCTTAATATTCCTAATATCACACATCAATCAAATCGAATGGCAAATAAACACACCTCAATCAAATAGTCCAAAGTCCTCTCTGCCTTGTCGGTTCCCACGACCCCGGAGAGAAGACGACGGCTGGTCTCGGAACTCCCTCCGGCCGGTGGTCCGGGAATCGAGGACAGCAGGCCCCGCGGGCCGTGAAGCCGTCAGAGCAGCGGAGTCTCGGCGGTCTGGACGGAGGGTCGGTGGGGCTCGCGGACCTGGCTGACAAGGACTCGTCAGGAGATCTGGCTGAGCCGAGGAGCTGTCTGAGGGGTGCGATTATACACCCTTCTTCTTGGCTTGTTTCCAGTTCTGGTCCAGGTGGTGTCCTATCTCCCTGGTGCAGCGCTCTCCTGACACTCATGTCTTTTGGCTTGCCGTCCACTAGGGACTTGCCATTTATTCGTCGGACATCCAAGTCCACTCCTTTCAGTGGGTCCGCAGCTCTTATAGCCTCACTGGATGTTTCCAAAGCAAAAAGTAGGCAGGCAGCTTTGCTCCTAGACTCACCTGGGGCAGCCTCCCTGGAGGGTCAGCGACTGCCCAAGGAGCTCGGAAGAGGAGTCTTGTTGTGGAGCAGAGCAGGAGGAAACTGAATTCGTCCACGAATTCCTTGAGGGCAGAGACTGGCCTTCCTCATCCAATCCTGTTTTCTGTAGTGCCTGGCATATGGCTGGCACTCAAAACCTATCCGTTGAACGATTGGGGACACTCAGGGTTTGGATCCAAACTGTCCCTGAGTCCATGTCTAAAGGCTCGGCCATCAGCCTGTGGCGCTCGTGGGGGAAGCTCTGGAGGGAAGGCCTGGTCGTGGGGAGCAGGTCTTGGGCTGTGCAATCGAAGGGCTTGTTCTTTTCCTGCCCTTTCCTCTCTTGTCCTTGTCTCTCCTCTCCTCTCTCCGTTCTGGCCACTGGGCAGGAGAGCGGCTGTGCTCACCACACCCTCCCTGCTATGATGTCCTGGTCCCCAGAGGCCACAGACGTGGGCCAAGCAGCCATGGGCTGGAAACTCTGAAACCATGAGCCAAGGCAAGTCTTTCCTCCTTTAAGTTGTTCTCCTCAGACATTTTGTCACGAGGATTCCACTCATAGGAAGGGCTCACCCAGCAGGTCCCTCAAGATGGTCTGAGTAGGAGTGGATGAAAGACCTGTGTGAGGCCCAGTTCCAGCCCTTGCAGGGTCTGACCTTGCACCAACTAATCTCTCCATATTTCATTTTCTTTAAATGTACAATGGAGATGATCACTGTTCCTATCCTGCAGAATTACTCTGAGAATTCAAAGAGAGAATATGTGTGTAGGGCACAGCAGAGCCCGGGACACACCGTTTCCGTTGTCGTAGGACAGCACCACTCTGGAGTTCGGGAATAAGGCCTGGCGTTGCTCAACTTAAGTAGAAGGACTAAAACCTACCCTACCAGCAACCCATTTTCTCTAAAAAAAAATAACATAGGAGCTGCCTTCTCTGAAGTCCTTTCCTGAGACAGAGTTGTGATCAGAGAACAAAGTAAGCTGCTGCTGTCGAGTCCCTTGGCTTAAGGCAGGTGGAGTTGGCTCACAGGTCAGACGCTTCACACTTCTAGAGGTGGCTCTGCTTTGTCACAGTGCCAGTCCTCAACTCTCCTAATAGGACAATAGGAAGGAAGAGGGGGAAAGTAAAATCTTCCTGAAATTCTATCTTAAAAGGTTTAATTCAGTTTTTTAGGTTTTTATTTTCCAGGCTGCATTTTGATTCATTGTATACAAATGGTGTCCAACTTTTCATTTCTATGGTTGTACACATGTACATTCATACCATTCGTGTAATCATACATGTACATAGGGTAATACTGTCTATCTCAGTCTACTATCTTTCCTCCCCCACCCTTCCCACTCCATTTCACTCTACACAATCCAGAGTTCCTCCATTCTTCTCTTGCCCACCCCCGCCACCTGCTCCTCCTCATTATGTATCATATATCTACTTATCAGAGAAAATATTCAGCCTTTGGTTTTTTGGGATTGGCTTATTTTACTTAGCATGATATTCTCTAACTCCATCCATTTACCAGCAAATGGCATACTTTTATTATTTTTATGGCTGAGTAATATTCCATTGTGTATATTTACCAGAGTTTCTTTATCCATTCATCTATTAAAGGGCATTTAGGTTGGTTCCACAATCTAGCTAATGTGAATTGAGCAGCTATAAACATTGATGTGGCTACATTAATATAGTATGCTGATTTTTAGTCTTTTGGGTATAAGTTGAGGAGTGGGACAGCTGGGTCAAATGGTGCATCCATTCCAAGTTTTCTGAGGAATCTCCATACTGCTTTCCAGAGTGGCTGCCCCAATTTGCAACTTCACCAGCAATGTGTGAGTGTACTTTTTTCCCCACATCCACGCCAATACTTAAAATGGCTTGTGTTCTTGATAATAGCCATTCTAATTGGAGTTAGATGAAATCCTAGGGTGGTTTTAATTTGCATTTCTCTAATTACTAGAGATGATGAGCACTTTTTCATATATTTGTTGATCACCTGTATATCTTCTGTGAAGTGTCTGTACAGTTCCTTAACCCATTTATTGATTGGGTTCTTTGTATTTTTGGTGTAAAGTTTTGTAAGCTCCTTATAAATTTTGGAGATTAGTGCTCTGTCTGAAGCGTGTGTGGAAAGATTTTCTCCCACTCTGTAGGCTCTCTTTTCACATTATTGATTGTATTCTTTGCTGAGAAAATGCTTTTTTTAGTTTGAATCCATCCCATTTATTGATTCTTGCTTTGATTTCTTACACTCTGGAGGTCTTGTTAAGGAAGTCTGGCCCTAAGTCAACATGATGAAGACCTGGGCCTATTTTTTCTTCTATTTGGCAGGGTCTCAGGTCTAATTCCTAGATACTTGATCCATTTTGAGTTGAGTTTTGTGCAGGTTGAGAGATAGGGTTTTATTTTCATTTTGCTGCATATGAATTTCCAGTTCTCCCAGCACCATTTGTTGAACAGACTATCTTTTCTCCATTGTATGTTTTTGGCAACTTTGTCTAGTATGATATAACTGAACTTATGTGGGTTTGTCTCTGTGTCTTCTGTTCTGAACCATTGGTCTACCTGTCTATTTTGATGCCAATACCATGCTGTTTTTGTTACTATCGCTCTATTGTAGAGTTTAAGTTCTGGTATTGTGATACCTCCTACATCACTCCTCCTGCCCAGGATTTCTTTGGTTATTCTGGGTTTTTTGTTCTTCCAGATGAATTTTATGATTACTTTCTCTATTTCTATGAGGAATGTCATTGGGATTTTAATTGGAATTGCATTAAATCTGTATAGCGCCTTGGAAGTATGGCTATTTTGACAATATTAATTCTGCCTATCCAAGAACATGGGAGATCTTTCCATCTTCTACGGTCTTCTTTAATTTTTTTATTTAGTGTTCTGTAGTTTTCATTGTAGAGGTCTTTCACCTCTTTTGTTAGATTCATTCCCAAGGATTTTTTTTCCCCTGAGGCTATTGTGAATGGAGTGGTTTTCCTGATTTCTCTTTCAGAGGATTCATCACTTATGAATAGAAATGCATTAGATTTATGCATGTTGATTTTTTTTGGTTTTAACATTTTATTACGCAAATGATTTTAAAGGTAATAACAATAGTGTCAAAATTAGTACAATATCTTTCCACAGCCATACCTTACAGACCCACATAAACCTTGTATTTTTTCCTTTTGCTCATTTTTTATATTTTAAAGCCATACTTGTCATATAAAATGCCCATTTCCAATAGTTTCTTCAAACTATTAAGCAATTAAATGTGGAAGGAAGGAGGACCTAGTTATACTGGAAGGGGTTTCAGGTAATCTGTGATGTCTTACTGTAATCCAGAAACAGGTTACTAAGAAAGAAGAGCTACTCCAGGTTGCTTTTTGCTCATTGCAAGTCTCACCATTGCATTACCAAGAACTCTTTATGCTGGTGACCAATTCAAAGTAATTTGGGGGAACATATAAAACACTAAAATAACTTAGAAACTAGATCCAAATATTTCAAAAGTAATCAACTTTGATATACAAAAGCAGTCAGAGGTGGTTACATAAGTTTATTTTCTCAGTGCGTCTGTGTACCAATGCAGTTACGGGGTCCAGAGGAAAAAAAAGGCTCATTTTCTTCTGAAACAGTAATAAAAAAAAAAAAAAAGGAAAACATATCTTTGTATATAAAGGATCAATGCTGGTCTTAAGAATAATGTAATCAGAAACCCTTAAAATTGAGAGGCACACAAAGGGTTTCTGCTTTTTAAAAAGTAAAAGGAAAGTCACCAGTTTATTTAAATGGAGGAGGTGCTCACACCTCTCAAGTAAACTTAATTCAGTTTAACATCCCTAGCAAAAATCACTTAGAAACTGTACAAAAATAAAAAAGTCGGCACACTTAATCCTACAAGGTTTTTGTAAGGACTGGAAGGCAGGCTTTTGGAGCAGCACTTGGGCATGGCTGGGGCTTCTTTGGTTTGATCTAACACGCATAAGAGATGGAACCTATTCCAAATGACAGTTTCAAATTTCCTGCACAAGACAAGAAAAGAGGCCAGTATACAAACTTACGGTGTGCCGGGCATTGGGACTGTATGCACTGGACCGAAAATCTTAAACTGCTTCAAAGTGGGGTGGGGGACAGAGAGCAAGCCTTGCACTTCCTCCATCAATTCCACCAGCCTGTCACAGTAGGGGCGCCTCGAGAGGGGAATAGCATCTTCTTGTGCAGTCAGAAGGCTACCTGAGGGATGGGGGGACAAGTGTTCTTTTTGAATCTGGTACTGTTTAAGAACAAGAAAACCCTTCCAGAAATGGAACCCTTTTGCTACATACCAAAGTAAAATACATACTGTTTTTCCAAGAGGAACCCCCCCATGTGTTTGAAAACAGAAAACTTAAATTGAACTAATTAACATTTAAAAGGGGCTATGTAAGCTTTGTGCTATGCAAATGAAGTTCAAGTATTGCTTCAGAGCTGTTTAAAGATCACTGAACTTGTACGATATTCTGGTGATAAGAGTGCAGTTCACATTTGTGTTTCTGAACAAATAAACCACAACTGGCTAGAACACAACCTGTGCAATTAGAATCTTTGTCTGAGTTAAAGACGCATGCTACATATTCGACAAGTTCAAAGTTAATTCAAACCACATATTTAACAGCGTGGTAATATTAACGACAAAGGTGAAAGGGTCTAGCGTTTGTTTCTTTGAAGCACACCATTAAAGTTTGTATAACACCCTTTATACTACAAAATCTTTTAGTCAACAGCTACCTAGGAGAGAAAAATGCACTGTTCACCAACTTGAATACAAAAGGAGACAAAACTATCCTTTTCCCCCAAGCCATGGTGAGAAATATTGCTGACCTCGTCCTTCGAAGCCTGCAGGATGGTTATTTCTCCAGTATAACATTATTACACTGGTAAGAAAATCTATATAACATCTGCATATATCAAGGATTTTTAAAAATCTGATATGATTTTAGAGTCTGCATGACCAGTCACATGACCTGCTCAAGATTGATTAGCACCATTAAATACATAAGCACACATATGTACGCATGTGTAAGTATGTGTGCACACACACACACACGTATATATGTGTAATAGATTTTTTTTCCTTAAAAAAACTTCTAACCATAAGCTCCACCCAGGACTAGAAGCCTGTTGAACTGATGAGAATGGATAAGGAAGGATTTCACAACAGTATTGGTCTATTCTGTCTCTCTTCAGTTTGTTTCATTTACCTTTTTTTTTTTTTCCAGACAATATCATTCAACTTGTGCTCAGTTTCCCTATAAGGGTAAGAAAGTTTCCATCAGGTAGTCATGTGTTTTTATAATGAAAGACTAATCTACTCCAAAATGCTTCCAAGTACAAATGACAGGATTCCAAATCCCTTTCTAAAGCCCAACAGCTAACTTATCTGACTAATCTCTGAGTTCTATAGAACTGGCTACCAAGATTGCATTTCAGGCTAACAATTGACTTCTGAGTTTAAGGCATCACAACTGAAAATGGTTATTTCAACAATGGATGCTGTGGATGAAGGAATACCAACAAATTTCTAAGGACTCTCATTAAAACTATAGCGGTATGTTTTGCCCAAGTGGCAAGAAGAAGGAATTCCGCCAATTACAGAGTTTTCACAAACTAGAAAAGAATTTTAGAATTCTGAACTAGCAGTCCATCACTTGTCACGAGCCAGTACATGTATAAGCTATATCCTTTTGATATGCAGTGACATTTCTCACAGTTTTAGAATATATATTCTGCAGCATACTTTTATTCATCACTTGATATATTGATTTACTGTTTGAAAAAATTAGATATTTTCCCCAATATATATACTTACATATATATCTATATATACTACCATCAAATGAAGGTCATCTTTCTCCAGAATCATGTGTAATTTTTCCTGGGGATATATGTATGGATCTCTTATTGACAACCGTAATTTCTCTTTGTATGAATCAGGGGAAGTCTGACCCTGCAAATGAGCCAGGCTCTAACTTCAGCCTATCTGAATCCAACTCCATCTTTGTATGTATCACATAGCATCTTAGCAACATATTAAACGTGTTTCTATCAAAAGTATGTAGTGCAGAAAGAGATTCAGCTATTTTATAGTATCTTCAGTATTGTCTCCAGGACAGACAAACCATATGTGAAATGGCATATATGAACTTTTCTTTCACTAGATTACCTTTACCATATTTTCAGATGTAGCTAAAATTGTCTCTGGCCAATTATGACTTATTGAAACCTAAAGCTAACAAATTTAAATTAATACCAAATAGACAAATGTCTTTTTTGGTTATTTGCTCAAAATAAATTTTTTTTCAGCTAAAAAAAAATACTCCCAGAGTAAGGAATTTGTCTAATCTGTTGTTTCACATATAGAAACAATAAAATTTTATAATAACATTTCTCTAAATTGCCTTTTTTCTAAACCTTCTTGATACCACTTGATTATATTCTTCTCAGAAGAATTCTGCTTCTGTTCTCTTCCTAATATTTGCTGCTCTTCAAAATGATTTCTGTAGCCTATTTGAAAGATAGTTTGTACTTTCTTAAAACAGTGTTTTAGTTTGTAAATTGGTTCTATTAAAAGTGATGAGTCAGTCTCTCCTAAGTATAAATAGCAAGCACAGTAGGCAGAAATGGTTTGTCTTTGTGGCAAGCCCTATCATGGACCCGTGAATGTTCACTATTAGAATTAAAGTTTATCTATTTTAACCATGGGAAAAACATATTCTATTGAAGACTCAAATTCTAAGCTCTGATAGCAAATGAGATTTAGGCAAATCCAACAGTAATATATGAATACCTGAATTTGACATGAATTACTTCCAAACTCAGCTATCAGAAATAGCTATCTTATTGAGGAAAATTGAAGACAAGTCTAAATAAAACCCTTATAAACTGCACAATTTCTTCCATCCACAGCTGAAAGGAGGAAGGAAGGAAGGAAGGAAGGAAGGAAGGAGGGAAGGAAGGAAAAGAAGAGGCAGAAGGAACACAGGAAGAACAGAAACCTGATTGAGAAAGCAAAGCAAAGTTCTATCTAATATTGTAAGAAAAGAAAACCCCAAAAGTTATATATGCTGCAAACAAATCAATGATCTAAAATAATAAAACGGGATCTTCTTAACAAATGCCACTTTCCTACCTGTTACCATGATGATCTTAATTCACCATGGCAACAGAAACTATCATCATAAAATGGTACAGTAAAAGAGATGGCTAGACTAAGAAGGTGTAGGTGTAGGTGTAGGCGTAGGTGTAGGTGTAGGGTAAAAGAGAGCTAGACCAAGAGGTCTGCAGAGAGGCCCAGTGACTGGTTGTGCGGCTCAGTGTCAGGAATAACTGTCGTATGGTGGCAGCGGATGCCCAATGCCATTTTGGAAGTGATGAGCTGGTGATGAGCAAGGTATTCAGCGTAACTCAAAGTCATCTTTTCACTACGGTACCTGGTCAGTTTTATGGTTTTCCTGAATTCGTTAGTAATTGGAGCTTTGTACCCTCCTTTCCTCAGTACAGAGTCTATGGTCTGAATATGGTCCCACCCTTGCTCCTTTGCAACCTCCGGTTGGTAGGTGCCACTGGATTTTGATCCTTTTTCATTGATGAATTCTATTCTAATGCCATGTACACCCACCTCCAAGTCCAAATAATCAGACATCTTCAAAGTTAGTGAGCAGAGACAGAGCAGAGAAGCCACTCATCCCTTGTCACTGGGGAAAACAGCTATCTTTAAGGGCACTGGCAAGTGTGTACTCCCTGGGTCCTGAATGCAAATTCCTGGCAGAAAAAAACACCTCTGCATCCACGCAACCTTTTGTCCCGACCAATATTCCGTGTTACAAACAGTGGGTAGGGCTCGTTGGTGAACTGGACTCCAGAGCTGCTGGTATCCACAGGTGACAGTGCAGCACATGGAAGCAAAAGCAGCACATCTCCGCTGACACCACCATCTTCCGGGAGCCGGGCAATGAGGACGAGGCAGCGGACGATGAGGAGGGCGAGGAAGTGGTGGCAGCGGCCAGGGTAGAAAGTAGGGTCCCTACTCCACAGCTCAGAGGTGGCGACAGGGAGGTCCCCTGCCCACCTCAGCTCTGCAGGGAGAGGGGCCAGGCGCTGCCGCTGCCTCCTCAGGTTAGACCTCCCAGCCCGGCCAGCCACGCACCGGCACCTGCTAGTCCTGTGTGTTGATTTCATATCCTATTATTTTGCTGAATTCATTTATGAGTTCTAGAAGTTTTCTGGTGGAGTTTTTTGGATCCTCTAAAGATAGAATTATGTCATCAGCAAATAGTGACAGCTTGAGTTCTTCTTTTCCTATTTGTATCCCTTTAATTTCTTTGGTCTGTCTAATTGCTCTGGCTAGTATTTCAAGGACGATGTTGAATAGAAGTGGTGAAGAGGGCCTCCCTGTCTTGTTCCAGTTTTTAGGGGGAATGCTTTTTTCTCTGTTAAGAATGATGTTGGCCATGGGCTTAGCATAAATAACCTTTACAATGTTGAGGTATGTCCCTACTATCCCTATTTTTTCTAGTGTTTTGAGCATGAAGGGGTATTGTATTTTGTCAAATGATTTCTCTGCATCTATTGAAATACTCATATGATTCTTAACCTTAAGTCTATGGATGCGATGAATTATATTTTTTGATTTCCGGATGTTGAACCAATCTTGCATTCCTAGGATGAACCCCACTTGATCATGGTGCACTATCTTCTTAATATGTTTTTGTATGCGATTTGACAGAATTTCATTCAGGATTTTTGCATCTATGTTCATCAGAGATATCGGTCTAAAGTTTTCTTTCCTTGATGCATCTTTATCTGGTTTTGGTATCAGAGTGATACTAGCTGCATAGAATGAATTTGGAAGGGTTCCCTCCTTTTCTATTTCCTGTAATAGTTTGAGGAGTATTGGTATAAGTTCTTCTTTGAAGGTCTTGTAGAACTCAGTTGAGAATCCACCTGGTCCTGGGCTTTTCTTGTTTGGTAGGCTTTTGATGCCTTCTTCTTTTTCGTTGCTTGAAATTGATCTGTTTAAATTGTGTATGTTTTCCTGATTCTGTTTGAGAGGATCATATGCCTCTAGAAATTTGTGGATGTATTCAAGATTTTCTATTTTGTTGGAGTATAGATTTTCAAAGTAGCTTCTAATTATGTTATGTATTTCAGTGGTGTCTGTCGTGATATTTCCTTTTTCATCACGAATTTTAGTAATTTGAGTTTTCTCTCTCCTTCTCTTTGTTAGTGTAGCTAAGGGTTTTTCTATTTTATTTACTTTTTCAAAGAACCAACCTTTGTTTTGTCAATTTTTTGAATTGTTTCAATTTTATTGATTTCAGCTCTGATTTAATTATTTCCTGTCTATAACTACTTTTGGTGTTGTTCTGGTCTTCTTTTTCTAGGACTTTGAGATGTAATGTTAGGTCACTTCATTGTTGACTTTTTATTCTTTTCTTGAATGTGCTCTGGCAATGAATTTTCCTCTTAGTACTGCTTTCATAGTGTCCCAGATATTTTGATATGTTGTATCGTCATTCTCATTTCCTCTAAGAATTTTTTTTAATCTCTTCCCTGATTTCTGTAATCCGTGCTTCATTCAATAGCATATTATTTAGTCTCCAGGTGTTGGAGTAGTTTCTGTTTTCTATTTTATCTTTGATTTCTAATTTCATTCCATTATGATCTGATAGAATACAAGGCAGTATCTCTATTTTTATTTTTATTTTTGTATTTACCAAGGGCAGCTTTGTGGCATAACATATGGTCTATTTTAGAGGATTCATGCGCTGCTGAAAAAAGTGTATTCACTCGTTGATGGATGGAATATTCTATATATGTCTGTTAAGTATAAGTTATTAATTGTGTTATGGAGTTCTATGGTTTCTTTGTTTAGTTTTTGCTTGGAAGATCCATCCAGTGGTGACAGTGGTGTGTTAATGTCACACAGAATTATTGTGTTGTGGTCTATTTGATTCCTGGAATTGAGAAGGATTTGTTTGATGTACATAGATGCACCCTTGTTTGCAGCATAAATATTTACTATCATTATGCCTTCCTGATTTATGGTTCCCTTAAGCAGTATGAAATGTCCTTTTCTATCCCTTCCAACTTAACTTTGGCTTGAAGTCCACTTTATCTGACATAAGGATGGAAACCCCCACTTTTTTACTGAGTCCATGTGCGTGGTAGGTTTTTTCCCATCCTTTCACCTTTAGTCTGTGGATGTCTTTTTCTATGAGATGAGTCTCTTGCAGGCAGCATATTGTTGGGTCTTTCTTTTTAATCCAATCTGCCAGTCTATGTCTTTTGATTGATTAGTTTAGATCATTAACATTCAGGGTTATTATTGAGATATGATTTGTATTCCCAGTCATTTTGGTTTATTTTTGGCTTTTAACTTGACTTGTTTCTCCTTTGATTGACTTTTCATTAGGGTAGTTCCCTCCTTTGCATACCTACATTGTTGTTTTTCATTTCCTCCTCATGGAATATTTTGTGAGAACATTCTGTAGCGCAGGCTTTCTGTTTGTAAATTCTTTTAACTTTTGTTTATCATGGAAGGATTCTATTTCATCTTCAAATCTGAAGGATAATTCTGCTGGGTATAGGATTCTTGGTTGGCAACCATGTTCTTTCAGAGCTTGAAATACATTGTTTCAGGCCCTTCTAGCTTTTAGGGTCTGGGCTGAGAAATCTGCTGATATCTGTATTGGTTTCCCCCTATATGTAATCTGATGCTTTTCTCTCACAACCTTCAAAATCCTATCTTTATCTTGTATGTTAGGCATTTTCATTATAATGTGCCTTGGTATGGATCTGTTGTAATTTTGTGTATTTGGTGTTCTGTAAGCCTCTTGTAGTTGATTTTCCCCTTAATTCTTCAGGTTTGGGAAATTTCTTGATATTATTTCATTGAATAGGTTGTTCATTCCTTTGGTTTGTATCTTTGTGACTTCCTAAATCCTGATAATTCTTAAATTTGGTCTTTTCTTGATATCCCATAGTTCTTGGAGGTTTCATTGATGATTTCTTACCATCTTCTCTGGTCAACTTTATTTTCAAGATTAAATATTTTGTCTTCATTGTCTGAGGTTCTGTCTTCCAAGTGATCTAATTTGTTGGTGATGCTTTCCATTGAATTTTTTATTTGGTTTATTGTTTCCTCCATTTCAAGGATTTCTGTTTGTTTGGGTTTTTTTTTTTTTTTTCAGAATCTCTATCTCTTTATTGAAATGATCTTTTGCTTCCTGCAGTTGTTCTTTTAACTGTTTATTGCAGTGATCATTCATTGCCTGCATTTGCTATTCTTATCTCATTCTTTGCTTCACAAATCATTTTATTTATATATATTCTGAACTCCTTTTCTGAAATTTCTTCTACCATACTGTCATTGAATTCTATTAATATAGTATCTTGGTTTGTTTGGAACACTTTCCTCCCTTTTTATTCATGTTGTTTGTGTATCTTCCCCTCTTGCAGTACAGATCTGGGATACTGCAGTTTCCTGCTTGTAGGCTTATAGGGACCCTATAGGTTTCCAAAACCTCTTCTTTTTGGGGGAGATCAATATTAGCAGCACCCAGTACAGACAATCTGCAGCCTTAAACAAAATAGCCCCTATGAAGATGTTAACAATATTGTCATAATAAACAGAGAGGATGAGTTCAATTTTATCTATAGTATAACAAATAGAGTTGCAATGAGGTCTAAAATTTCTAATGGTGGACAAAGAGGATGGGGAGGGATGTAGAATGTAACTGTTAATGGGATAAGAAAAGAGTATATAGAAGCACTAGATGGTAGGAAGTGTGAAAACGGATCAAAAGAAGTTGGTTGTTAGCATGAGAAAAGAGAGAAAGTGTTGTGCCCAGATCGTGAATCCCCAAAGACCACCAGGGAGCCGTCTCCGATGCAAAAGCAAAAGGGTCTTTACTGCAAGCTCGAACTCGGCCTCACAGCATTCACTGACACAGCAGGTACTGGCTGAGAGTCCTGAGTCTCGATTCAGTGGGACTTTTATGAGCTCCACAGTAGAGCAGGAAATTTGAACAAAGCAAAGTACACAGTTGGCTGATCTTACAACATGTGTGGTTTGGCATGTTTCCATTGGCTTAGGGTACCCAGGTCTTAACATATTGACATATATGATTTGGAATGCTAGGCATTGGCTTGTTAGCTCCTGATTGTTTTTTTGCCAAAGGCCAGTCCTAATCGAGTAGACTTCCTGAAATCAGCTATCTAGGCCTGAAATCTTTCATGCCCTAAATGCAGCCTGTCATGGCCACGGTTTAGCTCCCTTTTCAAAAGACTGTGAGGAAATATGTAAATGAAAGGAAAATAGAGCAAGAAAAATAAAGAAATAAAAACTTAAAATTTTTCAAAAAGGAGAAAAAAAGCCTACACTGTAACAGTCATACACTATTCAAACCTCCCAGTCTTCAGTGGCCTGATGCATGAGAGGTACCTGACAATGGGCTTCCAATCTCCAGCAAGCCTCTCAGGATGGGAGTAGCCCCACCCAGAGATGGCAGCTTCCACTTCCAGAATAATCCAAGATGGCTGCACTGGCTTCCAAATGTGTTAGCAAATGGGGCGCTGCAGTACTGGGCGCAGGTGCTGAGTCTGTGTGGGGCATAGTCAATCAGGCCGGGGGTCCTGCAGGTCCTGGCTGTTGTCCCAAAAAATGGCAGCAGCCACGTGTAACCAAACATGAGGATGCTGTGATAATGAACTTCCAGGCAACAGTAGGCAGCTGGTCGGCAGGTGGCCCTCGGAAGATGGGTGATGGGTAGGTGAAAGGCAGGTGATGGGCAGGCAAGGCACAGGCAAATGGGCGAATGCCAGATGATAGGTGGCAGTCAGTGAGCGATCTGTACTCAAAAAGTAAGTGATATGCTGGCAGATGACCAGTGACTGCAGTGGACAAATGGAGTAAACAGTAGGGGACCGATGAGCAGCAAAGACTGCCTCACAGAGAAACAGAATTTCCTCTGCTTGAAATCCGAGTTATAGAGTGACAAGGAACACAGTCTCCCTCTAGTCCGCCATCTTGGATCTCCCTAAGTCCAATTTTTTTTATACTTTTATATATATATTTTATTCAGATAATATACTTTATTCAGAAAGTATACATGAAAGAACACTTTCCTATAGAAAACTCAAAATATGAACTTAAAACCGTAGTACCTAAAGATGGATCCATTTTTTTTTTTTTATTGTAAACAAATGGGATACATTTTGATTCTCTGTACATGGAGTAAAGGCATACCATTCATGTAATCATAAATTTACACAGGGCAATGTTGTTTGATTCATTCTGCCATTTTTTGCCCCTTCCCCCTACCCCACCCACCCCTCTTTTCCCTCTATACAGTCCTTCCTTCCTCCATTCTTGCCCCCCTCCCTAACCCTAACCCTAACGCTAACCCCTCCCACCCCCCATTATATGTCATCATCCGCTTATCAGCGAGATCATTCGTCCTTTGGTTTTTTGAGATTGGCTTATCTCACTTAGCATGATATTCTCCAATTTCATCCATTTGCCTGCAAATGCCATTTTATCGTTCTTTATTGTGGAATAATATTCCATTGTATATATATGCCACAGTTTCTTTATCCATCATCAATTGAAGGACATCTAGGTTGGTTCCACAATTTGGCTATGGTGAATTGAGCAGCTATGAACATTGTGGTGACTGTATCTCTGTAGTATGCTGATTTTAAGTCCTTTGGGTATAGGCCAAGGAGTGGGATAGCTGGGCCAAATGGTGGTTCTGATACCGCCGTTTACCGGTGACGAGTTCTGCTTCTTCTAATGTTGAAGATTAAGCACTAGAGAAGCACGCCAAGGCAAGCATATTAAGCAGGTTTATTTAAAGGGAATAATACAGACTTCTCCCGGCAGGGAGAAGGGGGCCATGGCTGATGTTCTAAAGTCCCAAGAAGTGAGCACACCCTGCATCTTTTATAGGTTAAAGTCTCTTTTGTTCTCCAGTTCTTTCCCCCCTTATCTCTCTCTCCTTCCTGCCTACGTGACTAGGCCCAGTTTTGCATAAGTGAGAAGCCAAGGGCAGGGGGAGGGCCAAGGTGATTCAGGCGGGTAAGGGCCAGGGGGCATTAATTAGCATCTCCTTGCTTGCAGTCCTTGATAAAGGCAGGTAAATTTGGTAATCAATGGGCTCCGGAGATCTTTGACATTCCATTCTTCCAGGGGCAGTCTCCAACTTCCAAAGGGAGATGGCTTCATGGCTTCATTTCCTCGAATTGACCCGATTTCCTATTTCTACACTAACTACCTGTCCTTAATTCTGGCTTCAGTTCCATTCCAAGCTTTCTGAGGAATCTCTTTCCAGAGTGGTTGCACTAATTTGCAACCCCACCAGCAATGTATGAGTGTACCTTTTTCCCCACATCCTCTCCAGCACCTATTGTTACTTGTGTTCTTGATAATAGCCATTCTAATTGGGGTGAAATAGAATCTTAGGGTAGTTTTGATTTGCATTTCTCTTATTACTAGAGATGTTGAACATTTTTTCATATATCTGTTGATTGCTTGTACATCTTCTTCTGTGAAGTGTCTGTTCATTTCCTTAGCCCATTTGTTGATTGGTTTATTTGTATTCTTGGTGTAGAGTTTTTTGAGTTCTTTATATATTCTGGAAATTAGTGCTCTATCTGTAGTATGAGTGGCAAAGATTTTCTCCCACTCTGTAGGCTCTCTCTTCTCATTACTGATAGTTTCCTTTGCTGAGAGAAAGCTTTTTAGTTTGAATCTATCCCAGTTGTTGATTCTTGCTTTTATTTCTTGTGCTATGGAAGTCCTGTTAAGGAAGTCTGATCCTAAACCGACATGTTAAAGATTTGGAGCTATTTTTTCTTCTATAAGATGCAGGGTCTCTGGTCTGATTCCGAGGTCCTTGATACATTTTGAGTTGAGTTTTGTGCAGGGTGAGAGATAGGGGTTTAATTTCATTCTGTTGCATATGGTTTTCCAGTTTTCCCAGCACCATTTGTTGAAGAGGCAATCTTTTCTCCATTGCATATTTTTGGCCCCTTTGTCTAGTCTGAGAAAATTGTATTTATTTGGGTTTGTGTCCATGTCTTCTATTCTGTACCATTGATCTACCTGTCTATTTTGGTGCCAATACCATGCCGTTTTTGTTACTATTGCTTTGTAATAGAGTTGAAGATCTGGTATTGTGATACCCTCTGCTTCGCTCTTCCTGCTGAGGATTGCTTTAACTATTCTGGGTTTCTTATTCTTCCAGGTGAATTTCATAATTGCTTGCTCTATTTCTGTAAGGTACGTCATTGGGATTTTAATTGGAATTGCATTGAATCTGTATAGCACTTTTGGTAGTATGGCCATTTTGACAATATTAATTCTGCCTATCCAAGAACATGGGAGATCTTTCCATCTTCTAAGGTTTTCTTGAATTTCTTTCTTTACTGTTCTGTAGTTCTCATTGTAGACGTCTTTCACCTCTTTTGTGAGATTGATTCCCAAGTATTTTATTTTTTTCGAGGATATTGTGAATGGGGTAGTTTTCCTAACTTCTCTTTCTGAAGATTCATCATTTATGTATAAAAATGCATTGGATTTATGAGCATTGATCTTGTAACCTGCTACTTTACTGAATTCACTTATTAGTTCTAAAAGTTTTCTGGTGGAATTTCCTGGTTCCTCTAAATATATAATCATGACATCAGTGAACAGGGATAGTTTGAGTTCTTCTTTTCCTATTTGTATCCCTTTAATTTCTTTGGTTTGTCTAATTGCTCTGGCTAGAGTTTCAAGGACAATGTAGAATAGAAGTGGTGAAAGAGGGCATCCCTGCCTTGTTTCAGAGTTTAGGGGGAATGCTTTCAGTTTTTCACCATTTAGAATGATATTAGACTTGGGCTTAGCATAGATGGCCTTTACAATGTTAAGGAATCTTCCCACTATCCCTATTTTTTCTAGTGTTTTGAGTATGAAGGGATGCTGTATTTTATCAAATGCTTTTTCTGCATCTATGGAAATAATCATCTGATTCTTAACTTTAATTCTGTTGATATGGTGAATGACATTTATTGATTTCCGGATGTTGAACCAACCTTGCATCCCTGGGATAAAACCCACTTGATCATGGTGCACTATCTTTTTAATATATTTTTGGATGTGATTTGCTAAAATTTTGTTGAGAATTTTTGCATCGATTTTCATTAAGGATATTGGTCTGAAATTTTCTTTCCTCGATGTGTCTCTGTCTGGTTTAGGTATCAGGGTGATATTGGCTTCATAGAACGAGTTTGGGAGGATTCCCTCATCTTCTATTTCATGGAATACTTTGAGGAGTATTGGAATGAGCTCTTCTTTAAAGGTTTTGTAGTCGGCTGAGAACCCATCTGGTCCCAGACTTTTCTTTATTGGTAGGCTTTTGATGACCTCTTCTATTTCATTGCTTGAAATTGATTTATTTAAGTTGTGTATGTCCTCCTCATTCAGTTTAGGTAATTCATATGTCTCTAGAAACTTGTTGATGTCTTCAAGGTTTTCTGTTTTGTTGGAATATAGATTTTCAAAATAGCTTCTAATTATGTTTTGTATTTCAGTCGTGTCTGTTGTGATATTTCCTTGTTCATTCCAAATTTTAGTAATTTGAGTTTTCTCCCTCTTTCTCTTTGTTAGTGTGGTTAAGGGTTTGTCAATTTTGTTTATTTTTTCAAAGAACCAACTATTTATTTTGTCAATTTTTCCGATTGTTTCTTTTGTTTCAATTTCATTTATTTCAGCTCTGATTTTAACTATTTCCTGTCTTCTACTACTTTTGGTCTTGGTCTGCTCTTCTTTTTCTAGGGCTTTGAGCTGTAGTGTTAAGTCGTTTATTTGTTGATTTCTACTTCTTTTGTTGAATGTGCCCCATGAAATAAATCTTCCTCTAAGTACTGCTTTCATAGTGTCCCAGAGATTTGGATATGATGTGTCTTTGTTCTCGTTTACTTCTAAGAATTTTTTTATTTCCCTCCTGATGTCTTCTGTTATCCATTCATCATATAATAGTGTATTATTTAATCTCCAGGTATTGGAGAAGTTTCTGTTTTTTTATTCTGTCATTTATTTCTAATTTCAATCCATTATGATCTGATAGAGTACAAGGTAGTATCTCTATCTTCTTGTATTTGCTAACAGTAGCTTTGTGGCATAATATATGGTCTATTTTAGAGAAAGATCCATGTGCTGCTGAGAGGAAAGTGTATTCATTTTTTGTTGGATGGTATATTCTATATATGTCAGTTAAGTCTAAATTGTTGATTGTGTTATTGAGATCTATGGTTTCTTTATTCAATTTTTGTTTGGAAGATCTATCCAATGGTGAGAGAGGTGTGTTAAAATTGCCTAAGTATTATTGTGTGTGGTCTATTTGGTTTCTGGAATTGAGAAGGATTTGTTTGATGTACATGGATGAGCCAATGTTCGGGGCATAGATATTTATGATTGTTATGTCTTGCTGATTTATGCTTCCCTTAAGCAGTATGTAATGTCCTTCTTTATCCCTTCTGACTAGTTTTGGCTTGAAGTCCACATTATCTGAAATGAGGATGGATACTCCAGCTTTTTTGCTGTGTCCGTGTGCATGGTGTGTTTTTTTCCCATCCTTTCACCTTTAGTCTATGGGTATCTCTTTCTATGAGATGAGTCTCTTGCAGGCAGCATATTGTTGGATTTTTCTTTTTAATCCAATCTGACAGTCTATGTCTTTTGATTGATGAGTTCAGGCCATTAACATTCAGGGTTATTATTGTGATATGATTTGTATTCCCAGTCATTTGACTCATTTTTGTTTTTTGACATGATTTGGTTTCTCCTTTATTTGGTTATTCCCTTAGGCTAGCTCCTCCCATTGCTGATTTACATCGTTGTTTTTCATCTCTTCCTCATGGAATATTTTGCTGAGAATGTTCTGTAATGCCGGTTTTCTTTTTGTAAATTCTTTTAGCTTTTGTTTATCATGGAAGGATTTTATTTTGTTGTCAAATCTGAGAGTAAGTTTTGCTGGGTATAAGATTCTTGGTTGGCATCCGTTTTCTTTCAGGGCTTGGTAAATGTTCCAGGCCCTTCTAGCTTTTAAGGTCTGGTTTGAAAAATCTGCTGATATTCTTATTGGTTTCCCCCTGAATGTAATTTGATTCTTTTCTCTCACGGCCTTTAAAATTCTGTCTTTATTTTGTATGTTAGGTATTTTCATAATAATGTGCCTTGGTGTGGGTCTGTTGTAATTTTGTGTATTTGGAGTTCTGTAAGCCTCTTGTATCTGGTTTTCCATTTCATTCTTCAGATTTGGGAAATTTTCTGATATTATTTCATTGAATAGATTGTTCATTCCTTTGGTTTGTTTCTCTAAGCCTTCCTCAATCCCAATAATTCTTAAATTTGGCCTTTTCATGATATCCCATAATTCTTGTAGATTCTGTTCATGATTTCTTACCATCTTCTCTGTTTGGTCAACTTTGTTTTCAAAATTAAATATTTTGTCTTCAATGTCTGAGGTTCTGTCTTCCAGGTGTTCTATCCTATTGGTTATGCTTTCTATGGAGTTTTTAACTTGGTTTATTGTTTTCTTCATTTCAAGGATTTCTGGGTTTTTTTTTTTTTTTCAGTATCTCTGACTCTTTATTGAAATGATCTCTTGCTTCCTGTATTTGCTCTTTTAACTGTTGATTGGTGCGATCATTTAATGCCTGCATTTGCTCTTTCATCTCCTCATTTGCTTCCCTGATTGTTTTAATTATGTACGTTCTGAACTCCCTTTCTGACATTTCTTCTGCTGTGCTGTCATTGGGTTTTATTGATATAGTATCCAGGTTTGTTTGGGACATTTTCTTCCCTTGTTTTCTCATATTGTTCAGATGTCAGTGGGACCCTGAGATATTGTAGATTTCCTCTATTGGCTTGTAGTGTCCCTGTAGATTTCTAGTATATCACCTCCCAGCCTTCAGTAGCCTGAAGTCTTGGAGGAACTTGATAATGCAGTGCTTCCAAAGAAAGCTGCCCCTAGCCCGCTACTGGTTCCAGGACTGTGGGCTGGCTCTGTGCAGAAAGGCTCTCACTGGGTGGCCTGCTCCACGAAGCTGGCTGTGGAACGAGCCTGCTGCCGGAGGGAGCAGGGCTGCTTGGGGAAAACTCTAGCTGCCCTGCCCTGCTCCGAGAAGCTGCCCCTGTCCAGGCCTGCCACCCGGGCCGAGCTTCACCCGGTGGGAGAGACTCACCCTGTGGCTCTATGTTAGTCCGAGTCTCTCATTGCCTCCCCTTCTTGAATCTGGGTTCTGGAGCAATGGGAGATGCAGTCACCCTCTAGTCCACCATCTTGGATCCATCTCCAATTTTTAATAATAATGTTAAATTAAGATTTTTAACAGCTTAACTTTGAATTTCTTGATCGTCATATAATCTTTAGGTAAATCTAACCAGAAATTTGAAGCTGTGATTGTAATATTTAAATACCTAATTATTCATTAAAATTAAATATAGGTGATTTCCTTAGGAGTGCTTCCACCATGGAGCTTCTCGTTTTTCTCTTCCTCTGGGATAATTATCCGTGCGATATCCAGTATTAAAGGTTAAACATTCACTGCCCCCTGTCCTGAGTTAGGTGGGAAGAATGATTATTGACTTTGCTTCTCTCCTTCTGTCTGCTGAGAGATGGCTTGGACTCTAACAAGGAAGTCACCTTCTGATCAGACAGCACACACACTTCGTCACTGAGAGCTCACCAAACTGCACATGGCAGAAGGCAGCAGCGCAGTCACCCAGGGGAGAACTGATCAGTGGTGAGACCAAGAAAGATTTCACTGCAAGAAGACTGGCAGCAGGTTGTGAGTGGGAGGGTAGCTCGGTGGTGAAGCAATGGTCTGGCACGCACAGGCCCATGCTTGATCCCAGCACTGCGGGGGAAGAAAAGGAAGCTACTGCAGGCATTTCACAGACCCTCCTGGAGGTGGCAAACTTCCACGGAAATCATTGACCAAAATCCTTCTTACAGTTTATTGTAGAAGTTGTAAATGAAATGACTGAGAATGTCCAGCAGGACATTTCGGAACGTCCTCAAGATCTTTATTCCTTCTTTCCATGGCTCAGCATGTGCGACTGTAAAAGATTCCCGGTCCCTGTACTTTCTTACATTTAGGAATAGTTCCAGATTTTTTTCTTTGAACCCATTTTCTTTGCCTTGCCAGGTTTGGGGGGTTTTGTCTATTTGTCATTTTTAATGACCCCTCGGTTTTGGTCCCTGTCTTACGCGTCCGCTGTTCTATTGGACTTTATAGTTCAGATCTTCCCTTGCGGCTGGATCAGCGGGCAGGCTTTCTTTCTCCCCCAAGTCCTGCATCTGTGTGCCAGTCGCATCCATTCCAAGCACGGGAGCTCAGCTCTGGGATCCCTGTCGTTTAAGAAGGAGGTCAAGAGCAAGGACCCTGCAATATAAGCGAATGAGTTCACTCAGAAAGAATGGAGTTAGCAAGGCCTAGCTAGCAGGAGCCAGGACAGGGGTCCACAGCAGAACAGAGACTGCACCCTGTCCTGCTGGCAGAGTTCTTGCTGGATACTTAATGAGCATCCACAGAATTAAAGCAGGAAGAAGAGGAGTTAGGGTGAAGACCAGCCTTGGTCGCACAAGTGCCGCGAAAACAGGCGGTCCTTGCCTGGTGAGAATGAAGAACTGCGCCACGGGCAAGAGGGAGCCGAGCTGCTGGCCTGGCCTGCCCTGCGGTGGGGAGTCTGCTCAGAGAACACCGGGCGATGCTGGGAAGGCAGGGGGACAGTTCCGCTGCGTCGGGGAAACCGAACCAAGCGTAGGAATGAAAGCCAGCTGAGTCTTTCCTGTCAACAGGCTGAGTAGCTCTGTGACTCCTCCGTTCCCGGGAAGGTAGGTGTGACCAGAGAGGGCATCGTGCGACGGGCAGCCTGGCTTCCCGGCTCTCCTGAAAGGCACCCGACCCTGGCAGAGCTCGAGGGTCGGGCTCTGGGCAGGAATTAGGGTCATGGTTGGTTGACTTTCTGCTTAGGTTCTTCAGCGTTCTGATGTGGTCTTGAATGGATTCTAAATGAAACCCTGTTAACAAACCAATGCACCGCAGCCCTGGGACTGTGTGGCGAACGCAGGGACGTCAGTAAGCTCGATTCTCCACAGGAGGCCGGTGCCTCCCCAGGAGGCTGGATGGAGAGCCTCCATTCGCCATAAGACCTAGAGATAGAATGGCTTGTAGAGTAATCCATGAGCCAGGACAGCCTCCATTCCAAGATAGGACGAGAGCCCCCAGGAACGCAAAGCAGCGGCTTTTATAAGGTGGATCGAAAATGAAAAGTGAGCTGCAGTTGACATCAGTTTACTTCAGGTGTTTTGGTTGGTTGGTCTTAGGTAAGGTGAAAGTGGAGGCGACTTCCTTATTAGGCGGACTCGGGTGAAACGAGTCCGTTTGGGAATCTACCTGCTTCCTCAGAGTCCCTGTTTGTTTCTGGGGCATTTGGTCCAGGTCACTCCGTTTGGATTGGTCTGGTCTGCTGGACAAGCAGGAGCCAGAACAGTGGTCTCTCCAGAATTTTGTTTCACAGCTTATTTCTGATCAACAAAGCCAGGTACCAGAGGAGGAGGTATTACCCAACCAAGAGTGATGGGCAGGCCGGATCATCTCAGAGCTGCCCAGTACAGCTTAGCGCCTCCTCGGAACAGAGGTTGGAACAGAGAAACCGAATAGGCAAAATTAAAATGTTAAAGAGAGCAAAGAGGAACCACCTGTAAAAAATGATGGAACGATAGGAAACGGAATCATAAAATATAAAAAGAAAATCATGGGACTCAGAAGAACAAAAAACTAGATTTGAAAAACACCGTTTTGCCCTAGTGCACTGATTTTGAAGTTGGCTACAGATCTAAGTCACCTGTGAAGTTTCAATAATACTCATGCCTGCACAATACCTTATTCAAATTATACTAGAGAGCCATAGTAACAAAAACTACAAGGCATTGGCATAAAAACCCACACGTAGACCAACGGCACAGAATGGAAGACAGAGACAAACCCACGCATCTCTAGCCATCTCATCTTGTACACGCCACAAACACACACCAGAGAAAAGACAGCTTCTTAACAAAAGGTGCTGGGACAACCAGTTATGCACATGGAGAAAAATGAAACTAGGTCTTTATCTCTCACCCTGCACAAAAACCAACTCAAAACAGATCAAAGACCAGAAACTATCCAACTCCTAGAAGAAAACCTAGGGTCAACACGCTAGCTTTTCAGCACAGGCAACAACTTTCTCCATAGGGCCCTTAAAGCTCCGGAAATAATGCCAAGAGTTAACAAATGAGACAGCATCAAATTAAACGGCTTCCGCACAGCAAAGGAAACAATTAGGAACGTGAAGAGCCCACAGAATGGGAGAGTGAGGATTAATATCTAGAATATATAAAGAGTTCAAAAAATTTTACACCCCAAACCCAAATACCCCAATTAATAACTAGGCAAATAAATTAAACAGACACTTCTCAAGAGATTAAATACAAATAACCAACAAATACATGAAAAAGATGTTCAACATCATTAGCAATTAGGGAAATACAAATCAAAACTACACTGAGATTTCATCTCACACCAGTCAGAATAGCAGTTATCAAGAATACAAATGATAATAAATGCTGGAGATGATGTGGAGAAAAAAGGCACACTTCTACACTGTAGGTGGGACTGTAAGTTAGTACAACCACTATGGAAATCAGTCTGCAGTTTCCTCAGAAGACGAGGCGTGGGACCACCATATATCCCAGCTACACCACTTCTCGGTATTTATCCTGAAGAATTAAAGTCATCTTACTTCAGCAATAGATGCATAACCATGTTTACAGCAGCACAGTTCACAATAACCAAACCACGGAACCAATCTAGGTGTCCCTCGATGGATGAGCAGATAAAAGAAAATGTAGCCTATGTACATAAAGGAGTTTAGTCAGAGAGGAGAAAAGAAAACGAAGGTGGGGTGGGTCTCCTAAAATCCAAAGGGAGATCAGAAGGAAAAGGACCAAGCGGTGGGAGGAAGGAGGGAGGGGAAGTGCCGGGAAGTGCCATTGGCCAAATTTTATTGTTATCTCGTGTGCATGTGCGAATGTGTAAGGACAAGTCCCACCATCATATACTACTATAATGTACCAAGAAATAAATGCAGAAAAAATTCTTGAAAAAATTCTCACCCCTGGGCCCCTCCCCCAGAGATTTAGATTTGATTGGTCTGAGAAGCGGGAAAAGTGCATGAGACTCGTTTTTCTCTTTTTATGCAACCTGTGTGGTCACGCCTGAATGAAGCTGCTGATCAAGATCGGCAGGACCTGGACACTTGGGTCCCCCAGGATGCTTTCAGTAAGGGTCAAAATAATGGGTATAATTACAGTATGTCTTCATGCTCTATGCTTTAAGCCCTGTGCTTTATTTACAGCTTCTTTATTTATAGTTTCTTTTTTTCTTTTTTATTACTTTAATGGTCCCCAAAGTTGTAAATAGACTTTAGCAGGATAATTGTTGCAGGAAGTTTTATATAAGAGAACAAAAGTCAGTTTATAAAACTATTTAGGAAATGTTATGGCTGACCTCTAAGGGGGGCTTAAGGCTCCTCTCTGCCTCCCTTCTTCCTAGTACCCCTTGGAGAAGCATTGTTTAGGTTTAAATGTAGGGATTATTGGTTAGTCCACGCTAGACAGCACCACATTGCCAGTTTAACAGTTGTATTAATGTGGATGTGACCTCTTTTAGATTTTCCCTTCTTCATCAGGAAAAGAATAGGGCCAGGCACACCTGTGATCCCAGCAACTCAGGATGCCAAGGCAAGAGGACCCCAAGTTCAAGGACACCCTCATCAATGTAGTAAGACCCTCAGCAACTCAGCAAGACCCTGTCTCAAAATTAAAAAGTTTGAGGCTGTGGCTCAGGGATAAAATACCCCTGGGTACTATCCCCAGTAGAGAAAGAAGGAAGAAAAGAAGGAAGGAAGGAAGGAAAAAAAAAGAAAAGAGGGTAAGATCTGTGGGATGATATAGGTCAGGATTCGTGCCATGTCTACAAAACGTGGTTGTAATAACATCATCATTTTTACTTGTGGTTACAAAAAAGAGAGAGAGAGATGGGAGTGGGAAAGGAGGGTACGTTTTTTGTAATTTAACCTCAAAAAGATAAAAGAAGTTGAGCCCAAAACACCACAGCTGAACTTCCTAACTAGAGTAGTAGAAAGAGAGCAGTGCCCCCGTGAGCCATCAACACACCTGTGGTGACCAAGGAAGTCACTCACCTTGGGGCAGAAAGAGGGTGACCCATTGCCTGCCAGTCGTGGTAAGGCATGACTGACATCCCATAACAAAAAGCAGGTTAATAAGAGAAAAGCATAACAAATTTTTATCATAGTTTTATTTGACACAGGGTCACCCTTCAGGTGGAAGACCCAAAGAACTGTCCATTTTTGTGCTTAGGTCCAATGAAGCATGCACGGGCCGCCACGGAGAAATGTGATCCATGGTAACAGACGCAAGTGGGAAACCCAGCAGGGCCTGTCTGTCAGATTCTTCTTGTCCCCTGCAGGGCAAGTGTGGGCAGGGCCCTTTCTGGAATGGGGGTCTTATGACCTACATCAAATAAGATAGGTCATGAAAATATGTAAGTGCATTCTATTGTCATGTACAACTAATTAGAACAAATAAAAATTTTAAAAATTTTAAAAAAGAAAAAAATAAATGATTAAACTAATAAAAAAATAAGATAGGTCAGATAATGTCTCTATGACTAGCTCTTATACAGACAGGTGGGAGAAATCGGAGTACTATTTTTAGGTTTTTGTGACCAACTTTGGGGAAAAGGGGTTCTGGTTTCTATTTCTTGCCTTAGATAACAATAATTCTAGTTTCCATGGCTTTCCTAGAGGGAGAATGAGAGGTGAGAGACAAGAAGGCAGAAGAAGGTGAGAGGGAAACTTTGCTTCTGAGGCTGTTTTTGAGTTCTTCATTTTTGGGGTATCATTTTCTGAACCCCAACATCACAAACAAAAGTAGCAAAGTTAAAAATTAGTTAAATATTCATCAGATCCTGAGCAAAATTAGCTAATCATTGCCTTAATCTGCTTGAGTTCCTATAGTGAAATACCATGGACTGGGTAGCTTAAACAACAGAAATTTGTTCTCATAGCTCAGGAGACTGGAAAGTCCAAGATTAAGGTACCAATCAATTTGGTTCCCCAGCCTCCTTCATGACTTTCAGGTGACTGACTTCTTGCTGTGTCCTAACAGGGCAGAGAAAAGATCTGACGTCTCTTACAAGAGCACTAATCCCATCAATGGGACCACATCCTCATGACTTCTTCTAAGTCAAACGATCTGAACTCAAAATACTCGAAGTCCCCATCTCACTGGGGTCAGGGGCTCAACACATCAACCTGGGAGAGGAGTAGGGAGACAATTCCTTCCATTCCATCCACGGAGTGTCAAACTGAGAAACTCTCATAGCTTGATCTAAATTTTGATGTTAGAAACAAGAGTAATCTTGGATAGACAGAAGACAGGATGAGTCTCCACCATCTCTTACCGTATTATCTTATTTCCCTACCTTGTAAGCGTGAGTTGCTACAGCCAGAAAAGCAGATGCTTCCCCTAGCTATTCAGGAAGGCCTTTTGAGGTGGCCAGGCCACTCCCCCTGCTCTGTCTTCAGACATGCACTGACTTTTAAAGGGCACTCAGATATTTGAACAAATCACCTGGTCTTGAGTTCATAACCCTCCAAAGAAGCATTTCAATGTGGTTTAAATATAAATGAAATCCAAAGATAAAACTGGGTCACACTGAGGTTCTTGGTGAATGAGAAAAGAAATTAATATGTTCTTGAATGTCTGTTACCCTTTAAATCACGTCTCCCCTGTTAAACTCATTGTCTGTATGGCTGATGTAATTAGAGGAGCTCAAATCTTCCTCTGACCTGGGAGGAGATGCCATTCAAAACCTCTACTTTTAAACCTCAGGAAGAAACTTTCCATCTCTCAAGAGTTAATCTAGTCTGACTCCTTCAAATAATACACTGATATCTCTCCACTTTACCTTCAGCATAATTAATTTCACAAGACTCCAAATGCTATATGGCAGGGATTCTGATGTCAATTTAGTCCTTCTCTACTAACTCAGCATCACTGTGGCTTTAGATATACAACATTGGCCCAGAAAGGAATAAAAAAAATTAGACAGCACTCTATTAACATGCTTATATGGAATTAATCAGAGGAGAGTGAGCACAGAAATGATCTCTGACTCCAACTACCCAGACTTGAGCCAAACTTCATGAGCTAAGGGCACAGTCCTTCACAACACCTCCTTCACCTCAGACAGTAGCTGCAAGAGCGGGGATCCCCAGGCTATCCTCGCCTCTGGCCCGCACTAAAATTTGGGGGCTTCCTATTCATCCCTTCAAATTTGGTAATTTACTAGACTAATTCACATAATTCCAAAAAGCACTCTATTTATTATAACAGTTTTATTTCATCAAAAAGATAGAAATCAGAACCAGCCAAAGGGAGAGATGCAGAGGGCGAGGTCTGAGAGAGTTCTAGATTTGGAGATTTGTTTGTCCTGTCCCCATGGAGTCAGGACTCCAACCTGCCACATCATCTGTGACAGTTTGCAGAAAGTCACCAATCAGCCTATCATGCCTGGTGTCTGAAGATGTACAGGGGCTTCACTCACAGGCATCATGAAGAAGCCACCATCCCCAGGGGTGAACTCAACTTCCAGCACAGCCCTCCACAGGCCTGGCTGCTGTCACTGTGGTTCAAAGCCCAACACTCTAATCACATAGTGTATCTTTCTGGTGTGATCAGCATCATATCCAGAGTCATTTCACTAGTAGAAATTATCAAATGCCCCACCATGACTCAGCCTGTTATCTATCAGGACCCACCATGAATAACAAAATTACACTCCTTGGGAAATTCCAAGGGCTTAGAGGCTACTTCCTGGTAAAGACCAGACAAATCCTTTGTTACACAGTATACCCCCTGACCTTTTCCATGGTTCTTTTCATATGCCTAATATTTGGGCTAGGAATTGGAGGCTTTTGACTCAATATTCTAATATATTTGACTATCAATATAAATATTAAAATCTTATCAAAAATGTGCTATGCCACATTGCAGTGTGATAGATACCTGAACACTAAGGACCAAAAGATACTGGCACATTGCTGGCAGCTAGTAATAAAGGCCAACCCGTCATCATTGACTACGGACACAGTGTTTCTTTGGACAAGGCTGAGATCAAGCAAGAGCTTGCTCTTCCTCAAGCAGAGAAGCTAATGCTTTTGCCAAAAGGAAAAGCTTCATTACATGGTCATTGAGCTTTTTCTGAAAAACAACTTAAGAACTTTTTATTTAAGGAATTTATGTACCGGCGTGTCCAGATCTTAGGCAATTTCATATTGTAACCCCCAAATCATAATTAGTAATCTCCATAGAAATCTTTTAAGAGTCTAGTTTTTGTTGACTTTCTGCCTGAACAAATGGAAAGGTCATTGTCCACTTCCCATAAATCAGTAAAAACCTGAACATAGAGTCTTATGCAAACCCCTGGGTAAATTTGTTCCAGCCTCTGAGTATTGTGACTTGGAAGTTGTAACTGAGATGGCAACAGTCTTCGAAAGACCATCCCACAGTTCTACCAAACCACTTAGATCAGAATGTTGGAAACAGGCCCACGTGGAACTCCAGGCCACTCCAGGCCGTGCTGCGGCTCCCCAGTTGCCAACACACAGGGACAGGACGTCTCTACCCGCCACCATGGATTATCCCCAACCCGGACACCACCATCTTCAGGTGGGGCAGCGCCCATCCTGGGACACCTGCTGGAGACTGGAAGCTCATTATCAAGTACCCTTCATGCATCAGGCTACTGAAGACTGGGAGGCTTGAATAGTATATTGCAGTTTTGTTGTAGAATTTTTTTATTATTATTCCTATTTTTCTATTTTTTAATTATTTTTCTCACTGTTTTCCTCTTATCTGTTTCCTTGGAGTCTCTTTCTCCCTTTTCTCATGCCAACAACCAACTTTCACTCCACTTTCACTCTTCCTAGGATCTAGGACCTCTATATACTCACTTCTTATCTCATTTACATCACATCCTACACCCTTCCCCATCCTCTTTGTCCACCATTAGAAATTGTTGACCTTATTGCAAACCTATTGTTTATACTGTAGATAATAATTGAACCCATCATCTCTGTTGATTACAACAATTCTATTAACGCCTTAATAGGGGTTATTTGGTTTAAGGCTGCATATTGTTTGCATTGTGTGCTGTTAATATTGATCTCCCCCTTAAGGTGAGGTATTGGAAACCTGCAGGGACACTGTAAACCTATAGTGGGGAAACTGTAATACCTCAGATCTGCGCTGCTAAAAGGGAAGATACACAAACAACATGAAAAAACAAGGGAAGAAAGTGTTCCAGACAAACCAAGATGCTATATTAATGGAATCCATTGACAGCATGGTAGAAGAAATGTCAGAAAAGGAGTTCAGAATGTACATTATTAACATGATCTGCAAAGCAAAGGCTGAGATAAGAGAGCAAATACCGGCAATGAATGATCACTCTTAATAAACAGTTAAAAGAACAACTGCAGGAAGCAAAAGATCATTTCAATAAAGAGATAGAGATTCTGAAAAAAAAAATTATTGAAATGAAGGAAACAATAAACCAAATAAAAAACTCAATAGAAAGCATCCCAGGATCAGACTTCCTTAACAGGACTCCCATAGCACAAGAAATAAAAGCAAAAATCAATAACTGGGATAGATTCACACTAAAAAACTTTCTCTCAGCAAAGTAAACTATCAGCAATGTGAAGAAAGAGCCTACAGAGTGGGAGAAAATCTTTGCCACTCATACTTCAGATAGAGCACTAATCTCCAGAATCTATAAAGAACTCAAAAAACTCTACACCAAGAATACAAATAACCCAATCGACAAATGGGCTAAGGAAATGAATAGACACTTCACAGAAGAAGATCTACAAGCAATCAACAAACATATGAAAAAATGTTCAACATCTCTAGTAATAAGAGAAATGCAAATCAAAACTACCCTAAGATTCCATCTCACCCCAATTAGAAAGGCGATTATCAAGAATACAAGCAACAATAGGTGTTGGAGAGGATGTGGGGAAAAAGGTACACTCATACATTGCTGGTGGGGTTGCAAATTAGTGCAGCCCCTCTGGAAAGCAGTGTGGAGATTCCTCAGAAAGCTTGGAATGGAACCATCATTTGACCCAGCTATCCCACTCCTTGGCCTATACCCAAAGGACTTAAAATCAGCATACTACAGAGATACAGCCACATCAATGTTCATAGCTGCTCAATTCACAATAGCCAGATTGTGGAACCAACCTAGATGCCCCTCAATTCATGAATGGATAAAGAAACTGTGGTGTATATATATACAATGGAATATTACTCAACCATAAAGAATAATAAAATTATGGCATTTGCAAGCAAATGGATGAAATTAGAGAATATCATACTAAGTGAGATAAGCCAATCTCAAAAAACCAAAGGAAGAATGATCTCACTGATAAGCGGATGATGACACATAATGGTGGGGAGGGGGCAAGAATGGAGGAAGGAGGGACTGTGTAGAGGGAAAAGAGGGGTGGGGGGGAAGGAAAAAATAACAGAATGAATCAAACAACATTACCCTATGTAAATTTATGATTACACAAATGGCATGCCTTGACTCCAGTACAAACAGAAACAACATGTATCCCATTTGTTTACAATAAAAATAAATTAAAAAAAAAAAAAAAGAAAGCCTCACCAACAGGCTAGATTACTTGGACAACAGAACCTCACACAATGAAGACAAAATATTTAATCTTGAAAATAAAGTTGACCAAACAGGGAAGATGGCAAGAAATCATGAACAGAATCTTCCAGGAATTATGGGATATCATGAAAAGACCAAATTTAGGAATTATCAGGATTGAGGAAGGCACAGAGATTTGAACTAAAGGAATGAACAATCTATCCAATGAAATAATATCAGAGAATTTCCCAAACCTGACTGTGGGAAGTGTGGCAAACCAGCAATTTCTACACGTGCAAGTCACTTGACGCTTTTTACTTACTGTGCTCTTGCTTTAAATCATATTTCCACTCCGTTTCCCCAACAAGATGTTATCCATTTTTTAAAACATTTGAGACACTTTTAACTACTACCCTATCACATCTGCCTTCAAAAATATATTGATTGAAATATCTTTTTAATTTTATTTCCTGTGACTGCAGGACTCTGATTTTAAAAATCTGGATTAAATTGTAATTAAAATTGTTAGTGGAATACAATTCATTGAACAGTACATAGAAATACAATTTTATTGCAATGTACATCTCAGGATCTCAATGTACATCTCAGGTGGATGGAACTTTCTAAAAACAGAATTTTTTCTTGGATGAATAATAATTCACACTAAATTGAGACAAGATTCACCATAAGTTTCATTCTTATTAATTCTATAAACAAAACTGATAAGCCTTGTTCAAATAAATAATACAGGCAGTAGAAGAACTGTAGTGACTGTAAATTACATCGATTTACTCAATTGGGACCCTTTCTGAGTTATATTTAAAAATCAGATAATAAGCTATCAGAAATTATTTTTAATATCCATTCTCTGATAACTCAATTTGATCCCCCTGCAATTTTTGTTGAAAGCAGAAATTTGGAAACCACCTAACTCATTAAAAAAATACTTTACCCAGCAATTACAGTTATTCATCTTCTCAGTTTCTGGGAAATAACCCAAAATGCTTTCACCAAGGCTTAGCAAATGATTATTTGTAGCTGCTATTCTTTCATGGAGAGTCACTTCCTTTCTTTTGGACTGAGAGCTGGCATGGCCCTTCAGAGATGTTTCAATGGGGGAAGGGGTGGGACCATTAGGCCCCTACTTGGAAGTACTCACTGAATGCAGCCTGACCCCAGGGAGGGCTGTGGTCCTGGGAAGAACTTCTCCTTTCAGAGGAGAATAACTCCCAGACAGGACAGGGCTATGAGCACCACCCTCCCAGAAAGCTGGGGAAATCAGTACTTGTGCCCTGAAGGAAGGATGTAGGTGACATATCATAGCAACAACTACAACATTTTTTTTTTTGTATTCTGATATTTAAATATAAACATTTAGAGCAATAGATCCAAATGGAAATTTCTCAACAGAAGACATTCGAATGGCGTTCACCATTTGATACGTGAAGAAATGCCCAATGCCACTAATCATCAGGGAAATGCAAATCAAAACCATAATGAGTTATCACCTTACTGCAGTATGGATGGTTATTATCAAAAAAATAAAAGATAACAAGTGCTGGCTAGGAAGGGGAGTAAAAGGAACTTTTATACACCACTGGTGGGAATGTAAATTAGCATAGCCATTATGGAAAACTGTAGGGAAGTTCCTCAAAAAGTTAAAAAGAGAACCACCATCTGATCCAGCAAAACCACCATGAGGTCTACGTCCAAAGGAAAGGAAATCAGAATATCAAGGAGACATCTGGGCTCCCTCATCATTCCCTGAAGCACTGTGCACAGCAGCCACAAGTCGGAGACCAGCTGAGTCCATCAAGCGACGGAGGACAGAGGAAGCATGGCACGCACACCTTGCAGTGCTACTAGAAAGGATGGAACGCTGTCACTCATAGCAGCAGGAGTGGAACTGGAGGTCACTAAGCAAAACGAGCCGGGCACAGAAAAGCCTGTGGAACCCAGAACAGTTGACCTTACAGATGTTAAGAGAAGAGACTGGGGAGCAGTGTTGGATGGGGAGAGATGATGGATGGATGGGGAGAGATGATGGATGGATGGGGAGAGACGATGGACGGATGGGGAGAGACGATGGACGGATGGGGAGAGAGGATGGATGGATGGGGAGAGATGATGGATGGATGGGGAGAGATGATGGATGGATGGGGAGAGAGGATGGATGGTTGGGGAGAGACAATGGATGGTTGGGGAGAGAGGATGGATGGATGGGGAGAGAGGATGGATGGATGGGGAGAGAGGATGGATAGATGGGGTGAGATGATGGATGGACGGTTGCGAAGTTAAAATCAGGAGGAAACCCTTCTGGGGTTCTGTTGCAAGCGAGGGTGAATACAGATAATGATAAGGTACTGTGTGTTTCAAAAAAGCTGGAAGAAAGGATTTTGAATATATTCACCACAAAGAAATTATAAATGTTTGAGGAGATAAAAATGTTTATCCTGATTTGAACATGATAACAACGTCCACATGTATCAAAGCATCATGTTACCTCATAAATATGTGTGATTCTTAGGTGCCAATTAAAAATAAAAGTCGAATGGAGTTTTTTAAGTAGGCAAACATTTAATCTTGTGTAAATACTTAAATCTAACACTCAAATATATTTTCTTCCAAATATCAAAGCTGCAAATTTAGCAGAGACTATATAAACTATCTGCCATACAATCTAGTGAACAAAGCAAATCTTCATTGTTAAACCAACCAGTCAAATGAGACATACTTTCTGGCATTATTTTTCCATTTATAAAAGCCTGTGAATACTCATCCCTGTAACAACCAGCTCACTTCTGAATGATAATTCTGAGAAAGAGAGAGACAGGAGGGAGGCAAACTGAAACTTCCCATAAATCTGCTGCTAAATGCTGTAAGGCCAACCTCCGTCTGATTCCCTCTAAAACTCTGCTCTGGGGCATGACTTTCTCCAGAGTCACTGCACTCGGTCACACTAGCTGGGGGAGGGGAGAGGGCCGAGGACACTGAATGAAATCTGTCATTGTTCCGCCCACAGCAAATTCGAGTTGAGAAGATCACAACACAAAGTGAGAATTCCTCATTTCAATGGCGTGTTTTGCTCTACGTGTGAAGCAGAGGAAGTAAACGCAAAGAAACAAAAACCTCACTGCCTTCCCCAAGACCTCCCCGAGCCAATACTGCATACGGTTCTCTCACGTGCAGCCCTCAGAAGTTCTCATTCCCTGGGGCAAACGTGGGGTGGCATAAGATAATCCAGGATGGGTGAGAGGTGTGACTTCCTTTTGTAGAAGAGAGCAATTCTGTGCCAGAGGTCTGAGAAAAAGTCCAGAATATTCCTAGAGCCAGGTTGGTGGAAGGCCACAGGCTAATTCCAAGAAAAACTATCTTTGTAAGTTGAGGACCCAGAAAAGCCTATCCTTAAACGTCCCCGTGACTCTCCCCCTGAGGTGTGTGTGCCCTGTTTAGGTTGCGGGCATGGAGGGAAGGGAAGCCGGCGGAGACCTGCCAGATCAACAGGAAGGAGCCAGGAGAAGCAACCAGGGAAGTCCTGACAGGCCCCTTCTCCTCAGATCTGGGACAGCAGCCGAGGACCCACTTGGTCCAGGTGGCGTCATGGCCAGGAGCTCGAGAACACAGCTGTGGTGTGGTCCTTCAGCCACCATTCCACACATGAGACCCCGCTGGCTTCTTCCTGCTGACTGACTGCCCACTGTTCTGTGCACCCAAGTCCTTCTCCCAAGAACAGCTGAAATCCAACCACGTGACTTCCTTCTTCAGCTGTCTTCTCATTTCCCCTCAGTTGGAAATGAGATTCTTTCCCACTGCATTTCCTAGCTGGCTTTGCCCATTTCCATTCACTGTTTTAACTGTCCCTGTGCTAAGAACTGCCCAGCAGTCCTTTCCACCTCTGATACCGTCTGCTCCCCTGCATCCTCCTATCACAAAAGCTGTTTTTCCAAGATAGCAAATCTAATCATGAAACTTCCCTCTTCAAAACTAACTCTTCCATGCCTGTGGGATGATCTAAAAGCTGCTTAGCCTGGTACACAAGGTTCTTCCCTGCTAACCATCCAGCTCATCTCTCCTGGATTCTCTTCCCTCCCCACTTCTCCATTGATATGATGAACTAATACTGCTTTCCCTACACCTGAATGGCTATCGGTGCCTCTGGACCTTTGCATATAAGTTTTGCTTCAGGTGAACTCTCCTCACTGTCTTTATTTCTCCAACAATCTCAATCCTTCAGAAAACCATTCAAGAGTTACTTCCTACTTAAAGCCTCTTATGGACCCCAGATTATTGATTAGATTCTTCCTTGTGCTACTACAAAATTCAGTTATAGTTCTTGTATGATGTACTAAAATATACTGTACACTTTTTAGTCCTGTTTAACTACAGGCTTTTAAGGACAGTTACCTTACTTAATTGTTTTTGTATGTTTAGGGCCTGGTTTGTGTTAGTCAGCTTTCTGTTGCTGTAAGAAAATATCTGAGGCCATCAACTTATAAGGAGGAAGGGTTATTTTGCCTCATGGTTTCAGAGCTTTCAGTTCATGATCAATCAGCTCTGTCATTGGGCCTGTGGGAAGGCAGCATATCAGGGTGGGAACACGTAGCAGAGGAAAATGCTCACCACACAGCAATGGGAGGTAAAAAGAGAGGAAGAGAGGAGGGTCCGGCGGCCCAGTATCCCCTTAAAGGGCACGTCCCCTGAGGCCTAACTTCCTCCCAGAAGACTCCACTCTCTAAAGGTTCCACTGCTTCCCAGTAGTGTCCCTGGGTGGAGGCCAAGGCTTCTACACAAGGACCTTCGGGGAGGACAATCAAGATCCAAATTATGGCAGCTTTAATGACAGTCGAATTAATAAAATAGAATAATAATAAACCCACACAAACATGCCTTCCAAAAGCTAGCACCATGCTGAAGCACAGGCACAAAGAGCACAATCGCCGAACGTGGAGAGAATCCGGGAGCCCAGGGGCCACGGAGGGATGGCACCCAGGCCAGCGGGGGCCTGAGAAGCACGGGAAGGTGGACGCGCAGGGTCGGCGATGCGTTCAGTGCCGCCTGCTTTCTAGACCTCAGCCTCCTTGGGAGCCACACCACGTTTATATTCCTAGTGTCCGTCGGAGTGTGCGACACTGGGAAGGGACACTGGACACGCCGGTTAAAAACACATCGTGAGAGCTGCCCTTGCTGCCTTCCGTGTGTCAGGTGAGTATTACTAAAACTCGGGGAGCCTAGGAACTACTTCAGGGAAGTTCAGACTGAAGGGAAATCAAAGAAATAGTCACTACTGTCATTCTCAGGACCAGAGCCTTGTTTAACTCAGTCCTTGTGTTGAAATCGCATGTGAGCACCTTTCACCTTCACACCTAGAGTTCTCGGCAGAGAAAAGGACAGTGGCAGTCACAAGCTACCCATTTCTTTACCCAGCACTGAACGATCCACAGTGGGAGACCGTTTTCTAATTGTAACCGTCATTTCCACTGTTTCCTAAGCAAAAGTTAAGACCAAGAGGCACGTTATTGATCACCATGCATCGTGGAAAACTGAGGAATAGGATGGAATTTGAGCTGAACTTCCCTTTCCAGCAGGACAGCACTCCTTCTTGCCAAACACAGTGGATTTCTTGGAATTATGTTTCCCAGCGAGCCTTGCCAGGTTACTTCAAAGTTTATCAGATCCTCAGAAACTCAACACAATGCATCTTCTGCCATAACAAGGATCTGAACAATGAGCAAGAAGAGGCCTCTGTGCACTTCCTTCAAATACGTGCAGCACATGTGACAAATGTTGACACCTACCTGCAAACCAGGAGGTACACCCAATTACTTAAAGACCAACTGCTGTCCTACGTGGTTAATAGTGATTACGTTGCTGCACACTGACCTAATTAGTAGATTTTGTGTTAGTCACCCATTGCTGTATAATTAATCACCTCAGAACTTTGTAGTTTCAAACAACAAAAAATTGCTAGTTTGTGCTTTCTGAGGGCCAGGAGTTAGCCAGATGCTCTGGCTCAGGAAGCTACAGGCAAGCTCTCAGTGGGCCCTGGTCACTTGAGGGCTGGACTGAGGCTGGAGGATAGACTTCCAGAATGACTTACCACTCGGTCCTCTGCCTGATTTCCAAAGAGGAGGCAGAGGGTGATAGGAAAGGAGGGGAGAATGATAAGGAGAGGAAAGGGAGTATTCTATATGGGGAAATTGTTTTCATGACAGCAGACTTCTTGCATAAAACCATGAAGGCCAGAAAAAAGGTGGGAGAATGTTTTGTTACAATATTTAAAGGAAAGAACTGTTAACCCTGAACCCTTATCCAACAAAACTATCCTTCAGGAATGAGTCAGATATCCTCAGATTAAGGAAAACTAAGATAATTTGTTTGTAGCAGACCCTCTGTTAAAGAATGGCTTAAAAACTATCTCTCATTCTGCAACTCCACTCAAAGTGGACAAAGGTCCTGGGTATGAGATCAGAAACCCTGCACATACTAGAAGAAAAGGTAGACCCAGACCTTCAACGTATCAGCTCAGGAACTAACTTCCTGAGTAGGACTCCTAAAGAGCAAGAAGTAAAATCAGTAATCAATAAATGGAATCGTACCAAACTAAAAAGCTCCTTCACCGCAAAGGAAGCAATCAAGAGTGTGAACAGAGAGCCTACAGAATGTGAGAAAATCTTGGCCACTTGAACCCCAGATAGAGCATTAATTTCCAGGATATATAAATAACTCAACAAACTTAGCACCAAAAAAAAATAATAACCCAATCAATAAATGGGGAAAGGAACTGAACAGACCCTTCACAGAATCACAGAATAAGAAATATGGTCAACAAATAGATGAAAAAAGGTTCAACATAACTAGGAATTAGAGAAATGCAAATTAAAACTACACTGAGATTTCATCTCACTCCAGTCAGAACGGCAATTATCAAGAATACAAGTAACAATAGTGTTGATGAGAAGGTGGAAGGAAAGTGATACATTGCTGCTGGAACTGAAAATTGGTGCAACCACTCTGGAAAACAGTACGACAATTCCTGAAAATTTGGAATGGAACCACCATTTGACCCAGTTTTCCCACTCCTCGGTATATACCTAAAGGACTTAAAATCAGCAGACTACAGTGACTCAACCACATAAATGTTTATAGCACCTCAATTCACAGTAGCTAAGCTATAGAACCAACCTGGGTCCCCTTCAATAGATGAATGAATAAAGAAAGCATGGTGTATATACACAAGGGAGTATTATTCAGCTATAAAGAAGAATGACATTTGCCAGCAGATGGATCTGAAGATTATCAGGCTCATGAGGTAAGCCAGTCCCCCAAATCAAAAGTTGAATGTTTTCTCCGATATATGGAAGCTAACCCACAATAAGGGGAGGTGGGGTGAAGGGACGATTAGAAGTGGTAGACAATGGGGAATGGAGGGAAGAGAAGGGGGAAAGGAAAAGGAAAGACGGTGGAATTAATCTGACATAATTTTCCCATGTACGTGTATGAAAACAACACAATGAATCCACCATCATGTACATTCATAAGAATTGGACTCTAATCAGAATAAGATATATTCCATGTTAGTATGATTGTATCAAAATGGATTCCACATTCCGCTGTCCTGTATAACTAAAAAGAACCAATTAAAAAAAACAACAAAAATAAAACTCTGCAAACCAAAAGAAAATCATGACAGAAGATGGTAGGGTTCTTCAGACAGAAAAAAGGAGCCACTGAATGAGCAAAAATAACAGCAAACATAATGTACCATCTTTCACTTCATGAGGTTCTTTAATAATATTCTATGGTTGATGCAAAAATTATAATACTGTCTGATGTGATGCTCAATGTATGTAGGGGAAATACTTATGGCAGTTGCCTTGGAAGATAGAGTCTAAAGAGACTGAAAATCTACACTTAGATTACCACCAGACATGGTGAGCATCGACACCAGTCAGTTGCGATAAGTTACAGCTCTACATGAAAATCCCTACAACAATCACTAAGAAGATCACACAAAGTGATATAATCACAAACGTTATAAATAAATCAAAATGAAACTCTAAGAAAATGTGAACATAACCCACAAGAAGCAAGAAATGAAGAGAAACAAGAAACAGGAGGAATGAACAGAAAATAATAAAATGGCAAACTAAAAGAAAGAAAGAAAGATTGGCGAAGTAGATTTTAAAGACACAACCCAGCTGTATACTGTCTACAAGAAACTCACTTCAAACATGATGACATCAGTTGGTGGAAAGTATAAAGGATGGAAAGAAGCAAAGAAATACGGCATGTAAATAAGCAGTGGTGGTGTATTCACGTGAGATAAAGTGGACTCAGAGCAGAAAGGACCCAACATAATGACATTATTAAGCTGCTAAAAACTCAAGTGGTAATGATAAAGACTGAAGTTGTAAACATACAAGCTCAAACAATATGAGAAGTTGTTTTTCATGTCCTCAATTATATGGCCATCAGAGCAGATATTCAGAATATAATATTTACTCTTCAGGTGATAAAATCTATCTTTATTCATCAAAAGATAATATGTAAATCCAGCTTCCAATGGTGCATAAATTAGTATAAATGTGTTTACTATGTTCTGTATAAAAAGAATTTCCAAAAGCAATAATGAAAATACTAAAAGCCAAAGGGGTCTAGGCAGCAGAAGGGGTAAATGAAGTGAGAAGGGCAGAATGTTGGGGTTTAAAGAGAGGGTGACATGAGCTGTCAGCAGCATCGCAGTGACTGCTTGCTGAGGACAGACTGGAGGGTTCTCAAGGGCAGAAGTAGGGAGAGCAGCTTGCCCTGCATAGAGTGGTGCACACCCGTAACCCCAGCTCCCTGGGAGGCGAGGCAGGGGGATCTCAAGTTTAAAGGTTGATCTGGACAACTTAGTGAGACCTGGTCTCAAAATAAAAAGGACTGGGGTGCAGCTCAGTGGTAGAGCACCTCTGGGTTCAATATCCCAAACTGTAATCACAAAAATGCCTCAAACCTGGATGGTGAAGGTCCCCAATGGTCTGACTGTGGGCATACCTTGAGCGTGACGGGCCACATTTGCTGACAGAGCACCTGTGTAGTGTGCAAAAGAGAAGTCAAGAATGCTTCTAATGTTTTGATTTGAGCCACTGAAAAAAACAGAGTTGTCATATACAAGGGGACACCAGGTGAGAGGCAGAGAGAAATACGAAGAGTTCCTCTTAGGGCTTTTGAATATCTGTACTCCCTCAAAGTCAAGATGCAGTTGCTAGGCACACAGCTGTAATCCAGCCGTTCAGGAGGCTGAGGCAGAAGGATCCCACGTTCAAAGCTGGCCTCAGCTAAAGCAAGACCCTAAGCAACTCAGTGAGACTCTGTCTCTAAATAAAATACAAAATAGGGCTGGGGGTGTGGCTCAGTGGTTGAGTGCCCCTGAGTTCAATTCCCAGCACCAGAAAAAAAAAAAAAAAAAAAATGTACAGTAGCTGCCAGAGTCTCAGTTTCAGGGAGAGGACAAGGCGCCGGGGCCATAACTTTAAGAATCAGTAGCATCAGATGCCACTTAAGTCATGAATCTGGATAAGCTCACGGAGGCCGTGACTATACTTAGAAAAGGGGAGAGGTCGAAGCCCCAGTCCTGTGAATCTCAGATGCTTAGAAATCAGGGAGTCGAGGAAGAAGCAGAGTCTACAACCAAGAATGAGGATGGAGGAGGAGACACTCAAAGAAGAGGTGGTTCAAAATAACCACCGTGGCGCATGGGACAATAAATAGTCTAGGAAAATAGAGGCTGAACTTGGCAGCATCATTCTTAAAATAAGTGATATAAATTTAAGTTGCAACCAGTCAGCAGTTGCATTTTTTCCAACTACACTGAGCTGTGCGGGGGCAAAGATGGATACAGAGCTGTGGTTAAACCCAGCCAGTGAGGAAGCAGCCGGCGCCGTGTGAAGGGAATAGGAGACAAAGAAACCCAGCCACAAAGGAAATCATGTTATAAAACTACAGTGCACTTTTAAAAGAACATGATCGGCGGTACCAGAGGAGCAGAACTGAATTTTCAGAAAAGCATCTGTAAGAAGTTAGCGGGCAGTAAAAGTGAGGACAGCTAGCTATAAACTTTGTTGGGATAAACCAGTTGGGAAACACAGATGATCAAAACCTCAGTTAGCACTGCACACCACATTCCCAAAGGATTCATTGTGTTTAAATTAGATGATAATGACCCTGGATGAGAATGGTATGAATATGTATACCACCATACAATGATGTATTAGGGTTCTCCGGAGACGGAGCCCATGGAATCAGTATTGACTGTAGATAAGATACCTGAGAGAGAATGTGTAGAGGAATCGGCTCATGTGACCATGGAGGCCAAGTCCCAGGGCAGGCATGGCCCAACGCAAGTCTGAAAGCTCAGGGCCAAGGAAGTCCAAGACCCAATGGGGCAAGTCCCGGAGGGCAAAGGCTGGAGGGACTGGAGTTCTAATTTGCAAGAGCAGGAGGTGTCCCAATTCCAGGAGAGAGAGCAGGGAGAGTGCCCCGTTCCCTGTTTCTGTGGTGGTTGTTGGTCCCCTCGGGCCCTCGCCCATCAGATAGTGCCTGCCTCTACTGAGCGCAGACCTTCCCTACTCTGTCCACTGACTCACACACCAGGCTCCTCTGGAAATACCCTCACACATGCACCCAGAAATAATGCTTTATCAATTCTCTAGGTATCCCTTAATTCAGTGAACTTGACATCTAGAATTAACCGTCACCCATAAGGGATGGACTTTCATCTATGGTATTCTCAGATGAAAAAGATCAAGTTTTAAAGTAATTTTTGCATTATGAATCTTTTGGATGTATGTGCATAGAATATAGCAAACCACCAAAAGGAAACAGGTCTAAATATCTGCCTTGAGAGCAATTGTACTTGCTTCTCCAAGCTCTACTATATTTTGCAAATATTCTACAGGAGATGTATTTATTTGACTTTTTATACTATTTGTCATTTCTAATTATGAATTTCTATATAATTACAAGTGAAATAATGTATAAATAATGTATAAAGTTAAAGTTGTTAATATATTCTGCCCATCCACCACCCTTCTAACTCTTTACATCCAATTAACAGCTTGGTACTTATTCAGCTAACAACTTGATATCCCTTCTTTTACACACATAGTTTTTGTATTTTACTTTTCAAAACAGAATCATATTAAATGCACATCACTTAACACCGACTTGATTTTCTCACTATTTAAATCAATAGATAAATATTTAAGTCATTCATAAAAATGCTATGGATAGACCATAATTCATTCAAGCACTCTCCCCTTGATGAAGAAGGACAGTTTCCAAGTGGGTCATTACAAACAAGGCAGAAAATATCTTTGCACTTTATCATATGTCAGTGGGAGTTCTAAAAGTACAATTGCAGAGCCAAAGGTATCTAGATGCTTAATTGCAAAAGATATTGCCAATTACTCTCCCAGGTTAGAACTGGTGAGTGGAAGAATTCTAAGGTGGCCCCGACTCCCCTGCATGCACATACCCTGCGTAACTTCTAGTACTGTATGTGACACAGCGTGATGTAGGGAGATTATCCTCATCACACGAACCTGCTAAAAACTGAGGGCTTTTTCCAGCTGATCTCAGAAAAGGAAATCAGAGATTCAAGGCAAGAAAAGACTTTAACAAGACAGTTTGGGCTGGAAGATTGAAGGCCATGTGATAAGACTCTGGATCCCTGCAGAGGCTGCGAGGGACCTGCACCTGACAACCAGCACGGAAATGGGAACCTCAGGCTACTCGTCAGTACGAGGAAATGGATTCCACAACAACCAGCATGCTCAGGGGATCCACAGATGAGCACCTCAGCCCCAGGAAACACTGATTTCAACCCATTAAGATCCTGAGCAGAGACCCTATCTGGTCTTTTTCCAGACTTCTGACCTACGAAAATGCAAATAATATAAAAAAACACTTGTGTTACTTGGAGATGCAAAAATTTGTGCTAATGTTGTACAGCAACAGAAAACTAATACAGTAAGAATCCACCCTGTCAACAGCCAAGTGCACGGTACCTGGGTTCTTCATGTTCTCACCAGCTCCAAACGCTAGCTATGTTTTTTTAATTAATCAACCTGATAAGTTAAAATTATATATATATATATATGTATTTCTAAAGAGTATCTTAAAGATACTCTTTAGAAAGAGTATTAAGATACTCTCAGAAAGAGTATTAAGATATATATATATATGTATTTCTAAAGAGTATCTTAATTTCGTATTTCTGAGTTAAGAGTAAAACTGAGCACTTTTCCCCGTTTGGGGATTTCCCCTCCTGTGGCATGTCTATTCAAATACTTTGGCCATTGTGCTAGTGAGTCATTTAATTCTTGTCAAGGACTTACGCAACCTTGAGCCACAGCATAGGCACTATGCGACTTGCTGTCCTTTCAAAATTTAGTTGGTAAGGAAACAAGATGCTTGAGTGGATAGACAGTCTTACTCATGGCAGAGCAGGCCACCCATGGCCCCCGTCCCAGGCAGGGAGCAAGCCCTGCAGAGCAGACCTGTGCAGACTCCGTATACTCCAGCCCACATCCCATCCCAGCCCGGGAAACTTCCAGTCTTTTAACAGACTGCAAGCAAACCTGGCCACACTTGTCCTCAAAGACACTCGGTCTGCTCCGTATAGAGCCAGGACCATCCTGTTCTCCATCGAGAGCCTTCCAGCATTGATAACCCTCTGAACACCCGTGCCGAGCTCCGGAAACACCCCTCAGCTTTTCAGAAGTTCTGCAAGAACCTACCAAAGCAGGTCCTCAGCCAAGAGCCGTCACCCGGCTCTCCAGCCTCTCCTGGGGTCATCTTTTCTTTTCTTTTCTTTTTTTTTTCCCCTTAAACAGTCTATCCTTTTCTTGATTTCTGCATAGGACTCTGTATTTTGAGCTGTGGTATTATTTTTGTTTTGTTTCTGTCTTTTAAATTAAGTTTTTTCTTTTTTTAACAAAAGGAAACAAATAGAACTTCAAGAACTAAAAACTGCAATAACTGCATTGAACATTTCACTGAATAACATTAACAGCAAATTAAACAGTGTGGCAAAATAGATCAGTAAGCTTGAAAATATGCCATTAAAACCATCCAAACTGAAATAGAGTAAAACAGATGGAAAAAAAAAAACAAAACCTCAGTGGTCTGTAAGACAATATCGAGCAATCTAATTAAAGTGTAATTGGAGTTCCAGAGAAGATTTGAGGTTGAAAAAATAGTTGAAGAAATAATGGTTCAATACTTTCCAACTTTGATGAAAATTTTTAGTCCACAGACCAAAGAACTTAATGAATAGGCTTATTTTTAAAACAAATAACTTTCCCACACAGACAACTCCAAGCATGGATGGTTTCACTGATGAATTTTACCAAATAATTTAAAGAAAAAAAATTCCAGTTTTAAATCCTTAAAAAAAAATAGAGAACATTTCCAACTACTTCCATGAAACCAGCATGACCCTAATACCAGAATCAGACAAAAGCATAGTCACCACAAAATACACACATGCACGCACACACACAAACACTCACATAATATTCTTTGTGACCATAAATGCAAAAATAATTAACAAAGTTAAAAATCTAGCCTTAAATAAAAAGAAAGGACAATACACCATAATCAAGTGGAGTTTATCTAGAAATGCAAGGTTTGTTTAATATTCAAATATTAATTAATGTAATTAACCATATGAATAGATCAAGAAAAAAGAACCTAGGATCATCTCAAATGATACAGAAAAAAAAAACCATTTAACAAAATCCAGCACACATTCTTCATAAAACCTCTCAGCAATCTTGAAATACAACTCCTCAAACTAACAATGAGTATGAGAAACTTGCAGCTAGTACCAGTTAATGTTGAAAGACTGAATATTTTCTCCTAACATTGAGAAGCCATGTTATTAGTTCTCATAATTTCTATCCAATGTTCTGTTAGAGGTTCCTAGCCCATGAAACAATGCAAGAAAAACACAAGTTTAAAATGGGGTAAAATTGTCTTTATTCTCAGAAAAATTGTTTATGAATATGAAATATCCTAAGAACTCTACCAAAAAAAATTCTTCCAGAACCAATAAATAAATTTAGTAGTATCAGGGCTACAAAAAGCAATATATTGTATTTCTAAATAACAATTTAAAACTAAAACTAAGAAAAAATATTTACATTAGAATAAAATAATGTGAAATAGTTTGAAATATATTTCATGAAATATCTGCAAGACCTATACACAGAAAACTATTAAACACTCTTGAGAGAAATTCTAAAATATCTAAATAAAAAAGAGAAATAGACCAAGTTATTATAGCTAGTTTTTTGTCACTGTGACCAAAATACCTGAGAACAACTTAGAAGAGGAAATATTTATTTGGGGCTCAGGGTTTTAGAGTTTTCAGAGGTTCAGTGTTAGATGGCCGACCCCAAGGGTCTGGGCCCAAGGTGAAGCCGCACATCAGGGGGAGGGCCCAGCGGAGGAAAGCTGCTCAGCTCATGAGCGGGTCACAAACAGGGACAGCCAGGGGCAGGGCCGCAGGGGAGACGCACCCTTCCAGAGAACAACCCCGAGGCCCCCTGCTCCAGTCACACCCCACCTGCCTACGGTTATTACCCAGTCATTCAAACCAGGATGGACTGATTAGGACTCATACAAAAAAAAATGTATTCAGAATATATTAAGAACTTTTACAAATGAATACATACAACTTGTGATCTAATCCTTTCATGTTCCTGCATTAATACAGCTTTTCTCAGTGCCTCATATCCATGGATAGAAATCTCTATTAAAATGTCAGGCCGTCCCAAATTACCTATAGACTCAAGAACTTCCAGTGAAATTTAGCTCACTTTTTGTAGAAAATATTAAAATAAAACTGACCCTAAAATTTACATAGAAATGTAAAGAACCTGGAATAACCAGATTTTGATAAAAGAGCAATAATGAATGGTTTACATTATATGACTTCAAGACAATTCAAAATTACAATAATCTAGACAAGGAGGTACTGGCATATGGTCCACATACAGATAAATGGAACACAATAATACAGAAATAAATCTATTATATTACCCACAGCATGTGTTCAATTTATTGTCAACGAAGATGACAATAATTCATTGAGGCAGAAAAATCCAACAAATGATCCTAGAATACTGGATATACATTTGTGAAAAAATGAACTTTGACTCCTTCATGTCTTACATAAAAACTATCTCAAAATGGATCATTGTCTTAGACATAAATGCTAAATTATAAAACTTCTAGAGGAAAACACAGGAAAAAATATCCTTGTGACCTTAGAGTAGACAGAGATTATACAGAGAAACTATAAATTATACAGAAATTATAAACCATTAAAGACAAAAGGTAGTAATAATTAAAATGAAAATCTTCAGCTCTTCAAAAGAGCAAATTAGGAGGAAAGTCACAAACAGAAAAATATTTGCAATATATGACCAAAACAAATTTATATTCAGAATATATTAAGAACGTTTACAAATGAATACTAAGATGATTGACCTAACTTTTAAACTGGCAAAATATTTAAATTCTCAAATCACAAAAGTTATACAAATGTCGAAAGAGCACATAAAAAAAGTTCAACATCAATTAGTCATTGGGGAACTGCAACATAAAACCACAATTAGATATCACTACACACCCACTAGAATAGCTAAGACTTAAAAGATTGACAATAGCAAGTACAGATAAGCAAGTTAAATCTATATAGATATAAATGTTGCTGGTAGAAATTAAAGATATAACCACTTTTTAAATAACTGGAACACTTCTTATAAAATTATACATTCATCACATAACCAAACAATTCCACGCCTAAATAATTAACCAAGAGAGGTAAAAATATTTCTCCCCACATAAACCTATATGTATATATTTATAGCAGTTTGCTCATAATAGCCAAAAGTTTATAACAATCCAAATTCATAATGGAAGAAATGGATAAGCAAATTGTAAACTGTCCATCCCATGGAATACTAATGGATAGTAAAAAGAAATTAATTATTGTTAAACACAACAACATGCATGACCTTCAAAAACACTACACTAAAATAATGAAATGAGCAAAAAGGATACATGATATTTGTTTTCATTTATCCAAAATTGTACAAAAGGCAAAATAAATCTACGGTGACAGCAGATTAACAGGGATAGGAAATAACTACAAAGGAATAAATAAAAGGGTATATGTTGGGTGATGGAAGTTGTCTATATTTTAATTGAATAATGGTTAAATAGGTGTACATATTCACCAAACTCATCTAACTGTATTGTTCTAGACAGTTTTGGTACTGAGAATTGAACCCAGGGGTGCTTTACCACTGAGCCACATCCCCAGCACCGGGTCCCCTTTAGTTTTTAATTTGAGACAGATCCTCACTAAATTGCTTAGGATCTCAATAAGCTGCCGAGGCCAGTCTTGAACTTGCAATCCTCCTGCCTCAGCCTCCCAAACCACTGGGATTACAGACATGCGCAACTGTACCAGGCCGCCTAACTGTATTCTTAAGAGTGTATTTTTATGTGTATGTAAATAAAATTACAATCAGGTTGATTAAACATACCACAGATTAAAAAATCTGTATAATATAATTGTTGGGAGAAATCCTAGTTCATGGCCCACAGCAGTTAATGTCTCAAGTGTGTAAACTTGCAGAGAGGAACATTCCATTCTGACCACCTAGGAATGTAAACAACCGCCCCCAAATTGACCTAGTGTTACCAAGGGAACCTGTATAGGGGCCTGGTGGTCTGCCCCCGTGGCACATTGTGATTGGGTTAAAAGTCTATAAAATGTATGGTTTTTCCTGTAATAAACGAGTTTGCAGGTTGCTCACCACAAGCCTACTTTTACCCAACTCCCGGGGCCTGGATTATGACTCCGTCGGCTCTTACCTGCACCTGAGCTAGCCTGGCACACCGTACAATAATAAAGCAGAAGTTTGAGGGAAATTTACCACTTAGAATGCATACATTAGAAAGAGGAAATGTTGAAAATGGAGATAAGCTTTTAAGCTAAGAAGTTAGAAAAAGAATGAGAGGGAATAAAAAAAAAAAAAAGGAAATAATAAATGTTAGGGCAGAAATCCTCAAAACAGAAAAAGAAGAATTCAAAAATAGAAATTCAATAAAGCCAAAAGTTTGTTCTCTGGAAAGAACGGTAGAAATAGACAAACTTTAGACAGGCACGGTGGTGCATGTCTGTAATCCCAGCTCGTTGGAGGTGTGAGGCAGGAGAATTACAAATCCAAGGCCAGCCTGGACAATTTAGCACGACTCTGTTTCAAAATAAGTTTTTTCTAAAAAATGGCAGGGGTTGTTCAGTGGTAGAGTACCCTTGGGTTCAATTCCTAGTACCACAAAAAGAAAGAAGAGACAAGAAACAAACTTTGGATGCGAGGAAGATGGTGGATTAGAGGTACTTAGCACTAATCTGCTGTTTCTTGAGATTGAACTGAAACAACAGTCTATTCTGTATAACTACTGCCCCCATTTTTTCTCTACTATTGGTGGTGTTACAGACACTTTTAGTAGGTTTTTATTGTATCTGTATATCCAGTTTCCTTCTAAGTTTTGTTACTAGTGGCTGTTTCTCTCCCCTTAAAGTGGTATTGGGTATTAAACTGAGCACATGGAACATATTGGGTGGGTACTTTCCTGCTGAGCTATATACCCAGCCCAGCTCAGAGAAATTGCACCTTACTCCATGCATGACCTAGTCTTGCTCATACTTTGACAGATACTTCAACTTAAAGAACAGAGGAAAGATAATGACCCAACCCTAAGTAGGCAGAGGAGACGGTGATGAAGATGCGCTTCTGGACATTCACTTCCTTACCAACTAAAGACAGAAATAATAACTGTTGGGGCCACCCCCTCCACAAGGGACCCTGGCATGGATTGCTCCCAAGTCCTCTCACACTGCACAGTGCTGGCAAATGTAGAGGAGAAATCACAGAGAATACACCTCATCTACTCTGCTGTCTATATCATACCTACCTGAACTAGCAGAGGAACCCCATTCAAGTAAGTCCTACAGAGAAAGTGGATCCCTCAGGTTCCAACACAGTAAACTGAGTCAAAATCCACCAAGCACAGCCTAAGAAGCTATAGTAAAATTATAATATGGAGTCCATTTAGAATTAAACTCAACATTATAGAACAAACCAGTATCCCAGGGCGCATCATCAAGCCTACTCACTGAAACCCACACATAAAAGTGAAAAAGATTACCATCCCAACAATACTTATACCAATCTCAACACATAAACATAAGAAATATGAAAAAACTAGGCAACACAACTTCTCCAAAAGTTCATAATTTCCCAATAACTGAATCCAAAGATATAAAAGTGGATGAAATCCTGGACAAATAATTCAAAAGATTGATTGTTAAAATGATCAATGATTTCAAAGAAGACATAAATAAATAACTGAATGAGTTAAGGAAGACAATGCAGGATATAAGAAAGAAATTAAATAAAGAAACAGAGATTTTTGAAAAAGAGTCAAATGGAAATCTTGGAAATAAAAACATTCAATAAGCCAAATTTAAACTCAGTTGAAAGCCTCAGCAAGAGACCAGATCAAGCAGAGGTAAGAATATCACAACTTAAAGATTAGGTGGATTAACTAGCACACTTAGGCAACAATAAAGAAAAAAGCAAAAACTATGAACAGACTATATAAGACCTCTGCGACAACCTTAAAAGACCAAACTTAAGACTCATAGGTTTTGAGGAAGGAGTAGAGCTATAGGATAATGGCACAGGAAAACTACCCAGAGAAATAATAGCAAAAAACTTCCAAATCTTGAAAATGAGATAGATATTCAGGTACTAGATGCATTTAGAAGCCCCAGTAGGCATGACCAGAAAAGAACTTCTCCACAACATATCATATTAAACTGACAAAAGTACAAAACAAAGAACAGATATAAAAAGCTGTAAGAGAGAAGTGTCAAGGCTGTTATAAAGGCAAACCCATCAGAATCATAGTGATTTCTTAGTAGAAATTCTGAGGGTCAAGATGGCATGAAATAATATATTTCAAGCCCTTGAAGAAAAGAGCTGCCAACCTAGATTAATATATCTAGCAAAGTTGTTCTTTGGATTCAAAGAAATAAAGTCCCTCCAAGATAATCATAAACTAAAAGAACTCATGACCACCAAACAAGCTTTACAGAAAACACTCAAATGAATCCTACACCCATCAGAGGAAGCAAGATAAACACAACCAAGAGGGCCCAATAAAGAATAAATCTCACTAGAAGAATAGTTAAGTAAATGAGAAGAAGGAACCAACATGCTCATTTCAATAAATTATCAAGCCTCTCAGATGAATAAGAGAGAAATAGATGAACATAGAATTCTCAAAAAAAAGAAAGAAAAATAACAAAATGACAGGAACTAGCACATTTCTTTCAAGAACAATCCTGAATGTAAATGGCCTGAATTCCCCAAATTAAAGATACAAATGAGCTAATTGGATTAAAAACCAAGATCCAACTATTTGCTGTCTGCAAGAAACTTACCTCTCTAGCAAAGGCATACATAGACAGACAGACTGAAAATGAAAGGATGAATAATGACATTTCAATCAATGGAATCCAAAAACAAGCAGTAATAGCTATAGTCATATCTGACAAAATAAACTTCAAGTCAAAAAATCAGAAGAAACAAAAGTCACCACATATTGATAAAGGGAACAATCTATCAAGAAGCCCTAATGATTATAAATATATATTCGCTAAATATTGGACCACCAAATTTTGTAAAACAAACACTATAGGACATAAAGGAAGAGAGGGGATTCAATATAATGATAACAAATGACTTTAATATCCCACTCTTAGCAATAGATCATCCAGACCAAAAGAAAAAAAAATCAACAAAGAAACTTCAGAGTTAAATTATATTATAGATCAAATGAATCCAACAGACATCTACAAATTGCTCCATCCAACAGCTGCAGAACCCACATTTTTTCCATCAGCACATAGAACTTTCTCCAAAATGGATCACATTTAGACCATAAACCAAGTCTTAGCAAAGATTCTTTAAGTTAAAATAATTTATTTTATCTTATCAGACCATGGGAAGATGAAAATAAAAATCAACAACAAGAGAAATTATACAAACACATGGAGATGAAAGAATATACTTTTGAATAAATAGTGGGTCATTGAAGAAATCAGGGAGAGATTTAAAAATTCCTTGAATCAAGTGAAAATAAAAACCAAAGATACGTAATAAAAGCATTCATAAGAGGGAGGAATATAGCTACAAGTGCCCACATTAGGAAAATGTAAAAATCTCAAATAAATAACCTAACAATGTATCTCCAGGCCTTAGGAAAACAGTTACAAACAAAATCCAATGAGTAGAGGGAAATGAAAAAGATCAAAGTAGAAATAAATGAAATATGGACTATAAAAACACACAAAGGATCGGTGAAACAAAAAGTTCTTTGAAAAGATAAATAAAATTGACAAACTGTTAGCCAAACTAATCAAAGAAAGAGAAAGAAGACACAAAGAAATAAAATTAGACATGTGATATTATAACAGATATCATTGAAATCCAGATTCTTAGGGAATATTTTAAAAAATTATATGCCAAGAAATTAGAAACTCTGGAAGAAATGGACAAATTTCTAGACACATGACTTACTAAAATTGAACGAAGGGGATATAAAAAGTTTGAATAGATCAATAACAAGGAAAAAGACTGGAACAGTAATAAGTTTCTGAACAAAAAAAGTTCAAGACAAGATGAATTCACAATTTAATTTTACCAAACATTTAAAGAATGCACCTCAAACTATTCTATAAAATAAAAATGGAAGAAACTCTTTCAAACTCATTCTGTGAAGCTAGTATTACCCTGCTACCAAAACCTGATAAAGACACAACAAAAAGAGAAAACTATAGACCAGTAATATGGTGAACATAAATGTGAAAATTCTCAACAAAATACTTGGAAGATGAGTTTGATGACAAATTAAAAAATCATACACCATGATCAAGTTGTTCCATTCCAGGGATGCAAGATTGGTTCAATGTATAAAAATCAATCAATGCAATACACCACATAAATGGAATTAAGAATAAGAATTAAACTTTAGATTATGTAGAAGGAAATGGGGGGGGTATAAAAATCATGGAATGAGACAGACATCATTACCCTATGCCATGTATAATTACAAGAATGGTATGAATCTAAATCATGCACAAGCATAGAAACAAAATGATGTACCCCATTTGTGTACAATGAATCAAAATGCAGTCTACAAAATAAAAACTAAATAATTAAAAAAAATAATAACAAATACCTATATAGAAAATTAAAGAATTGCGAAAAACGAATAAGCAAAAATCGCCCAATGTTCTCCAACCAAGAGGTCATCACAATATATAATTTGATGAATATTATTTTGGATCTCTGTGCAGACTCACAGGTTTGTAATTTTATGTAAATGTGACATTCTTATCCATGCTATTTGATAATTTCTTTAATTTTTCAGTTTAACAAAAATTATAGAAATTATAATAATCAGAAATTGGTAAGTTCTTTCTATATAAAATCCAACTTAATGTTCAAAGAAATTTTACAGATCTGAATTACCAAAAAAAAAAAAAAAAAAGTTAACACTATTTCTGAAGAGAAGTAGATCCAAAGATTCCAGAATTTTTGAAACTGGTTTGAGAATATCTTTAATTTAATTTTCTATTGAATTTCAATAGTGAGATTTTCTTTCCTTTGTGTTTTTGAAATGTGAAGGAAGGAGCACATTGTCATCAGTATATGACAAACTGTCCCCCAACATCTTTTTCTTTCTTGTGTAACACTGAAACCATTTATCAAATAAAAGAAAATCCTATTTTTTTATAAAAAAGAATAAAAATTACATGATTTTCTCAGTAGATGCAGAAGTCTGATGTAATTCAATATCCTTTCAAGATTAAAAAAAAAACACTGAATAAACAAGGTAGAGAAAGATCATACCTCAACATAATAAAGGCTATACAAAAAACTCAAAGCCAACATCATACTGAATTAGGAAAAGCTGAAAGCATTTCCTCTAAAATCAGGAATGAGATAAGGATGTCCATTCTCACCACTCTTATTAAATATAATGTTGGAAACTTTAACAGAGCAGTCAGACAAGAGAAAACAATAAAAGTTTAAAATATAGGAAAGAAGAAAGTCAAATTATCCCTGTTTGCATATAATATGATTCTATGTCTAGAATACCCTAAAGTATCCACCAGAAGATTTTAATATCTGATTAAACAAATTCAACAAGTACTAGGATACAACTTAGCACACAAAAATTGGTAGCTTTCCTATATACCAATAATGATCTCACTGAGAAAGAAATCGGGAAAACAATTTCATTCACAATAGCCTCAAAAATAATAAAATATCTTCAGTAAGCCTAATCAAGGAGAGGAAAACCTCTATGAGGAAAATTATAAAACACTGAAGAAAGAAATTGAAACAAGATGCTAGAAGATGGAAAGACCTCCCTCGTTCATGAATTGGGATGGTTAGTATTGTTAAAATAGCCAAGTTACCAAAAGTGATCCAGAGATTCAATGCAATTCCCAACAAAATACCAGTGACATTCTTAACAGAACTAGGAAAAGCAATACTAAATTCATATGGAAGCACAAAAGACCCCAGGTGCCAAAGCTAGCCTGAGTAATTAGAGTAATGCTGGAAGAATCACAATACCCAATTTCAAATATACTGTACAACTGTTGTAATAAAAACAGCACGATATTGGCATAAAAATAAATATGTAGACCAAAGGAATAAAATCAATGACCCAGGAAGAAACCCACACATCTACACCACCTGACTCCACAAACGAACCAAAAAAATACATTGGAGAAAAGACAGCCTCTTCAAAAAGGTGCTAGGAAAAGTGTACTTTCACCTGCAGAGATTGAAATTAGATCCCTGTCCCCTACCCGGTTAAAAAAAAAAAAAATGAGTCAAAGTAAGATCTGAAACTTTGAAAGTACTAGAAGAAAGTATGGGGAAAACACTTCAAGACAGGCATAAGCAATGAACCCAATCAATAAATGGGCCAAGGAACTGGACAGACACTTTACAGAAGAAGACATACAGGTGAGTAATAAATATATGAGAACTCGTTCAACATCTCTTGTAATTAGGGAAATGCTAATTAAAACAACTCTAAGATTTCATCTAACTCCAATTAGAATGGCTATTATCAAGAACACAAACAATAATAAGTGTCGGCGTGGATGTGGGGAAAAGGCACACTCATGCATTGCTGGTGGAGTTGCAGGTTGGTGCATCCTCTCTGGAAAGCAGTGTGGAGATTCCTCAGAAAACTTGGAATGGACCCACCTTTTGACCCAGCTATCCCACTCCTCGGCCTATACCCAAAGGACTTGAAATCAGCATGCTACAGTAATCATAATTTTTAAAGGAGCAAATGTCTAATAATGTGCCGTTCAATGCTGTGACAATTAGCCAGATGTGGCTATTTAAAGTTAAATGTAGATCAGGTAAAGTTAACTATGATTGAAGTTGTTCCTCAGTCACGCCAGCTACATTTCAACTGTCCAGCAGCCACACCCGGCTAGTGACCGCCTCGCGAGCCACTCCGCAGTGCCTGTCCGTCAAGACAGAAAGCCTCAGACAGCACCCCTCCAACGGGCCACCTGAGCCTCATCGCGGAGGAACAAGAGGGAGGCTGGCCGCGCGGCTCCTGGTGGGGCGCTTGCCGGGTTCAATCCTCAGCGCCACATCAAAATAAAGGTCTAAAAAAGGAGGCGCCCTGAGGTCCCTGCCCCATGAGATCGAAGGGCGAACTGCACGCTCGACTCCAGCGTGACAACCTTAGATCTGGCTCCCGTGGCTCGGGAAGCAAGGGCGCTTTGGAGCCAGAGGGCAAGCGCCGTCCCGTCTGCCCGGCCCCAGGGGCCTCCGGGGGCAGCGGATCTTTAAGACCAGCTGGTCAGACTGAGAGCAGGAAGAGAGCTGCTTGACTGGACACCTGACCCTCGAGTCTTGGTGACGCGTCCAGCAGACATTCCCCCCGGGCGCCACCACCCGGTTTTAAGAATGGAGGTCCCGCTTGCCAAAGGCGGTCAGGGAAAGAGCGGGTGCCCTGCCTTCCGAGAGCCCGAGCACAGGGACGGCGGGGTCCAGTCATCTGCAGCAGCTCTGAAAGCCACAGCTCCCAGTCACTTACTCCAAGTGACGCAGGTGTGGCGGCTTTCCCAACCGCAGGAGAGAAGGCAGGAAGGGCCTGGGGGAGGCCGGGAGGCAGGGAGGGGATCGAGGTCAGAGAGGGTCTCCAGGCCAAGCACACACCTCCTGGCTGTGCAGTGGGCACTTCTCTCTCCTCCTGGTCACCTCTCGCCAAGGCCCACCAGGCTTCCCCTGAGAGAAGACTGTGCCTGTGGACACGTTCTGGGCACAGGGAGAAGGGTATGAACAGAGAGGTAATGCAGAGGCCAGTCAGAGGTCAGAGCCCAGCAGACAGCCTACCCTCAGCCCTGCCTCTCAGTGGGTCACAGAGCCCAGCAGCTGGTGCCCAGAAAAGCAGATATGGCTACTTCCCTCTCCTCCTAGGAAACTGGAAGACAGGCCACACGTTCTAAAGTTGAGATAAGTCACAAACGAGTACGCATTAAAAACTCTGTGCTCCAGATTCTGGAGATACAAGGACAAGCCAGAGATGTTCTGTCCTTGTGGTGTTTAGTAGGAAGATACAGAAGGTACCAGAAGGGAGCAAATGGCCCCTCTGGAGAACACAGAGATGCCCACCCTCAGGGAGTCAGGGCAGGCTTCCAGGAGAAAAACGCCTCACCCCACCTATTGGTAGGTTGTGCCGCGTTTCCCTTAAGAAACTCGGAGGGCAGGCTGGGGAGTTAGCTGACTATACAGAAAAAAAATCCTCGTTGACGTAGAGGCAGACCTGCTTCGGCTCCGGAGCACTTGGGTTGTCTGGGTATCCTGCACCCGAGGACACAACAAGTAAGCTGTTGGTGAGAGCACACCACCCATAAACCCGAGAATAACAAGCCGAGCAGCTAACCCTCACCTGCCAGCTGCTTTGTTGAAATCACACTGGCCAGTCACCAGCGCTGAGATGGAGGCCCAACCAGGAAAAGCCATTGAGGCTGAAGGTGGGGAGCATCCACACCTGCCCGGGTGCGTCACAGGCCAGAAGGCAGAGCCCACGCCGTCCAGGGCGGCTGCTTCACCAGAAGGGAGGGACACGGATGATGGCTGAACCACAGGGTGGACAGGGGAGTTGTTGGAAGGGAGAACAAAGGGGGTGGACAGAGCGGAAACGACAGACCTCCGGGGACGAGGGGGAAACAGCCCCCAACCAGGAGATCCTCCCACTCGGCTTTCCAGAAGTGACAGCAGCATGTTTTCCCCAGTTTTAAATCAAAACCCAGCTGTCCCAGGAGAGCTGAAGAAGCTGCGCATTCAAAGGCAACGTTTCCAGCACTGAGCGGCGGGTCTGGGGAAGTCCAGGCTCACTCTGCCCTGACCTCAAGGATGATGGCTTACTTTCAGGACAGGGACCGAGGCAGGACTGCCACGGGAGAGATTAAGACTGAGACCAAAGCAACCACGACCACAACAAAAAGAGAGAGCAATAAAGAGAGGCTGAGAAATGAACACCCGCTACCCACCTGCTTTCAGATGAAAAGGTTGAGTCAAAATGGAGAAGGAGGCGAAGGATCCCAGCGCGTGGCTGAGAACCCAGAGCCAAACAAACGCAGTGATTTCCTCTCCTCCTGGTGGAAGGGCGAGGGGAGGCCCTGCGCAGATGAAGAGCCATGTCCTTGCGCACGTACTCCGGCTCCCCGGCTTGTCACTTCTGCCATCTGTTTGGTTTCGTTCTGAATTTGCTTCAGCTGAGCGGGGCGGCGGGAAGCGACGGTCTCCGCACCCAGGAAAAGCCCACCGTTCTTCCTCGTCTGGACCTCGGCCACATCTGCCCCTTCCTCTCCACCTGTGCACCCACACCCCTCCATGCCCCCGAATCCCAGGGGCTCCTCACGCTGAGACTCTTGAGCCGATCGAGGCTTCCCAGCCTCCTCCCAACCGTTCCCAGACGTTTGACAACGTCCTGTCTGTCCCCGTGCAGGACAGCCCTGTGAAAGTCATTCAGGGGCACCCAAGACAGCAGTAAAAGGACACATCCCGACGGGGACACGAGGCTTTTAACTCAAGGCTCAGCCTTCCTCTCAACAGACCACGCTGGATGAGGCAGAGCGCACGCGGAGGACAGTTGGTATAGGAGTCCCTGCCGTCCAACGGCGACCAGACCAACACCATGTATGTTAACACCAGGGTCTGGTGTTAACGTAGTCCACTCACACGGGTGAAGTCAAAGATACCTCTCCCGGTGACTGGACCCGAATGTCGTTTCTTAATCGCAATTTTAGAGGCTCAGAGTGGACGCTGAGGGATGCCCCCAGGCCCCCGCATTGGGGATTGGAGAGCGGGCGTTCTCTTTCCCCAGCTCTTGGGAGTCTTGGCAGTAGCCCCAACCCTCCACTGACAGTGACTGGAAGCGGCCTGTCCAGAGGCTTTCCAGGGTCGACGGGCAGGCTGCGGGAGGGAGAGGAGTGGAGGCCGCTCCCTTGCCTCCAGGAGAGGTTCGGAGGGCCATCTGCAGTTGTCCAGGGAGCACGCGTTTCAGCTCTTCCCTTTGCCCAGTCCTCCTGCCCACGAATCTCCACCTCATGTTGTGTTTCCAGGAAAATCCTAAGAGGAGCCCAGAGAGGCGGCACCCAGACAGGCGGCTCCCAGGAGGGCTGTGGAGAAGCAAGGGCCACCGCAGAGTAAGTCATGACGCCAAGAAGATAGCAGGTTCCCAATGCCGTTTAGTTTTAAATGCAGATGGCTTAGGCCTCGTCTTGTTACGGGGGATTGAGGGTCAGAAAGGTCATAGTGATCCATTTGGGGAACTCGAAGTCATGCACACTTGAGGAAGACAGGCCAAAGGACTGGCTCAGTGGGAGCTTGGACACTACGTGACTTCAGAGAACTTGTGGTTTTTTCTTGCTGCTACTATCCTTCCTACCCCCATGTCCCCTTCCCTCCTTTTGCTCCCCTCTCTCTAATGCAAAATACCTCTGATGTTCCCTAGCCACCCCCTTATTGGAAATCAGCATCCACATATCAGAGAAAACATTCAGCCTTTGGTTCTTTGGGATTGGCTTTTTTCACTTAGCATGATATTTTCTCTTTATCCATTCATCCACTGAAGGGCACCTAGGTTGGTTCCATAGTTTAGCTATTGTGAATTGAGCTACTATAAACATTGGCATGACTATGTCACTGTAGTATGCTGATTTTAGGTCCTTTGGGTATAAACTGAGGAGTGGAATAACTGGGTCCAATGGTGGTTCCATTCCAAGTTTTCTGAGGAATCTTCATACTGCTTTCCAGAGTGATTGCACCAATTTGCAGTCCCACCAGCAAGGTGTGAGTGGGCCTTTTTCCCCACATCCTCACCAACATTTTCATGTGTGCTCTTTGAATTAACTGATTTAGGAGCCTGGAATTAAGGCTTTCCCTGAGATGAGGCATCACAGTGATTTTTCAGACACCATCTTAATTCATAATCATAAATGCCAAGTTCATCTGTTTCTCACACTGTGGTGACTAAATAAGTTAGGGTTCCAGTATGCTCCAAATTGTGGGGCTGGAAGCGGGTGTGTAGGGTAGGAAATGGGGGAAGACATTGCAATGTCAGGGGGAGGCTGGGGGACCCCTCAACTGCAAGGGGCAAGTGGTGTTTAAACACGTCCTCAGGTGACCAGTTGTTCTTATGCAGTTTTATCCCAACCTCTGGAAGAGGTTTCACTGGTATTGTGAGCTTCGTAAGTCCCTGGGCTATATTGGTTATTTGGTGACTGCTCATTAAATTCCCCGCCTCCTCCAAAATAGATAGACAGTAGGTACATAGATGGTAGGTAGGTAAGAAGGTAGAAGATTGATAGATAGAGCAACAGATAGACAGATGGACACACACACACACACACACACACACACACACACACATAAAAACTTAAGTTGGTCTTTAAAACCCCTGGTGAAGACCCAGCAGCCCCAGAATACTTCATCATTAGCCCACACACTTTGGGGGTTCCTCCCGCCGGTAACTTCCTTTGAGAAAGAGAAGAATATCAGGCAGAAATTCTCAGTCATTCAGAGAAGAAACGAAAGATATTATCTGCCAGCGATGTTGCACTTTATCAGTCCTCAGTAGACTCTCAAAGGTCCCTGGGGCACTCTGTTGTCACAGAGGGATTTTCTCAGGTGAGGGCTCTCCCCAGGAGGCTCTGTCAAATTTCATCTCTGTAGTGGTCCACAGCCAACTGTCTCTGTCCACATTAAACTGATGGTGTTGATGGATGCGCGATGCTGTCGGCATTAACGGAAACGACAGAATGGACTTTTTTCTACCCTTGACTTCCATACCCACCACGAGCAAACTCGGCAGAATTCCCAGTGTTCCGCAGTGAATAAACGCTCCTGCAAACTTCCCGAGTGTGTGTGCTGGATCTGACACCTCTTCACTGTGGACGCATGCTGTTGGACAGTGACCCCTGGTCGCTGGAGGAGGTGTCAGAATCTGAATCCCGGGCTCCCTTTGCTGTCGGTGCAACCTTGAGCAGGTTGTGTCGGCCTCCGAGTCTCGGGGGCTCTCGCGGAAGCGGGGTCACGGCCCGTTATGGTGGTTCTCAAGAACGAGCACACTGATCAAGACGCGACCCGGGTGCTCGGCAAATGACCGCTCTGGCTGTCTTCCCTTCGATGTGCACTGCAACTACTCGGTCGGTGAGAGAACGCTCACTTCGTTTCTTGATGCCTTTCTCTTTATGAAACAGTCCCGTTGGACTACGTGAATTCCAAGTCCACTTTCAACTCAGACTTTCTATGATTCGGTTATAACGAGCACATTTATAACCAGCACGTGCAGAATTTTAACAAATACACTTTGATAGAAAATTAGGTGAATAGAGGCTGGGGAGGTTGCTCAGTTGGTAGAGTGCTTGCCTTGTAAGCACAAGGCCCTGGGTTCGATCCCCAGCACCCCCCCAAAAAAAAAAGAAAAAGAAAATTAGGTGAATAAGAACACCACCTTTCAGAGCATTTTGAGTACTTAATATCGAACTAAATGCACCTTCACGACACTTAAAGAAGTGAGAGTAAAGAGAATTGATAAGAACATTGATTTTTTTAATATAAAGTTCCATTCATTTTACCACAAATGTCAATACAGCCTTTATCTATTTTTTAATGGCGTCATAACAGAGTTCGTTCTTTGAGTTGTTCTGAGATTCGCTGTTGGGTAAATGTAAGTCATCAGGTGGAGCACCGGGCACCTAACAGGAGCAGCGTGGGTATCAACTTCTGTGCAAGAGCATTTCCGGCCTGCTCTGTCCCACGTCCCCCCAGCTTGGCACGAACGCTCCTTCTAATAGCCGCACGCTGAACACCTGCTCTCTGCTGGCACTGGTCTAGCGCAGGGCTGGGAATCCAGCCGGGGACAGGCCCTGCCCTCCTTCATGCCTCAGTGCCTCTGATCACTTAGTCTAGGTCACACCTCCTGGCCACACCACCACGCATCACGAGGCTCTGTTTAATCCTAAAAACGCTTTCCATTGCCTAAAATCATCTTGCTCATTCACTTGCTCGCTTGGAGTTTCTGCTGACCAGCCACTGGCCACCCGGGACACAGCACCATGGGGCAGGGACCACGTCCTCCTGCATGGTGTCTGACCCGTCCATATCAGTAACCACATGGCCCCATCCACTGCCCTGTGGCAGAATTCCAGGCGAGGGACCAACCTGGAGAGTTCACCTGCCTTTGGCCGTTGGTCATGTTGGTTGGTATGTGGATTCATGAACAAATGCTTTGAAAATTAGGGTCGTTTATTCAAGGAAGATAAACTGACTTTTTAAGTGGCCTTCAATTGTCCAGAACCCTGGATTCTAGGACGGAGCGACCACGTGTGAGTCGCAGCACCTTAGGTGTCCTCACCTGTGAGGCAGGAAGGGTGAGTGCTCAGTGGCAGCCTGGCTCACCGTACCGAGCCCAGTTCCTTACTCCCCTCCCTGCGGCTTCCCCTCCCTCTCTCTACAGACCTTTCTGCTCTGCTCTTAGTGTCTTGTGGATGCGCCTGACGGTGAGACCCAGTGTCTTGTGGATGCTCGTGACGGTGAGACCCAGTGTCTTTTGGATGCTCGTGACGGTGAGACCCAGTGTCTTGTGGATGCTCGTGACGGTGAGACCCAGTGTCTTGTGGATGTGCCTGACGGTGAGACCCAGTGTCTGTGGATGTGCCTGACGTGAGACCCAGTGTCTGTGGATGTGCCTGACGTGAGACCCAGTGTCTTGTGGATGCGCCTGACGGTGAGACCCAGTGTCTTGTGGATGCGCGTGACGGTGAGACCCAGTGTCTGTGGATGCGCCTGACGGTGAGACCCAGTGTCTGTGGATGCGCCTGACGGTGAGACCCAGTGTCTGTGGATGCGCCTGACGGTGAGACCCAGTGTCTCTGGATGCGCCTGACGGTGAGACCCAGTGTCTTGTGGATGTGCCTGACGTGAGACCCAGTGTCTTGTGGATGCTCGTGACGGTGAGACCCAGTGTCTGTGGATGTGCCTGACGTGAGACCCAGTGTCTTGTGGATGCTCGTGATGGTGAGACCCAGTGTCTGTGGATGTGACTGACGGTGAGACCCAGTGTCTGTGGATGTGCCTGACGTGAGACCCAGTGCGGTGGGTTCCTACGTGTGCGCAGGTCTTTCCCTCCCCGACCCTCCCCTCCCTCATTCCCCTTTGCCGACTCCACTGATCTTTCTTCTCTTTTTAACCGCCTCCCTTTATTTTCAACTAGATTCTGCATAGCAGAGAAAACATTCGGCCCTTGGCCTCTTGGGACTGGCTATTTCACTTAGCATGATGGGCTTCAGTTCCGCCCATTTACCTGCAAATGCCCTGAAGTCGCTGTTCCTTACAGCTGAGGCCCTTCCCCCGTGAACGTAGGCCACGTCTTCCTCACCCACTCATCTCCGAAGGGCTCCTCGGTTGTAGAGCCCTGTTCTTTCAAACATGCGTTAACACACATTTGCCGACACGTCCTCCAGAGGCCGGCCTCGGAAGGACAAGAGACAGGGGCTATTTCCATTTGTTTTACAGTAGAGGATACTGACAGTAGAGGCTCTTGCGTCTCCTGAAGAAAAGCAGCAAGGCCAGGAGAGAGGCAGGGGAAGGAGCGGGGACCGCCCTGTATGCCAAGGGCGGCAGCTCCCTGGGCCCCCTGTGGGCCTCTCCTGTCCCGTCGCACAGGGCAGGAGGGGGTCCAGAGGGGCCAGGGGTGACTGCCAGGGCAGACTGCGGCCAGGCCAGGAGGCAGGCACGAGGCCGGCTCCCCGGCCCCCTCTTCGTACCGACCATGGGGCTTCCAAGACCAAGGCATGATGGGCGGACAAAAATAAACGTGCTATGAAAAGAAAATTGAAGGTCACATCGTCATTCTTAAACAAGGAGAATTACCAACTCTTCTTTTCCCCAGTTTTACCCGAGCTCTGGGAGCAAATCAAGTGGAGTAACAAAGAATTCCTTTGGAAAATGGTTTCAAAATGCGACTAAACCCTGACGTTAAATCTACCATTTCAGGAGGATTTGGACCAGAGTCTGTGTGAAGACAGACAGACAGATATCAACTTAAGGTTCCTGGTTTATGCAATCCATCATCTTTATTAATGAGACTTTCTTGTTAAGTTACAGGAGAATATGTTTTTACAGATTTTTAAAAATTCATCAATGAATAATGTAGAAAGTGTCCCCCAAACTCCTCTCATAAGCCCTTCCTCAGGGACAGTCACCACTAACATTTACACAGAGACTTCGACGTGATTTTCATCTGCATGTATAAACTCTTACCTAAATGTGCTCATTCTCCACATCCGGTCCTCAACCATTTCTTCACCCTATGTGACAGACAATGTTCCAGGCCCATAACAGAGAGCAATCTTTCTCTGTTCAATAACTATGTAGTAGATATATCACTATTTTCCTTTTTTAAGAATTTTTTTTATTGTAAACAAACGGGGTACAACTTGTTTCTCTGGTTGTACATGAAGTAGAGGTGTACCATTTCTGTAATCATACATGTACATAGGGTAATGATGTCTGATTCATTGTTATTTTTCCTTCCCCCACCCCTCCCACCCCTCTTTTTCCTCTATAAAGTCCCTCCTTCCTCCATTCCTGCCTCAAGAATCTATTATAGAAACATTTTCAGAAGGAAGGTATAATGCTCTACCAATACCCTTTTACTCTTCTGTCCAGTTTCAACAATCCATGAGTTTTAATTGTTCCTGCTCTATAGATGTGAAAACAGTCATTTCTTTTCCAGAAGCTTTGGTCACTTATTCCACTAATTGTGTATGTAAGAACCATTGGCACAAAATACATAATCATTTCTAAAACAAAAAGTCTCCAGGTAAAGGTTATAATATCTTTGATTCTATAGAACTCACGACAAATAAAACCTTTAATGCATGAAATTTAAAATAAACATCCTTTAGACAGAAGTGTGACCACAAGCTGTGTCTTGTAGTGCCAAGAGTTGTTGTAAACTAGGTATCTTTGCTTTGCATTGTTATAACGAAATATCTGAGGCTAGGTACTTTATAAAGAAAAGAGGTTTATGTAGTTTACAATTCTGGAGGCCAGAAAGTTCAAATATAATGGTATCTGGTGAGGAGCCCGGGCTCGAGGGTACATGGCAGAGAAGCCGAAAGGGGAACAACCACGTGCGGAAGAGGGTGGCCTCACTTCCTAACCACCCACTTCCCAATCTTTCCATGAGGGTAGGGCTCTCGTGACCGAATTCCCTTCCCCTGCCCCACCTTGGAGGCTCCACCGCCCCAAGGCCGCCCCACTGGAAGCCCAGATTCTGGCTCAGGAACCTGTGGGAGACGCACTCAGACCACATGCAAAGCCCAGCACCACGGCCGAGTCTGGATCGCACCCCGAGGGCAATGGAAGTGGGTGGGCCGGTGCCTCATCAGATAATGACACAGGGACAGGTCACTGGCGGCAGAGGGGTCAGAAGCGGGGATTCGGAGCCCGAGGACACAGCGGCCCGGCCTCCGCGGAGGCGCGCTGGCAGCAGCGGCCTTGCCGGCCTCCCCACCCTCAGCACATGGCAAGGAGCGGACGGCGCCCCGCAGCTGCCGCGAAGGCCCGGCCTCTCTCCACGTGGACCCCGCGCCCGGGACCGCGGACACCACCGGCCTCCTCCAGGCCGGGCCACGTGGGGGAGGCCAGGAGGAGCCTCGGCCTCGCAGAGTCGCCTGTCCCACTCCGCCCGGCTGCTCTCCCTGGAAGCGACGCACAGCACCCACCCTCGAGACCAGCGAGACTACGGACAGGCGGACACCTGAGAGCCGCCACGGGCCCCGGCCAGGTGTGAAACCGGAGCCCGAGGACCTTGACAGCCCCAGGCACCCGCGAAAGTAAAGGGCGTTGGTCGGGCTTCCTGGGCAGTGGGACCCGGAGGATCTAGCCGGACTGTCTAGGAGGCCAGGACCGGAGGCCAGCCGGGTCTCAGTGACTGACTCGCGTGTTGTCCACGTCGTCCGACCTGCTGCCAGGACCCGACAGCCACAGTCTTCAGGAACAGTCACCATCTTAGAAACTTCTTTCTTATGAGTCCTCAGAACGTTCGAGAACCTCCCGGGTATTTCAGTATTTCCATGTAGCCCTGTTTTTTTTGTTGTTGTTTGTTTGTTTTTTTATTTATTTTTATTGTAAACAAATGGGATACATGTTGATTCTCTGTACATGAAGCAGAGGCATGCCATTTGTGTGATCATACGTTTACATAGGGTAATGGTGTTGGATTCATTCTGTTATTTTTTTCTCCCCCCACCCCGCCCACCCCTCTTATCCCTTTATACAGTCCCTCCTTCCTCCATTCCTGCCCCCTTCCCACCCCCTATATGTGTCATCATCCGCTTATCAATGAGATCATTCGTCCTTTGGTTTTTTGAGATTGGCTTATCTCACTTAGCCTGATATTCTCCAATTTCATCCATTTACCTGCAAATGCCATAATTTTATTATTCCTTATGGCTGAGTAATATTCCATGGTATATATATATACCACAGTTTCTTTATCTATCCATCTATTGAAGGACATCTAGGTTGCTTCCACAATCTGGCTATTGTGAATTAAGCAGCTATGAACATTGATGTGGTGGTATCTCTGTAATATGCTGATTTTAAGTCCTTTGGGTATAGGCCAACGAGTGGGATAGCTGGGTCAAATGGTGGTTCCATTTCAAGTTTTCTAAGGAATCTCCACACTGCTTTCCAGAGTGGCTGCACTAATTTGCAGCCCCACCAGCAATGTATGAGTGTACCTTTTTCCCCACATCCTTGCCAACACCTATAGTTGCTAGTATTCTTGATAATCGCCATTCTAGTTGGGGTGAGATGGAACTTAGGGTAGTTTTGATTTGCATTTCTCTTATTACTAGAGATGTTGAACATTTTTTCATATATCTGTTGATTGCTTGTAGATCTGTGAAGTGTCTGTTCATTTCCTTAGCCCATTTGTTGATTGGGTTATTTCTATTCTTCATGTAGAGCTTTTTGAGTTCTTTATATATTCTGGAAATTAGTGTGTAGCCCTGTTTTTAATTCAATTCCAACCAAGAAAATCTGGCACCTAAAATAGTAATCAGGTAGGTTTTCAACCTTTCTGAAAGGGACTATACAGGTATAGGGTGGAGAAGGCAAACCTTCAAATCATCTCCCAGGCACCTGGATCCCCTTTCCTATTCAAGCGTGAGTGACAGGCAGGTTAGGTTGGTGCACACCTATTTGTTTGAAGTGAGACCAGGAAATCACATTGTTTAACCAGCTGGATACTGTCGGGTACGATTCTACTTTTAATCACACCACTGTGACCCTTGTATATTAATTCACTTACTCTCCGCTGGAGGACATCTCAGGCAGATCTCATGGCTTTTCCAACGACTCTCAGAAAAGAGAGAATATGTTCATCTTCTCTAAGATATTTCTCAATTTTAACATTTACTTTCTGAAATCTAAATCTCAATGACATCTTATAATCATAATTGGAAGGGGATTTTTTCTTTTCTCAGTGATACATGAAAATATGATGCAGTATCTTTTTAAAACATAGCATCTTAGACTCAATGAAATTTAGTCATCTCTTTTTCCAGGTATTAAAACAAAATCTAGTCAAGTATAGTGTTCAAAACTCTTTTCTCATCAACTTGAAAACTTATCCCTTCTTTGGGCTCCAGCCTCCCTCAGGCTCGGGGGAGGGACTGAAATGAGAGAAGCTGGCGACAGGATTCACGCCCACAACTCCTCCATCTTGTCTTGCACTGGCTGGCTGAGGTGTGGGGACCAGTCAGGCTCTGGAGTGAAGTGAAGGCTAAGGGTTCTTTCACAGGACAGGCGTGCTCTGGCGTGGCCTCTGCTCTGTGAAGTTGTTCTAGATGCCAGTTCTTTCTTTCCTGGAGGGGTTTTGGGGCCTTTTCAGAGATGGCCTCCATCTCAGGAGCTCTCCTGCCTACAGTTCCTTCAACGCAGTCTGTGCCTCCTCCGGAGGGTCATTTGAAACTTCCCCTGCGGTCACTGGTTTCTTGGAGTCCAGCCTCTGCTGGGCTTCGCCTCCTCACTGGAGTCCCAATTTGGTTTCCTCTGTGGGGCCCTCGTGTGCTCATGGGAAACTCAAGCATCCATTGTCATGTCATATGCTAGTAGTTGTGACGGACTCCGACAGAGCCCCCCTCCCTCTCTGTTCTGTCCCTAGAGCCCAGGCCACCGACTCTCACCTTTGTACTTTGCAGGTGTGAGTCACAACCCAGCCCCTGCAGCCCTCTGACTCCAGGTGATTCTCCTAATAAATTAAAATTATTAATTAATTATTAATTGCTTCTTGGAATGGCTGCTCTTCGGCATCCTCACTTATAGTGCAGGTTGTATCAGCTTTAAGACTGAGGGACACCCACATAAAATGGGTTTTTAAAGCATCTTTTAGGCCAGCCAATTCTTCTACATGTGCTTTTTCAAAACTTGCGTAATCGTTTTTCTTCGTTTGTCTGCTTGCTGTTGCAGTCATTTGGAGAATTGAGAGACGTTCTCCAAAGAAGACTGAGGAAGTTTTGTTAGTTGTGTTTTATAGCTTAGTATTTCTGTTATCAGTTGCATACAGATTTATCTATTCGTGGTAAATTGAAACTGTCATGGGCGTGTCCCTTCTTATCTCTAGTAATGTCCTTTAACCTAAAAGTCCACTTTTCCTAATATACCTACATGAGGTTTCTTATGATGGTTTACATGGAACATCTTTTCCAACATTTCATTTTCAATATTTCTGTCTCCTGATATTGTCTATCTTATTTTCACATTCTATATTTTCTTATGTAAACATGTCTTTGGAGACATCCACTCAGGTCCCACTATCAAACTGGAAATCCCCTCTGCAAAGCAAGCTGCTAAAGGAGCGGCTTCCAGCCCAGGGACTCACTGGGAAGTGGAAGTGGTACCCCAGAAAACAGGCTCTGGGATGGCAGGACCTGGTGGCCAGGAGGAAGAGCTGCAGGACCCAGGTGGGGCACTCCAGAACCCAAGAGGCCTTCAGCGCCCTCTACAGGTGAAGCTTAGCATTGTTCCTGATGGAAAGAATCAGCCCTGTAAGCAGGGCAATGAAATAGGAATCAGCAGAGAAGCAACAAATCAGGAATGGACACTCTCCTGATAACTTTTTACCATTTTACTTGTTTTTGTAAGTTACCCTGCAAATCTCAACAGGAATCCTGAGTTATCAAAGTCTAATAGTACTTGCTACTTTTTCCATAGTCTAGCGGAGCAAGAACATTAAAATAGTTTAATTCCATTTACCCGATTCTGACTTACGAGCTGTTTTTAATGTATTCTAATTCTCTGATAAACACATGCTTATGAATATCCATGATGATTTTCTTAGAATAAGTCTTAGAAGTAAAATTGCCGTGTTAAAGTGTATTTTTAAAATCCCAAGGCTAGAGCAAGACAGACGTAGAGTGAAGTTGTCTTTCTTTTTTCCTCTAAACAGTTCAAAATTCTATTTTGGCCAGGAAGGAAATTGATCCCCCCAATCCCTGTCAACAGAAGAGATCTTTATATACTAAAGATATCAATTCATTGCCCATTATTCAGGTTTTTTTCTTATGCTTTATCATTTTCCTTCCAGTTTGTATGATTTTATGCAGATATTTTATTTTTTCAACATTTAAAAATAATTAACTGAAGGGCTGGGGATATAGCTCAGTTGGTGGGTGCCTGCCTCGCATGCACATGGTTCAATCCCCAGCACCGTAAAAAAAATAATAATAATAATAATTAACTGATACATAAAAATCATATGTATTAATGGGCATGATATTTCAATAATGTGTACATTATGTGATGTTTAAATCAGGTTAAACATAGCCATACCCTCAAACATTTCTCATTTCTTTATTGTGAAAACATTCAAAATCCTTTCTTCTAGCTTTTTGAAATATACAGTACATAACTGTTATCTATAGTCACCCTACTGGGCAACAGCACCCCAGAACGTCTTTTCTCCTATCTAACTATAACTTAGTAGCCGTAGACCAACCTCCCCGCTTCTGTACTTTACCCCTAGATAGACAATTCAGATACCTGGCATTTTTTTAAAGATATTGACAGACCTTTATTTTATTCATTTATTTTATGTGGTGCTGAGAATCAAACCCAGTGCCTCACACATGCTAGGCAAGCGCTGTACCACCAAGCCAAAACCCCAGCCCCAGATACCTAGCATATTAATAGAAATTCAGAAACAAGAAAGATCTCACTAAAAACATAAAGTAAAACATTAAAATTTTAGTTTAACAAGGCAGCTCAGTTTTGGTGTAGTCTATATGCATTCCTGACCACTTTTCTTCAGAGTTCTGTTAGAATATCAGCTTTCCTCTGCCACATCCTAAACAGCAACACATTTAATTATAACTGTTATTAACTCTCGTATATTAGTGCAGCTTCATAGCTCTGTTTTCCAGGAAAGCACAAGATTCACCTTACCAAAGAAAAATCTCTCAATACTTTTGATATTCTCTGGGTTTTTCCTCTCTTTAACAGGAAGGTATTTCTTTTAAATACTTACTGTATTTCTTTTTACATTATGCATTTTGTCTTCCAGGAAATATTGTTCACATTTCATTGTTTTATAACCATGGTAATAACTCTAAAATTTACTAGCTTCACTGCTTTTTTATTTTTATTTTATACCATTTTCCCCTTTCTCTAGCTCTTAATTTTTATTCATTGTTCAGACTACTGAACCATGAGAATACTTGCTACCTACTTTACTTAGCTTTTTATTATTGTAACAAATACCTGAAGCAATCTCTTATAAAAAGAAAGTTCATTTGGCTCCATTTTAGAAAATGATTCTTTTCCTCAGAAGAAATTCAAGACTGGGTACACCTGTAATCCCAGCTACTCCAGAGGCTGAGGCAGGAGGATTAAAAGTTTGAGGCCAGCCTCAGCAGCTTAGCAAGAACCTGTCTCAAAATAAAAAATTAAAAGGGTTGAGGATGTAGCTCAGTATTAAATCCCTTGGTTTAATCTCCAGCACGGAAAAAAATAATTTTTGCAAAATCTCTCTCCTGGTGGCATAACCATGCAAGTTGTAGAAAGGAACACACACACACATAGAGAGCTGGAGTAGACATCACAGCCAGATTTGTTTCATGCATTATAAGCAGCACAGACTTGGGGCAAAACCTTCAAGCTTTGCAGAGGCTTATGAAAATAAGTGAGAGCTAAAAAATATTTATTGGTTCCAAAAAATAAAACGAACAAGAGTGACATTAAACTTTACAAAATATTTTCTTGCATTAATGACTGTTAATAAATTAGTTCATTAATTATTCAACCTATTATTGACCTAAAAATTCTTGAAAACAGTTTATAAGTTTATCACTTCCCAATATTGGCAGAAATCATAGCCAGTGGTTACTTGCCACTAAATTATTTGGAAAGCAAAAGCATCCTTTCAAAAAGTTTTATTGAATATGAAATTTCAGTTAGACCGGAGAAATAAATTCAAAAGATCTACTGCATAATGTGGTGACTATATTAATATATTGTATTCTTAAGACATGCTAGGATAGTAAATTTTAATCCTTTCTCACCACAAAAAGAATGATAACTATATAATGTAATGCATTAATTAAGCCATTTCCCAAAGTCTCTATTTCAGAACATCATGGTGCATACAATAAACATCTACTATTCTATTTGTCAATTTTTTTATAAAGTTAAAAATGTTTACAGCTGAAACAAAAAGATAAAAGAAAAATGCTACATGGTTTGTGAAAATATTTTACCAAGTCTGAAATGATAGGGCTTCCAAAGTTTTAAACGGCCCTGTGCTCTAGGGGTGAACACCCCGCCTTTATCAAGAGAATGAATGAATTCAGAGGCCTGCGGAGCAGCTACAGGTTGACCCGTAATGCAGACAGCTGCAGGGGACAGAGCTTGTTGGAAGGAGTGACATTAATAAACCAAAAGGGAGAACGTAAGAAAATAGACGTCGGAAACAGTCGCAGCAGGCAACAGAAAACACAGGACAGAAAAAGGAATCGGCCGAATCCAAACCAGGCACAGAAGGACTGTAGGTTAGACCAGGCTAGCGCTAGTTCCCCTCCCCAGGCCGGAGGGAGTTCCTCCTGACCTTCAGAGGGGGGATTGGGAGTTTACATCAAATTTCATGGGACAAAAACCCTACATTGTCGTTATGTTTATTTATGATCAAGGTACTATGAAACATAAGCAGTTTTAGTTCATATTGTAGATCCAGTTTTTTCAAGCAAATTCTTTTCCATTTTCACAAAATATGAAGCTAATGGGCCTCTCCAAGCATGTTGTAGATAGATAAACAAGCTGTAGTAACATCCTGTGTCTTAGAATATTGGTAAAGCTTTGTTTCCTTCCCCTTTTATGTGAAGTTAAGTGTGACTTTTACTTGAATGTTTTTTTATTGAGGTGTGCAGAAAAGTACACAAATTTTAATTGTATAGCTCATACATGAATAGTCATTATGCAGAAAATAATCTAGAATAATTGCATGCCACCCCAGAGGGCTCCCTGCTAGTCAATATACCCAGAGAGTGAACCCTATTCTGATTTCTATCACCGTTGGTTGATTTTGTCTTTACTGAGCTTATCAGGAATGGAACCTTACAATGCAGACTAGGTTGTTCCTGTCTCCTTTCACTCAACTTGATAATATTCATCTATCTTATCTTGTGTGGTAGTTGTAGTTTGTTCTTTTTATGTTAGTTTACAATAGTATTATTGTGCTAATATGCCAAAATTATATCATTCATTCTGCTGATGGGTGTTTGGGTTGTTTACCAATTTGAGGCCATTTTTAATAAAGCTAGTATTGACATTGTTATATATGCTTTTTGCAAGAATATGGATTTTTGTTGCTAAGATATCTCTAGGAGAGGGTTTTCTAGGATATGCATATGTTTATGTGGATGTGCATTTTTTTATTTATTTTTATTGTAAACAAATTGGAAACATCTTTTTTCTCTGTACATGAAATAGAGGCATACCATTTGTGTAATCATACATTTACATAGGGTAATGGTTTTTGATTCATTCTGTTATTTTTTCCTTCCCCCCACCCCTCCCACCCCTCTTTTCCCTCTATACAGTCCCTCCTTCCTCCATTCTTGCCTCCCTCCCATCCCCCATTATGTGTCATCATCTGCTTATCAGTGAGATCATTCATCCTTTGGTTTTTTTGAGATTGGCTTATCTCACTTAGCATGATATTCTCCAATTTCATCCATTTGCCTGCAAATGACATAATTTTATTATTCTTTATGACTGAGTAATATTCCATGGTATATATATACCACAGTTTCTTTATCCATTCATAAATTGAGGGGCATCTAGGTTGGTTCCACAATCTAGCTATTGTGAATTGAGCAGCTATGAACATTGACATGGCTGCATCACTGTAGTATGCATTTTTTTTAAAGTGGATGTACCAGTCAACAATCTAATCAACAATGCAAGAATTCTAATTGTTCCACATCCTTGCCAACACTTAGAATTGTTCATCCTTTTAATTTTGCCATTCTGCTGGTTGCATCTACCTTATAACTAATATACTGAGCATATTTTGATATGCTAATCAGTCATTGGCACTTTTAAACAATTTTTTGTTGAATTATCTATGCTATTGATTGAGCAGTTCTTTTATGTTCTGGATATGTTGTGATATATACAGTTTGTATTTTAACTCTCTAAAAAGTGGCAATTAAATTTATAGTCTTTATATTAATTAAGCAAAATTCACCCATTTTTTTTTTTCTTTTATGGTAGATGCTTCACGTCCTATTTAAGGAATTCTACCTTCTCCTAAGGTCATAGAGATTTTTCTCCCATATATCCTTCCAAAAGATTTGCTTACCTTTCGCATTTAGGATTAAGATCTACCTAGAATAACAAACACAGTCCAGATTCTTTGCTGTACCTCTCATCCAGAGTCCCAGCCTGACCAGGTCTAACATTAGCGACTGAATAACCAGTGAGAATGTGGCCTGAGTGCCATTTTCGGAATTCTGAGGCTAAATCGTAAGAAGTGTGGCAGCTCCTGTCTGGCTTCGTAGAAGACTCTCTGAGAGTTTTTCACTCTCATTTTAGAGGTCACACTCGCTGCGGCCACCATGCTGGGGAAACTGTAGGTGCTCTGATTAGTCCACCAAGCCTAGACTTCCAGTCATCCCGAGGGAGCCGGAGGTGTGAGTGGAGCCATGACGGCCCTCGTCCCATCTCATCCGCCCCACGAATGCTGCCAGCATCAACATCACGCTAGCCACATCCCTCAAGCACACGCGTGACTCGGGCCCACAGGAAAGGCATGATGTATGACGATCTACATGGCCATTTGATTACCCCCGTCCCTCTGGCGAAGATGCTGGGACTCGGGATGGTGGGAGAGGCATAGCCTTGTTTGAATTAGTTTTTTTTGCAGCTGTGACTTAAAAACCTGACAAGAACAATCGTAGAGGAGGAAAGGTTCACTTGGGGGCTCACAGTTTCAGAGGTCTCAGTCCATAGGCAGCTGGCTCCATTCCTCAGGGCTCAAGAAGAGGCAGGACATCATGGCAGAAGAGTGTGACAGAGGGAGGCGGCCCACATGATGATCAGGAAGCAGAGAGACAAAATACACGCCCCCAGGGACCCGCCTCCTCCAGACACACCCCACCTGCCTGCAGTTACCCCTCAGTTAATCCCTATCACAGGATTAATTCTCTGATTGGATTAAGGCTCCCATAACCCAAAGTTTCACCCCTAAACCTTCTTGCATAATCTTATGCATGAGCTTTTGGAGGACACACATCTAAACCATAACACATCTTCTGTGAAACAATGCTTTTTATTCCCCAAGGGGTGTCATTAATTTTTATGTGTGAAATTAAAATATACAACTTAAGAGAAAGAAGTTAGATTGGAATAAAGGATTCTATCCATAAAGGCAACAAAAGAGTCAAAGTACCTAAGATTTACCTTGAATGAAAAATTGATGTAAAACTATTATAAAACTATAAACCCCCCCACACACAAGTAATTGCAAAGAATAGGAAGAGGCATCTTATTCTTGAATAGAAGATCAAATTCATGAAAAGTTTAATTTTGATACTAATTACAGGTTTCAACAAAATCCCAAAGAGCCAACAGGATTTGGGGGAAAGAGTGCAATTGAAAGTAATTATTCTAATGTTCCTGAAAGGAATAAATAGGCAAGTTTAGTACTGGGGAAAGTTTTCTTTGAAAAATAATAAATATAAAAGGAATCTAGACCTACCATCAGTACAAATTATAAACACTATAACAATTAAGAATAGTGGTAAACATCACTGAAATAGAACAGATGACTTGAAAATACACACCCACACAAACTATAAAAGAAAGATCAAAAAGCACAGGAAAAGAAGCATAAGAATCCAGTACGTGGTTCCTGGACAACTGGTTGGGTGTTGTAAACACTATGCATGAATTTCCAGTCTTCATATCAGACCAGTAAAAAATATACTAGTTATTTGAAGAATCATGTTAAAAAAAAAGTATCAACACTTTAGACGGAAGGATAAATTTATATCTCTAAGTGGCATTGATTTGTCATTTTTTAAGCAATGAGAAGCTCATTCTCTTCTGCCTCACTTTCCTTCCTCCCTAAGTGACTCAATCCTAAAGTCATTAGGACACTAATGGAGCAGAGCAAGGTAGATGGGGAGTAGAGTGGAAAGTTCACATCAAAATTCAAACAACTAACTAAATATATTTTTCAAATTTCAGCATCATTAATGTCTAATAATTATGAATATCAAAATACTGAAAAAACATTAATGAGAATACCCAATTCTGGCAAGGGTAAGTAAGCAAGGTTTATACATAACTGTGAAAACCTTTTAGAAGGCAATTTGGCCACATGTATCAAAAGACTTAAAAAATGTTTTGTGCCCTTTGATACAGTAATTGCACACACAGAAAGCCATTTTAAGGCAGAATCACAAAATACCAAAAAAACTGCTTTGTACATAAAAATGTTCACTGTAACATTTTTATAGGATTAAAATATTGGCAAGTAGTAATAACAGGTAAATGGTTGTAGAAATTCTAGGTTGTCCACTAAGTAAACTATGATACGTCTTCTTTAAGTTATGCATGAAAGAACAACAAAAGTGTTTCTGTTGTAATATTAAAGTACAAGAGCAGAGTGAAACAATATAATAAGGGCAAACCTCCTCCAGTCAGCAGGTGAGTATCAAGACCTAATAAATGCCACACATGGATAGGTTCCAAGATTTATAGACAACTCTGTGTTACTCCGAAGAAATCGCAAAAAGAAACATGTGTTTTAACCACAAGATAATTGAGTCTTGACCACAAAAAAAAAAAAAAAAAAATTTTTTTTTTAAAAATCAGGAACGTTTTTCTGAGATATCCCAGGCTTACAATCTAGTTCTGTGCGTCCTCAAAAACATCAGCAGGATGCCCTCAGCCCAGTGGGTCATCCTGACGTAAACACAGTCGCGCACAAAGCATTCACCACTGCCCCCAGGGACACATTCATAGCACAGATCGGCTCCTGTCCATGGGATTTGTCGAGGTCACAAGAGAGCGAACATTGACGTTTTCAAAAGCAAAACCAGAAAAACTGAAAATATAAAAATGATTAACTAAATTTAAAAATTAAAAATGAGTAAACCTAATTTGTAGTATAATATAGAAATCCCCAAATACCAACATGCTTTATCAGGGGTGTCCATGACAGTTCAAAAGCAATTCAACATACTCAAAAATAATGATTACCAGTGATATTAATTATGCTATTAACAATGCTCTCACATCACCTAATATTAATACTAGGTGTTGATTAATAATTGATCATATTAATCTTTTAGAATTTATTTGATTACTTGATTATTATTATATGGTTTAGTATTATATTATTATATGGTTTATATATATAACAATATGGTTTCACAAAACTTTTTCATTCAGTCTTCACACCATAAGGTTGGTATAACTACTGAATTTTACAAATGAGAACACTGAGGTTTGAAGAGGCTACACAATTGCAGAAAGTCCAATATCTAGAAAAATCCCAGGCATTTCCAAACACGTGGAAGAGAGCTCTCGCCAGCTCTCCAAGTCCTGCCCCATGCTTCAGCTTGGAGCTTCCCTGCAGAAGGGAACCTTCTGGGCTGTGGTAGCAAGCAGTAGACCCTCACTTAATATTAACTATCATTCGTTATAATCAACAATGTAGCTCCAAAATTGTGAACTTAAAATCTGATATCTGTGCTTAGCTGGATAGAATTTCAAGCTGGAGCATATCTTAACAGGAAAAATGTGTTTTCATCCCATTAAAATCTCAAGTTTAAGTAAATTGTTAGCTCTGCTTAGAAAATTTGAGTTCTTTACTTTCAGGTACCAATTTAAAATAATTCTTTTCCTTTCTTCTTTTTAAAATACAGAAAGTAATTATTTATAGTCTCAGAAAAGTTGCCTTCCAGCTCATTTCAGTACTTCCACTTTTCTGATCTAAACTCAATAACAATTACTGCAAACTTCTGTTTTTAAAGGCAATATTGTATTTTGGTTTTCTTGGAAAACACCACTGGGAAGATCGCATGCACCCTGTTATCACCATGACGCATCTTCAAGAGGAACTGAACAACTTTCATTAGGACCTTCCCCCATCTTCAAGGTTTGGAAGGTTTGGAAACATTTACTGTTAAAAATGAAACTGGGCACTTCAGAACGGAAACAAAAAAGCTACATGAAAGTTCATCAAACTAAAATTAAGAGAAATCTGAAAAGAGCAAAGTCGTTAATAGATTTTTCTTCTTTAACTCAAACTGGTGTCTCTTGCAACACAGGGTCAAGTTGCTCTCTCTGTTTTTACTTATCCCCAGGAGTCTTAAGAGAAAGTACAAATTTGCAATCAGATGTGAATTCTAGTTGAGTGTAGTGGCATGCTCCTGTAATCCCAGCTACTCAGGTGAAGGCAGGAAGTCACAGGTGCAAGATCAGCCTGGGCACCTTAGCAAGCCACTGTCTCAAAATACAATTTTTAAAGGGTTGGGGTATAGCTTGCAGGTAAAGCACTTGCCTAGCATGTGCAGGGCCTGGGTGCTATCCCAGTACTGAAAAAGAATAAAAAAATACACACACACACATACACACACTTATATATGTATACGTATGCATATGTATTATGTACATATGTACATATGCATATATTACATGTCTATACATCTATGCATATATGTGGGCATATACCTGTGTGTATATATATATATATATATGTGTGTGTGTGTGTGTGTGTGCACATATATATGTATGAATCCTATTCTTTTCCTGCCATTTGAGTAATTGTGTAAGACAAAGAAAAGAACAGGTGCCTACCTGATTCACAGGTCTGTGACTCTCAGATGTGAGAACATAGGGGAAACTGCTTTACATAGAACAGAGCCTGCGGTCAGTGTCTCTCAAATATCTGAAGACATCTGTGAATAGGACAACCAGAGTGCAAGCATTTCCTGTCATCCTGCAGGTCCAGACCAGGGATGCTGTAAAGACCCTGCAGTCTGAAGAACAAACTCCCCACAGCAAAGAACTACCCAGCCCAAATGCCAGTACTGACAAGGTCGAGAAGGCTTCTCTGGGCTCTCCAACCAATGTCTTGGGCCCAGAGAAATCTCCTAGGGATCCAGAATGACTGCAACCCTGAAATGGAGTTCACTGTCCTCAAAGGCACGCTCCTCACCCAGCCAGAGTGGGCGAGGAAAGCGGTTCTTCCCTTTCTGCCCCAGCCCAGGGCCCCAGGAGTGAGCTGCTGCACAGCTGGGGGAGAGACTAAGAAACCTTTAGCTGCTTTTCTGGAAACCGACTAATCAAACCTTCCTTTCCAACTGGATTGAATGTGTAGCACTAAACAGGAAGTTTTTACTGAGCACTCCAGCTTGCCAGTGAGGAGAATGTAGGAAACACACTTACACATTCCTTGTGGAGTAAATAAAATCCCTGCCATCGCCACCTGTAAGTTTGGACTCGCATGGAAGACACAACACAAATAACCAGTAGAGAACCCCAGCCAACTTTCCTTTAAAATGGAGTGGGCAGGATGAATATATGGACCGGACAGGATGGAGAGGCCTCTGGGACACAAGGGGAAACCAAAGGAGGATGGCCAGGGTTGGCGGAGTTCATTTTCTGTCTGGACAGGGTGGTCAGGCATCGTTCTGTGGGTGTGTCCGCCTTCCATCACGGTGAGGAAAACAAAAGGAGGAAAGTGCATTTTGGCTCATGGCTTCCGGGGTTTCAGTTCATGGACACTGGAACCCATTGCTTTGGACCTGTGTCAACACAAAACATCACAGCGGGGAGCACGCAGTAGAGCAAAGATGCTAACCTCATGGAGGTGGGGAAACAGAGAGCTCCCTTTTATAATGAAGCCCCCCAAAATACCCATGGGGAAAAAGCAATGAGTCCATCAATGAGTTAATCCATTCGCAAGGTCAGAGTCCCTCAATCCAGGCACCTCCCAAGGGCCCCCACCTCCGAAGACTGCTGCACTGGGGACCAAGCCTTCAACTCAAGATATTTGGGGGGACATACAACCTACAGTGCATATGCAAAAATTTTTTTGGATAAGATTAACATTTAGGGGCTGGGTTGTGGCTCAGTGGTAAAGCTTAGCACGTGTGAGGCCCTGGATTCGATACTCAGCACTATATAAAAATAAATAAAGGTACTGTGACCACAATGAAAAAATATTTTTTAAAAAAAGATTAACATTTAAATTAATAGACTGAACATATTGCCCTCCCTAATATGAGTAAGTCCCCTCCAATCAAATGAAGACCTAAATAGAAGAAAGAAGAGGATCTTAATAATCAACTGAACAGGCTGATTCAATCAGCCTCTTTTCCAGGTCACCCAAAGAGACCAGGGTGACAGGGGTGGACTCAGGAGCATGAGCTTCTGCTCTCAAAAGCCTACCCTGAAGCCGCTGCTGAGTTCCCAATCTGCCAGCAGTAGAGGCTAAAACTGAATCTCCAGTATGGCACCATGCCCTAGAAGGACCTGACAGCTACCCAGTGGTCACTACTGTGGACCACTTTCAACCGGAAAGGACAGAACTTTGTCCTTACTTACTCTAGATATGGATTTTTCCTTCCCACATACAGTTCACCAAAACTAGCATTTGTAGACTTACAGAACACCTTATCCGCCATCTTGGTATTCCACATGGAACTCGCTTCACAGAAAACAGAGTGTAGCAACAGGCCCATGCTCATGGAGTTCACTGTTCTTACCAAGTTCCCCACCCTTATGAAACAACTGGCCTGATACAATAGTGGATCGGCCTTTCAAAAACTCAGTTATAACTCCCGCCAAGTGGCAATGCCTTGTAGGGCTAGGACAAGGTTCTCCAGAAAACTGCAGAAGCTCTAACTCAGTTCACAATAAATGGTACTATTTCTCCCAAATCCAGAGTCTGGGATTCACAGGCTCAGGAATCAGGGGTGCACACTGCAGCGGCAGCACTCACCCTTACCCCTGAAGATTTTCCGTGAGCCTGGAAATCTTCATTCCCAAGGGAGACACAACAATGGTTCCATTGGATTTAAAGTAAAAACAGTGTCCAGCTACTTTGGGGTCTTGTGCCATAGGCAAAGAAGGAGATAGAGTGTGAGATGGGGAGAATGATCATGACTGATAAAAGGTAATTAGACTAGTACTCCACAATTAGACTCAAAAGGCGTGTATCTGGAATGCAGGATACCCCTGAAGATGTGTCTTAGTATCACCATGCCCAATGGCTTAGGTCAATGGAGCATTACAACAACCAATCCAGGCAGGACTACTAATGGGCCAGACCCCTCAGGAATGAAGGTTTGGGTCACCCCACTAGGTAAAAACCACAACCAGCTGAGGTTCTACCAAAGGCAAAGAACAGTGAAAGCTACAACCATGTACCCAGTTAAATGAGAATTATTGCTCTCATGAGTTTGAGTATCCCCTCCTTATTTTGCTATGGGACTCAAATGGAAACAACAACTGTTCCCAGGTCTTGAGTCCATTGCCCTCTGGAGTGGAACTATACTGTCAGCTTGCTGAGTGCAGATCTTGGGACTTGTCGGCCTCCATAGTTACATGAGCCAATTTCTCATATATGACCTTTACACACACACACACACACACACACACACACACACACACGTTTCATTCCTCCAGAGAGCCCTGACCCATACAGTAGGGAAGGGGAGAGGGCTCACTGGAGCAAAGTGCAGGAAGTGATATGAAGTGGCCCACTCAGATGAGGATCTGACCCTACAAGAGGTCAAACAATCAAATGGATAGTAAGTGTCCTTTTAGAAGTTAGAGCCCATGTAGGTGCCCAGCGCAGGTAAGCCTATAGGGGAAAATGAGAGGAGATTGGAGCAGACCTGAGACACCTGCCCTCTTCAGGTAACAAAGAGGAAGCAGACGCAGGAGAAAGCCGTGGTTTCTCTGGAGTTCCTCTCCCCAGCCAAGGGCTGAGAGTGGCAAAGAAGGCTTGTGAATGAGGACAGGAGGGGAGACAGAACAGGTGGCCGGGCGCTCCTTCACCCCTCCCCGTTTCGCATCCTCCATCTTCTCCATCAGTGAGGTCGCTGGACTGTTGGTGCAGCACAGCCTTGAAAAACAGAGGGAAGAGCTTTCCTTCTTACTGCAGAGGGCACAGAAGGCCCACTGTGGCAGAAAAGAGCACCATGGGGCAGAGCCCAGTGAAAGAAGAGCCGGGCTCAGAGTGATGAGAGGCGGTTCAGTCAGTGTTCGTCACTGTGACCAAAGCACGGGACAAGAACAACTAAGAGGAGGAAACGCTTGTTTGAACTCATGGTTTCAGAGGTTCAGTCCAGGGTCAGCCAACTTCATGGCTCCGGGCCCGAGGTGAGGCAGAACATCATGGCAGAAAGACAAGGTAGAGGAAAGTAGCTCAGGACATGACAGCCAGGAGCAGTCAGAGAGCTCGACTCACCAGGGACAAAACAAGAACCGCAAAGAAACATCCCCCAGTGGCACAACCTGCCTGCCTATAGTTACCACCCAATTAATCCATTCAAGTGGATTAATCCACTGATTAGTTTACAGTTTCACCATCTAATCATTTGCCTCTGAACTTAACCTGCATCGTCTCACAGAAGATTTTGGGAAATACCACATATCCAAACCATAACGAGAAGAATCCTGAAACTTAAAAACAGGCAGTAGATTTTTGCATTCATTTGTCAGCATTTTTAGCAAGTGTCTTGACAGAATATGACTAAAGTCTAGCCACCCAGAGGCTTGGCTGCCACTACCTCCTACCCAAGTGGGATGAGCTAATAAAACTCTGGACATGGACTCAGGAGACTGAAGGTACATCTCAGCTTGGCCACTTACTAGGTTTGCTCCTAAGCAAGATCCTTAATTTTTCCAGGCCTGTTTTGTCACTTGTGGACAACAGATAATATTATACTTTCACAGGGCTGCAATAAGACATAAACGACATGTATTGCAGCATGTGATGGTCATTAGACCAAAGCAGCTGAACAGCAAGTGCCCTGTAAATGTTATTTTCCTCCCTTTCCTGCTGAGATGAGCTCTGGATTGTCTCTCCTGGATAATATTTGTCTATGCTCCATTGAAGAAGTGCCCTCCCACGCTCCACCACAACACTCCTGACCCAGACCCCAAGCCCTGGCTCCTCAGGGTGTTTCCTCAAGCCCCTCTGGAGGTCTCTGTGGCTCTCAGTCCACCCCTAGATTCCCGCTCCCCCACTGACCCAGCGCCCATTCTCTTCCTTTTCTGCTTCTCTGGAGCATGATCATAGCACACCATTGGATGTTCTGGTGTGTGCCAGTGTTTGATCTGAAAACCAAACCTCAATACTGAAATTTGGGGTAATCAGATGAAAGCAAGAGCCAAGGCATTTGGTCACCAACGACCTCTCCTGCCTGGGGAGGAGACATGTATGATCCTGATTGTGGATATTCCTCTATCGGGCTGTGCCTGGTGATAGGCACAGTTCTCACAAGGAACCCTTGGCAAGTCACAGCCTCAGTGTGAAGAGTCAGTCTCCCTGGGGCGAAGAAAGGCCCAGGGTCCCTACAAAGCTGCTCCTTCCCCATATACCCGCTAGGCATCTGATTGTTTGATGTGTGTTGATGACCACCCTGTCTCATGGGCTTCCCAGACGACATGGCTCCTGCCATTGGAAGACAGTAAGGATCTCCAACGAGCAAAACAACAGGTTACTTTTTGCTTATTACTTTCCCAACAGTGGGGCTGAAACTCTATTTCAATTCATTTGAAACTCTACCTCTTAATAAAACAACGATACTAACAAGGTATTATGCAAAGGACATACAAATATCTTAAAAGCATACGATCTATTTCCTAAACACTTCATTCTGCTCAACATATCTGTTTGCTCTTATCAGATGCCTTTCGCAACCCCATCAGCAACAGTTCCAAGTTTCATCATCCCTACCCCACCTTCCAATAGATGATCTCACCTCCCACACCCCAAGGAAATCGGAGTCATTAACCAAAAACTCCTACTTCCCTCTCCTCCACCTCCTAATGTCTATAATGCAAGAGTGAACAGTAAGTAGGAAACCCATTCCTCTGCAGAAGAATTTGGTGTCTTAGTCAGAGGGAAAGGCCCTTCTGAGAAAACTAGAAGTGATCCTTTTGTAATGGAGAAGGCTCAGTAATGTGGAAGGGAGAGAGAAAGTCAGTCATTACCACTGACCAAAACATAATGTTTCCTTCCCCTTATCAAAGGCACACTCAGCAAGAGTCTAGGGAGGGGGTGCCACTACCCTGCCCACAAACCCGCAGTGGTGTCGTAAGGGCTCACAGGAGGATCAGGCCAAAATTAACATTGGAGAATTGCTTACATTTCTCGTATCCTTGGCTTTGTATTCACTGTTGTCCAGGCTTTCGGTCATTTGACCTGCGTGCACTGAGACTTTCTATGAGCCAGCACTTCCCTAGGCAGTGATCCAAAGTAGAAGTCCCTGTTCTCATGAAGTTTGTATTTTCTTTAGAGAAGTAAATCAATCAATCAATCTCTCTCTCTCTCTCTCTCTCTCTCACACACACACACACACACACACACACACACACACTGCTAGAAAACAACATTCACTAGGCCAGAAAAGGAGATGGAGAATTCTCAGAGAAAGGAGAAGAGTTAGTGCAACTGTACATGGGAGAGTCAGGGAAGCCCCCCTGATGACGTGGAGGAGATGAGGAGTGAGCCGTGCAGACCTGCGGGGACCACTACCGCCACCTCTGAGAAGACCATTACAAGCAGAGGAGAAAGAACCGCAAGGGCCCTGAAGCAGGAGGTCTGATCTTCAAGACTCAACTCAGATGGTATTTATTCCACAAAGCCTTGTTTGACTCTCTCTCTCTCCCAACTGGACAAGAGTGGCCTCTTCTGTGCTTCTACGGCACTCAACAGTCTTTTCTTACTGAATTTATCACTGTATTTTGATAATGCATTTGTCATGTCTTGAGTGAGTGCTCACAAAATTTTGTTGAAGAAATAAAAAAAGAGTGACTGGATGGATGATGGGTGGATGGTGGATGGATGGATGGATGGGTGATGGGTGGATGGTGGATGGATGGATGGATGATGGATGGGTGTGATGGATGGATATGAATGAGTGGATGGGTAGATGATGGGTGGATGATGGATGGATGGATGGATGATGGGTGGATGGTGGATGGATGGATGAGTGATGGGTGGATGGTGGATGGATAAATGGATGATGGGTAGATGATGGATGGATGGATGGATGGATGATGGGTGGATGGTGGATGGATGGATGGATGATGGGTAGATGATTGATGGATGGATAAATGATGGGTGGATGGTGGATGATGGATGGGTAGGTGATGCGTGGATGATGAATGGGTGCATGGGTAAGTGATGGGTGGATGATGAATGGGTGGGTGGATGATGTGTGGATGATGGATGGATGGGTAAATGGAGGGATAGGATGGATAGGATGGAGTGAAAGGGAGAGTGAATGGAAGCAGTGAAGATAGTCCCTGGGGATAGCTGGAATAAGAATGGTGACAATGGAAATGAAAAGGATCAAACAGGTGTTAGGGACATTATAAAAGTAAAAGGACAGCATCTGACAACTTTAACTTCATGGAAGTTAATTTTATGAATGTTAAAGTGACTGAGAAGAAAAGGAATACAAGACTGAAAGTCTTAAGAGAAGTAGAAACTCTTAAAGGAGGAGCTCCTTTGGAAGATTTGTTTTTAAGATAACTATGTCTGATTCATTCCTCTACCTTATTGAGCTTTATTGAGCTTCTGAACTTCATTCCCTATGCTAAGTACTGGTAAGGCAAAGCTAGATAAGTCATGGTCCCTGCCCTCAAAGCATGTCCACAGTACCGTTGTTCTAAAGTAACATGAAAGTCACTGTTGTTCGGCTGAACCTGCGGACTTCCAACTCCTACCCTGGAAGTACAGCATGGGGAAAGTGCAGGACTTACACGTCAATGACCTTAGGTTCCAGCTCTGCATCTAAATATCTAGGGCCCTGAGAAAACTTTCTAACTCTCTAACCTTGACTCTCTCCATTTGAAAAGAGAGAGAGAGAATCATAGTTTGCAAGGTATTGAGAAAATACAGTAGGATAACATGGGACAATGCCTGAAGTGATGGTTTGGAATACTAGGAGTGTTAGAAATACCATTGGCCCTTCTCTCTTGCTCTAAATTTCACATGTGTAAGTTGCATCATGGGCCCCAGGGATTGCTTTGGTTTCACTTTCCAACATGTATTCAGAATCATTCATACATTTGGCATCCTTCCTGCTATAGTCTGCACTGACATTTTAATTTTCTGAAGCAAACATCCCTTAACTCAACATCTGAAGACCAAATATATCATAAGAGGGCAGGAGGGAGACAGCCCCCATCCCACCAAGTATTTCAGAAGAAAACCTAGCCTCAGCCTTGCCAAGGTCAAAGGAAACCAAAGCTGGACAGAAGCTCAAGCGGGGAAGGCAAATTTATTTCAGAAACTATTGCAAAAGAAGAGAGACCTCAGTGACAGACTGGGGCTCAAGTCTACACACAAGAAGGATGAGTGGGAATTCAGACTCAGGAGCTTTGGGTAGAGAGGAATTAAGGAGATGATTGAGGAGAAAACACGGTAGCACTGGAAGACGAAGAAAATAAAGAAATGAGAGAAATGTAGGTGTGGCTCACTTTCTCAAAGACCTAAGATGAGGCCCACTCACCCCCAGGAGTGAGCTGGCTCCAACACTGATGATGCCCTCCGTCTGCCTCTGACACGGCACAGCCACCGTGCACTTGCGCTAGATCTGCAGCCAAGCACTTGCGTACACATCATCAGAGTTGTGCATCTACCCAAAAGAGAAAGGTGAGTCTTCAGAAAGGAGCAGGAAAAGCACTGTGCACTCCAATGTGGAGGTGAGCGCACCTCCCACCAGCCGTGACCACGCGGCCTAGACCCTTTCAGTTCCTGATTTTTCTGTCCACTCCCACGTGGTCTAAAACAAAGCCCCCCGAGGAGCAAAGGGAGGGTGCGTTCATGTACCGGTCCTCGTTCCCCACCTGAAGCTGAGGTCTCTGCTTTAGGGGCATTTGGAAAAGTGTTCTTGAAAATGTGAGGGAAAGAGGCTGAGGGGACTCTGGGTCTAGCACCAGGGCACCCAAAAATCTACCAAGAAACAGGGTGGAAGGGTGCTGGCTGTGACAAGAAAAGACACAAGGAGCATCTTCCACACTGTGAGCCCATGGAGGGCCAGAGGGCGTTGCTGGGGAAATGTAATTAAAAGAAACTCTCCCACCAACCAAGAAAATCTCTCCTCGAAAGTCAAAGAGAAGGAAAGCAGTTTGGTTATTGGTGAAGCATCACAGGTATTCCACTAAAAAATTGAAGACAGAAAAAAAAAAAAACTCATCCTTTTATACAACCAAGCAGACGTGATCCATTTCACAGATGGTCTCAAGATAAATAAAAACTGGTTCTCAAGTGAGAGAACTTGACAGCACCCTTCGTCACACACAGTTCCTCCTAAACTCACCTGACAACTGTGCAGCCGCCATGTTTAATGATTTCCTTTCTCCAAAAGAAAATTTCATTTTTCACATGCTTATGATAGGAAATAGGTTGGCCACTAGGAGTCGGGTACCACAGAATCTGGAGGTGGGAGCACCAGCTTCTTGCACACTTCATTTCAGAGAGATGCTCCCAAGCTCTTCTGGGCTGTAAAGCTGGTAAGAAGCTCCTTTAGCTTTTAAAGATGTTTACAGACATCTCAAAGAGCCAGAGAGAGCACTTGCAGTTTTAATTTTTTAAGATAAATGTTCTAAGGAAACAAGGGAGTCTCTCTCCCTTCTCCCACCAGGAAATTGTCTTCTTTTCTTGTTTGAATTTATTCTAACACCCCATCTGTCTTACAACTGTGTCACTCCCACGTGACAATGAATCATGCAATAAGTACTACCTCATTCAACTACACCACACTGTTCCAGCTACTCGGAAAAAATAGTATCAAAGTAGACAAAGTCTACCAGGGTTTCTATTTTACCAGGGGAGGGGGAAGCAAACAAAAATAAATAAACACTAGATATACATATGTGTGTAACATGTATAACATGATGTGTTATGAAGTGGAGCATGCGGGCTTGTGCCCAGCCACATGCACAGGGCTGTCAGGAATAGCATCTCAGGAACCTAAAAGCAGCAAGGGGACAAGCGGTGGTCCATTTTCTCTCAGCTATTAACACAAGACCACATACCGGGTAAGTTACAAAGAAGAGATGTTTGTTTGGGCTCACGGTTCTGGTCCAAGGCCAAGCGGTTGACCCTGCTGATGGCTTTCTTGCTGGCCAACTCCAAAGGCAACTCAAGGCAACTCAGGGCAACACAGGGTGTGTTAGTCGGCTTTGCGTTGCTGTGACCAGAATACCCGACAAGAACAACTCAAGAGGGGAGAAACTTTATTTAGGGCTCACGGTTTCAGAGGTCTCAGTCCCTAGACAGCCACCTCCACGGCTCCGGGCTCAGGATGAAGCTGAAGGTCATGGGGGCGGGGTGTGGAGGGAAGCAGTCAGCTCATGGCAGCCTGGAGCCGCGGGGAAGGGGTTGCGGAGAAGAACGACCCTTCCAGGACACACCCCGGTGGCCCACCTCCTCCAGTCACACCCCTCCTGCCTACAGTTACCACCTGGTCCATCCACTCAAACTAGGATGACTGACAAGGTCTCAGCTCTCACGACCCAATCACTTCCCCGCGGGTATTCCTGCACCCGCGTAGGGGCTTCTCGGGTACCTCATACCCAAACCACAGCACCGGGCCAGAGACAGGCCCGTGCATCCTGTTCTCTCCCACTCTCCTTCCCGAGAGGCGGGGTTCAATCATGGGGCACCACCCTGATGACCTCTTCTGATCCTAATTCCTTTATTAAAGCTCCACCTCTAAACATCATAGTTGGACTGAGTTTCCACCATCTCAGGACCTCATCGAACCACAGCAGCAAGGGTGGCATTGTGGGGAGAGGTGCATCTGCTGCTAATAAGTCGTTTCAGGCCCACAGAGTTACTCACACTCAGCTCTATTGGCATTTCGAGCCAGATAATTCCGTCTGTAAGAAGTCATCCTGAGCATTGTAGGATTTTTAAAAGCATTTCTAGCATCTTCTCATAGAAAACAGATGCTCTCTTCCCCCATTAGGACAACCCAAAGTGTCTCCAGACACTGCCAATTGTTCCTGGGGTAGGGGTGCAAAACCACCCCGAGTTGAGAATCACTGGATAAGATACAACCTCAGAAGTGAGTCTCAGGCGGGGATTCTCTAATTCACTGAACACATCTAATTGAGCACACAGGACACATAGCTTTAAAAGTCCAAAAAAAGAAACATAAAAGATCAAAAATCTTAAGATACACCTGAAAAAGCTATAAAAACAAAAGCCTTGGGTTCCATTCCCAGCCCATTAAAAAAAAGAAGAAAAATCAAAGTTTATTAAATCTGAACCAAGTATAAGAAAGAAAATAGTGAAGATAAAAGCAAAACTTGATAATGTATAAAATAAACACATTATAAAGAAAAACCAAGAGAGTCAAAAGCTAGTCTTCTGAATAACTAATAAAATGTATATACCCCTAGCAAGAATGATCAAGAGGAAAGGCACAAATTATTAGTATCAAGCATGAAAAGGAAACCACACTGCGAAAGCTATCAACATCAACATCATAAGGAGAGATTATGAATTTCATGGCAATGTGTTTGAAATTCTGGATAAAAAAATGGACAATCATAACAAACTGCAAAATGTCCAAATTAAAGTAAGATGAGTTAGGAAATCTGAAAGTATCATCTATTTAAATAAATTAAATCTATAATTAAAACCTCACCACAAAGAAATCTTCAGGTCTATCTGTATCCAATTATCTTCTTTTTCCAGGAATCCAGAAAAATTATACTCGCCCTCTGTGTACCATTAGGCAAGGTCATGAGTTCAGTTTCTGCTCATGATTTGTGAGTGGGAGTGATGTGTAGCCTTCCCAGTTCAGAGCACTTAACTGCCAGTGTGATGCCCTTGGGTACCTTCTTCCCAGTTGCAATGGTGAAGAGGGTGTTCCAGATGGTGCCACCGCAAGAGGGTGGAGCTTCTGCTGGTTCAGGTACCTGGTTGCCGAGATCCGCTGACCTGCTTCAGACACATACTGTGAGTGATAAGTAAACCTGGGTTTGGGTAAACCACTGAGGTTTTTAAAGTTTGTTAATGTAGCACAACCTAGCTTATCCTGACTAAACAGTCAGGGATCTGAACAAAGCTGAGCAATGAAAAATCTTCCCAAAGTTTCATCCTGGGAGCCTTCCATCTGTTGTTGATCAGTGTTGTACTGCAGGACTCTGCCCCACGTCCAACTGAAATCCACAGAAGCCCTCCGTAGACTTTCTGAACTCGACTATGAACATACCGTGAATATCCCCTAACTGTATCACAGGCTGTTCAGGTGCGATGGACCTGGAGCACAGCTCTAGGAGAACCTGTCAGAGACGGGCTGTGGTACCGGCTCCATCTCTAATTAACAAAGTGGCCTTCACCAGGCACCTGATTTATCCAGCATTACTTTTCTCACTTTTGTGAAGGAACATTGGCTAAACTTGAAAGAAGATCTAGGTCACAATTATATACCTGGGGGACAAATTAAAAATAAAAAACCCTAAGTATATGATAATTCAAAGTAAACTTACTTCTTTATAAATGTTTAAAAAAATAAACCCGGGGAATAAAAAGTTCTCAAGTGCTCAATCTCTTAATTACTGTGCTGGTAATCCCCTCCTCAGTAAAAGAGATTTTGGGGGGGATATATTTATATTCCAGATCCTCAGGAACATAAGAAATTGACAGTAGACCAATGGGGAAAACTCTTTTAAGTTTTTAAATTAGAACAACCTAATTCTATGCAGGCATGCAATAATTTACATGCAAGCAGCAACACTGGCTAAGAAAAAGCAAGACACTAACCAAGATTTTCAAGAGCTCCCTACTCCTTCCTAGATATAAAGACCTTGTGTAAACTTCCCTTGAAATTTAATCTTCAGTCTAGAAACAGGAAATAGGAAATGTCTCCTTTCTTTCTTTTTTTTTCTTTCGAAAAACATATGATATACACAGGGCAGGCCACACATTGCTCGTAATCCTGGCCAATGGCAGCACAGCAGAATCAGCAGCTCCTGCATGTGAACCACACCAACACCCTTCCATGGCTCTTCCGAGGGCCTATATGGGAGAAGGGCAGGCAATAGTCCAAGATCCCCTGTTTAAACTGTCCCTCAGCTTCAATCTGAGAGTCAAGAAGCCACTATCCTGAATGAATGAATGAATCAGGAAAAGCTAGGTTATGCAGTGGCCCACCAGAATGTCACGAGTTTAACCCAACAGAGGCTATTTTTTGGCAGTTTTCGGCAGGTCCAGGAGGCTTCGGGGCGACTCCTCCACAGAGCGGCTCGGCAGTCCAGATTCCTCATGACTCCACCAACGCGTGGCTGCAGCCTCCCTGCTTGACACAACAGGAAGACAGAACGCCGGGGCTTCATGCCGGCAACTGAACGTGACAACCTACAAATAATATGTTACTGAAACCTAGAGGTGAGGACTTTTTCATTCATGGCTGGGAGTCTGGCATTCGATCAGTAAATCACAAGAGGGCTGGGCAGCCACCCCCAACCCGCCACCTGTGAGATGTCACTCAACAAGAGGAATAGTCCAAGGAAACGACGACCTTTGTGAGATTTGCCAAAACTGAAAACGTCTTGTGACTAGGCAACAAGGCCAGAGGTGCATCATCAGGCTCAGAGAAGATGTCCCTCCGCCTGGGACACCCATCCTCTGCCTACAAACACATCCTGAAATCGGCTTCCTACCAAGAAGAGCTATGTGGCTAGAGACCCACCCCTCTTGCCCTCTCATGAACTTTTGTAATAAAGCCGCCTTCCCTGCCTCAATAGCCCGTCTATCTATGGAGTTGGGCCACTGTGCAACAAGCAGCCAGAATCATCCAGAAACATCACGTCTGCTCACAACAGAAGTAGCCACCTGGCCCCGCTTACCTGCAAAGAGGTGGAGCAGGGCACACCCTCCTGTTCCTGGAAGGCGGGCGGAGAAGCGGTGATGGATGAGCTCTAAACACCTCTAGCAAAATGACTATCTGCCTAAAGATGAGAGGAAAATCCAGCTGTCACTCTGCAGCCCGTGGGAAAACACGCTCCGGGTGCTTCCTGTGGCTTTAGAAAACCAGCTCCAAGATCCTGGCGTGACCATCCCCACCTGGACCGCCTACCCCTCGCCTCATGGCCCTCCTCCTCCCCACGTCCTCCACGCGCCTGTTCCCCTGGGTTTTCTTCCTCCCTGTTGTGTTCGCTGACTTCACCATCCTGGTGCCTCTGCCTGGGACACTCTTGTGGTCCCTTCTCAGAGCTAATTGCCACCCACCACTTGGATCCCAGCCTGCACACCCCTTTCCAGTCACCCCAGCCTAGGCCCATAGCTCCCTAAATTTCTCTGCCTCACTTCTCACACTTCTAATTGTTCAATTACTGTTTATAAGTTCGACATTTGTCTTTCCTGAAGAATTACATTTAAGGGTCACAGCTATCTTTTATTTTGAAATAATAGCACAGTCCCTGGCTCAAAAAAGAGGTGCTCAGTAACTGTTGACCTGTGCTGTTTCCCACGGCGGCTACAAACTTGCTGTCCTAGAACGACGTGGATGTGTCAGCCTGTGATTCTCGAGGTCAGAAGCCCAACACAGGTCTCACTGGGCTGAGGCCCAGGGGAAGGTAGATCTGGGGAGCATCTCCTCGCCTTCCCCACTCCTGGAAGACACGGCATCCCTGGCCTGCCCCTCCTCCACGCGACAGCAGTGCTCTGACCACTGTTCCTGTGGGCCCGTGACCTTCTCCGAGTCTGGCCCTCCTGCCTCCCTCTTTCCATTCTAAGATCCTTGTGGTTACATGAGTCCCCCTGGACACATAATGCAGGATGACCTTAACTCACTCATGCCCGTGAAGTCCCTTCTCTATAGTGACGTGTTCGCAGGTTTGGGGATTTAAGCGTGGACTTATTTAGAGATAAGGGAGTAAGGCTCTCCCTGCCACAGGGACTGGCCCTCCATTTCCTCCTCTCCCACAGAGAGGAAGCTCACAACTATGAGACTCGTAAACCTTCGCTCCTTGTCTAGGGAATCTGCTCCACTCTCTGCAGAAGCCCACGGAGAAGGAAGTCCCTCAAGGTCTGGAGAGTGTCGTGGGGTATTCCAAAAGGATCTTTTTTAAAATTATTTTAAATTTGTAAATGGACCTCTATTTTATTTATATACAGTGCTGAGAATTGAACCCAGTGCTTCACACATGCTAGGCAAGTGCTCTACCGCTGAACTACAATCCCAGCCCCCAAAGGAACCTAATGGGGTCTCCACCTGTTTCCCTCTGAGCTCCATATACGTCGCACCCCTCCATCCTCCTGCAGGTGAGAAAGTGAATTGTGAAAGGGTCAAAAAGCCCCCTCTTGCCTTTGACAGGTTAGAAGAAGCCAGAAACACACCTTCTCGCTTCAGATCTCGGTGAACACAGGCTCACTTGATGCCTACGTGACAGGAGCTGGGGCACCTTGAGGCTCTGCTCTCAAGGAGTTGTGCACCAGTGCCAGACTCCTGATGGGAAGAAGCCACAGTGCCCATCTGCAAATGAGCCCCACCAGGTGACCGCGTCAGGTGCCAGGCCACCAAAGTGGTAGTAACCTTGAGCTGGAGCTTCTGCTTGCCTGGGGACATTCCAATTCAAAGTCGATGTGTGTCATTGTGCTGCCCAAAGAAAACAAGCCTGGGACTTCCACCAGCACCCCATCAGCAGGAGGTTACCATCCCCAAGGAAAGCAAACGGAAGTAACTTCAGACACCAGTAGTTTTGTGAGGAAAGCCAGGCGGATGTAGGTGATGGCAAACACCTGACAGGGAGAGGGGTGTTCCCGCCTTTCAGGGAAAGTGACCCCTCCAGGACACCTCACTTGAGCATCTTTACCAAGAATTTCCAGTAAGGACCTCACATCGCAGAAGAGGCATCTTCTCTGGCCTGTGGTTATGATATGAAGCAACCCAAGTTCCGCTCTGATGAGAAAGGCTATAAGAAAGAGCAGAAAGATCGTCTCTTCTATGGAAAATCTTGCAAACCAAAAATAGAGTTGAGAGTCGGGTTCAGCAAATCTAGGCAGAAGCTGATAGGTACATCTGTTTTAATAGAAAATTGCTCTTTCATTTTTCATAATTCCTTCCAGAAATCACATACCATAAACGGTGTGACCGATTGACTCTTCTTGGGCCTTTTGGTCCAGTACCTGACTTTGATCCTTGTCAGCAACTTAAATCCAGCTGTGCATCTTTGACACTACACTCCTTCCAGTAGAAGGGAGTTCACACCCTGCCACATCGATTTTTCCATGGCCTGAGCCATATGTCTTTAATGTGTCACACCCGCCCTCGGAGAGATGTTTCACAGTTTTGGTCACGTCTGGTTGCCGATTACTTTTGAGAGTTTTTCTAACTTATGGGCCTGTCAATGAGCAATACGATTGGTCACTATGCTCTCTGGGTATTAGGAAGAGGTGAACTTTGTCTGGAAATGGCTGTTGGAAGGGAGGACATGAGCTTTCGAGTGTAAGTATAGGCAGAAGGATAAACATAAGACAGGTGCTCACGAGGCTGCTGCTCACGAGGTCTGTGTTGGTGGCAGGGTGGGACTTCTGTGTGGGCAATTCTCATTGATACCTGGTTGGGAAGGCAGTTAGGGACCTTGCAGGCCTTCTCCATCTACCTATCACCTCCCCATTCTCTCTTGGAATCAGGGATAAATAAAACACTGATTAATCACATTAATCGGTCTAGATAAAATTCCAGGGGTAGAAAGGAAATGAAAAGAAAGTCAAATGACTTTGGGCATTCAGTGACCCACAATGAAGTCAGCTGAGTTTTAGTTGTGTGTGTGTTTCAGTGGCTTAATTCTCAGGTCTTGAGGTGATTTATGCAGAGAGAGAAGACAGATGTCATCTCAGTAACATCTCTGGCCTCAGTGGTGGCCATTGGAAAGGCTGGGCTGGGCCACGTCTTCAGGAGAGAAGGGTCCTGAACAAGCAGTGCCCGGTGCCCAGGCCAGAGCGGGAAGGGCTGACAGGTCGTTTAACGGGTATCACATTCCCTGATCCAATCCAATGTCCTCGTTCTCACAAACCAGTAGGTAGACCCAGGAGAACTTGCTCCAAGGCCTCTCAGCTACTCGGAAGCAGCTCTGGGCCCCCAGGTGTGCTGACTCCACACCGTATCCCTTCTATCACACGGTTCCCTCTAGCGACTGACTCCCACACGTAATAACTCACATTAGACCTAAGAGGAGGCTGTGACATGAGAGCCAGGCAGAGAAAGGGCCCCCAAAGACGCCGTGTCCTAATCCCTGGACCCGTAACTGTGTCTCCTGGATTCTCCAGGCAGGGCCAGGTGTCACCACAAGGGCCCTAGTAAACAGAAACAGGGAGGCAGATGTGATGGTGGAAGCGAAGGTTAGAATGAGCAGGGTCCAGGGACCAGGGATGCAAACAGCCTCTAGAAGTCAGAGAGGACCAGGGGACAATCCCCCAGAGTCACCTGAAGAAACACAGGCCAGCTGGCACCTTGGTATTCTCCCAGTGGAAGTGGTGCTGGACGTCTGCCTTCCAGAACTGGAAGATAATAAATTTGTGTTGTTTTAAGGCATGAGGTTTCTTATAATAATAGAATATATATTATTTCTTACAGCAGCGATGAAAAACTAATACACTGTACCTCTTGTGTTGGTTTGGGCCACAATCCATTTCCACAAGGGCACATCTGCAGGGTCCATCTGACCCCGTGCAGACCCTGTGCCTACCACACATTACGTACTGAGAGTTCACGTCCTTACTTGCTGTGCACTGGTTTCCAGGCAGAGCCTGCCTCTCCCTAAGGTAATCATTAGTTAATATTAGATTGGACTACACATAACCAGGAAGACGGAAGAGAGAAAAAAGGGAATCCTGGCTTAAACACGACAGAGGTATGTTCTCTCTTGTGGAATAGGAAACCCAGAGATGGGCAGCCCAGGCTGCTAAGGTGGCTCCATCAAGGGCACCGAGCACCTCTTGTCATCCTCGCATGTGACTTCCTCCTGACTGTTCAGCGTGACCGGTCAGGCTTCTGCCCTCCAGAAGGCGGGTGGAGATGGGAGGGTGTGTCTTCTCCCTGTAAGGATGGACAATATTTATGCTTATATTGCATTTAGCAAGAACCTAGCTATAAGGAGACTTGGAAATATAGTCTTTAACTCCCTCCAGCATGAAATTGGAGGTTCTGTCACTAAAACAACAGAAAGAGCAACCCGTGTGATGGGCAAATCAAGTCAGCATAAGCAGAAGACACGGCCACACAATTAAGGTCCACAGCAGAAGCTAAATGCCCCTGGAGGGACTGTGGGGACATCACTCCATCCTGTAGGTGGGTCCCCCTCTTTTATCACTGTTATCAGTCTGTCCACCTGTACTAAGCCACGAGTGCCACTAGAGCCCAGGGCCTTACTTTTGGGGTGCCAGTCGTTCATTCCTTTCAGGGCTGGAAGCTTGCGACCGTGGCTGACTCTTCGCTGACGCGATTGGCATCGCTCTAAAGCTCACGTCCACTGCAGACCTACTGTAAAGCTCTACCTCACACAGCACTCTGGGGACCCAGCACTTGTGCCTCTGACTAGCCTGCGGTTCACCTGACTTGAGGAACTTCACGTCCGAGTCATGGTGATTTGGGTTTGTCACGTTCGCTCAGCTGTATCCCACCAGACAGGTGCTCCCAGACTCACAGCAGGGCTGTGCCCTGACAAACCTGCTAAAAGCTGAAAATGCGATTAACACACCTGCCCTGCTGAACACGGCACTCAGCCACACAGGATATTGAGATATAGGTGGCCCCTCGTGATCTCATGGCTGCACCGTGCTGTGGCTCACTGCCGCTGCCCAGGACCATGAGGGTTATCATACTGCACGTCGCAGTCTAGAGAGAGATCGAATTCAAAATCCAAAGTACGATTTCTACTCAGAGTATATTGCTTTTGCACCATAGAGTCCAAAAGTTGTAAGTCAAACCACGGTAAGTCAGGACCATCCGTACATGTGTATTACACTTCAATCAACCTATAAAAGTAAACTCTGTTGAAGCATCATCTCTGGCTCCCTGACTACTCCCAGGAGAAAATGGACCATACCCTTCGAGGTGCTTCACTGAAGCTGTGCAGCCTCTGGTAATGTGTTATCAGTTGGTCTCATCTTCTGAGCTGGGGAGTCCTCGGGAACTATGGCATCTCTAATTCCTCTGAATGTCCAGACCCCAGCACACGATTGTGCTTCTAAAATGTTTGTGGAGCTGAAGGCATGAATAGATTTCTTCTTGTGCAATTCCTTCATATCCAATCCTTTTAATAAACATTTATTCAATAGATATCAATACATGATAGGCACTTTGTTAGATGTTCAGGATAAAAATTCAAAAAAAAGTCCCTTTTCTCAAGAAGTCCAAAGTTTAGAGGAAATGACAAACAAGTATCAGTCAGATTCTTAGAGTTATTTTTTAAAAAGTAAAAGGAAAATTCAAGGACTTTATTTCCCCCTGTTAATATATGTGTGTGTATACACAGAGATACAGGTTAGACACCTCTCGCCGTCCGCTGTCCTCTGCCATCCACGGCATTCTCTCTCTCCTCGCTCTTACACATTCGCGTATTGCATTACACTGTTCTGGTCTCATTCACCTTCGTTTCTCCTTTTACTCTGTATTTGCCATCCATCCTTAACCCTATACATCCGTAACTACCAGCCTTTAAGGCCCTCTGATCTGCTTCCAACCTTTCCACTTCAGGACACCTGGAGAAAATTGTGCTATTTGCACAACACACTGGAGTAAACAGAACAGGCTCCTTATGGCCAGAAGTGAGAGACCTGGTGCTCCCTGGTGCTCCCTGGTGCTCCAGGCTCTGCCTGGCTCAGAGGGTTAGGGGTTGACATCTCAGCATCTTCATAACTCACTCTGTGCACACTGATATTCCACACAACACCGGATGGGAAGCTTGTCCATCTAAGGACGTGGGTTAGCGCATCCGACCACAGTCAATGATACATTCATTATATTGTCCACCCGTGCTCTGATGACCCACACAGGCCATCCCACAGCTATTAACCTTGGCCTCTTCCCAGTCCAACTAGCCTGGCTGATGATAGTCTGTTCCGTTTCCACCCTTGGGAAGAGGCATGTGTCTATCTTCTGTGTTTGGAGGTCTTTTTTTAAAAAATGTCTGTTGACAGGTGAAGACCATACATTCATGAAGTTGACACCTTTTCTCAAAAGTCTCCTGGATTCCCATTTCAACGCCCACGGCCTACTAAATGAGTGCTGTCAGGATCAAAGTTGCACCTCAGAAGTTGTTTGCCTGACAAGCCACTGCTGACTCTGGCAGAAAAACCTTTCAGGCACTCAAAACTTAGACATTTCCTTCCACTACACGTGGGCTGCAATCGCTAACCATGTTGATAAAATAAATATGACAATTTTAAAGATCAAAGAATGCCTTCAAAGAGGATACAGTTAATTCCCCTTACCATACTTGATCTATATTTATCAAAGAGAGCTAGAAATCCTGAGGTTGTCTGTGTAGATCCAACCAACTGTTTATACCTTGGTTTTTACTGTTGAATTACAAAAAGTGAATAGCTGGGAAATACAGACCTAGCTATGGTACTGCAGATGACAGAAACAGGAAGAGGTCCAAGGGCACAGAAAAGAACTTAAACAAGAAGCTAGGTTGAGGGGGCCCTTCGTGGAAAGAAACTTCAGAGCAGGACTCACTGGGCAGGCATGGAACCCAGTTGTGAGAAATTAGGGGGTGGAAAGGAAGTAATAACCCACATAAATTATTAAAGCCATCACATGAACAAGAACAAACTACCAGGAAAGCAGCTGCAGTTTACCTGCTGATAGAGCGAAGGCTTAGCACACCCCAATGGTAGGTGGGCAGAAAAGATGGACAGGTCTGTCAAGCTGGCCACAGGACCACAGTCCTGTAGATGAGGAGAGGAGGAGGTTGTGTGTATTAGAACTCACCTCAGCATGTTGACCAAAAGTGGTTACAAGAAATAGTTTGATAACCCCTTGCAAAGGAGGAAATGAGAGGTGAAATTCCCGCAAGAGCATGCAAGAATGAAGCAGGTGGTTGTTAAACCCCTTGTGAGATGGTAGGTCCAGCCACCTGGAGGGTTCTGATCTGCTCAGGAGGTCTGCAACTCTAGACCAGAACACCACAGCTGAGGAGACGAGGAAGCACTCTGTGGCAAGGACTCTGCCTCTCTGCCCTTTCCCCACCCTGACGGAGCCCCTGCACCCATGAATTTGGCCCGCAGCTCTGAGAATGCAGAGGTCCCACAGACATAGCCGGCTGGGCACAACCTCGGATCTCAGGCTGGCCGGATCCACAGTAAGAGTTCTAACCATGTGGAAGCTAACCTTCTCTGAAGGATGATTTGGTAATAAGCAATGGAAATGTTTTTGCTCCAGAAACTTCATTTGGGAGACTCTGACCTCTGAAAATACTCACAAACATATATATACAGTGAAGCACTGTTTATAATGGAAAGAATAAAAATATCCTAAATGTCCTTCTATAGGAGGTTGATTCAAATTATACAAGATCTATATTTTGCTTCTCTTAGAAACAGGATATATATTGATTCTGAATTGATACAGAATGGAATCATTGTTCAAAAATTAAAAGACAAAAGCATATATTTTATCATTTCATTTTTGTCATGTAAATCTTAAATAGGTTTATGTGTGTACATATTTTGGGGTATATGAATACACACACTCACACACACACACATACAAACACAAATATATGTCTCCACAAGTACATATATTGAAATAGTGTGGGAAAAATCTCACACCAAATAGTCACCTCTGAGTAGCTGGAATAGGGAAAAAAGAACCTTGATTTATTTATCTATTTATTTTTGCTCAATTGCAAAAATAAATTATTGTAATCTTAAAAAATAATTTGTTTTACTTTATTAATTTTAAAAGTCAATAAAGATACTTTTTAAATTAAAATGATGTTTCATGTTGCTATTCAATTGGGGTTAGAATTAGACTAACCACATTAGAATTAGACTAACCACATTACTTTAATACATAATAAAATTGTGTAAGGTATTTTCTGTTCTCTCTCAAACTTCAACAAATATAGGGAAATGGAACCATCACATCACAAACTGACCAGGGGTCCCATATGCCATATCAGGTGGGCAGGGCAGGAGCCAGATCTTGTGGGACCTAAAGTTGACCACGTAGGATATCCATGACAAATACCCCTCTATTTATTTTGGGATTAGGGCCTGACAGACCAATTGCACATCATAAATACCTCAGGCTAAAAATGCATTGCACACACCTGACCTGCACAGGTAGGGTGTTGCTGCCCTTGGGATCCTGCGGCTGACTGTGGCTCTCTCTCTGCCATTGCCCAGCATCTCAGGAATACTCTGCATTGCTGGCCCAGGAAAAGAACAAAATTCAAAATTAGGTGCATGGTTTCTATGAATGCATATTGCTTTCACACCATCTTAAAGTCAAAAAAAAAAAAATCACAAGGCAAACCATTATAAATCAAGAACCATTTTATATAATTTTAAGAAAAATACAAAACTAGGAGTATAAATCAGATGAGAGTGAATGTTTATTTAGAAAAAGAAAGAACATCTCTAAAAACGCTCTAAGAAAGCTAAAATCTACACAACGATCACACAATCCAGAAAAACAGCATAATTTTATTAGCTAATACATTTCTTTAATACTATTTACCTAAATTTTTCTGCCTGAATATTCTTTAATAATGATTTTTAATGTCATTTTCTTTGAAGGGAGACTAGTTTTTTCTATAATATAGTTGATGGAAATTTGTATTATCAATTGATAATTTAAGTTTCTTTTTGTTTCACAATTCCTTATTGGTCATGGCATTCAAAATATTTAGCATTATTTTCATTTAGAGAGAAATTTCTATCAAGTTTATTTCATATGTGAACTGTAAAATTTCAGGGCATATAACGTTTTCTTGTAGAAAGTGATTCATCTTAAATGATGGTTCATTAGAATTATAAATCTGTCATCGGGTGTCCAATGGTAGTGACAAATTTAAGTTTTAGGTTATTTTTTGTTTGTTAATAATTAATAAGAGATATTATTTATTTTCAAGTTGTTTTCATATGAATATGATTAACTCCTCTTCATTAAATTATCAAATAAGCTAAAAAATCAGTGATTACCTCTGTTGAAATTTATCTCTTCTTCTAATGAAAAAGGTTTTGGAGTATGATCTGCCTGATGTTTCTCATGGCGTCACCAAATTTTATCAGGATAAGATCATCAAACATACACACGCAACATAACATGAAAACATACAATTTTACACATAAATATACTCCAAATGTGTAATACTGCTTATATGTCCTATAAACCAAGAATTCTGACCAATTCAGTTTCACACAATTTTCTCTAAAAACTATGTGATGCCTCATAGTTATATATTCTGCCTTACAAATAAATGCATTGCTGACATGAGAGAATTCTCACTTTGTGGATTTCTGAATTCTGGGCCCCTCACTTTCACAGCCTACTTAAGGCCCAGGAAAGGACCTTATCAATGAGCACACATGATTATATGTTCATCAGATTTGGAAAGTGAGATCCTCTTGGCACCGATGGTTAAGAACACTGTGTCCACACCAATTTCCCCTCCATCACGTTGGGCAGCATTAGTAGCAATCAGTTTTCAGATCTGGACTGAATCATTTAATGGGAATCCAACTCTTTGCTACAATTCCGCAATCTCATAACCAGAAGAACTTTCTAGCTTTCATCCCCACTTGGAGACTCCAAACGGTGCCTCCCTTCCATGAGTCGACATCTGGATGTGTCACCATGGCACACACTCATCTGGCAACTCCATCTCCCCTCCCATCGTCCTGCTCCAGCACCAGATGAGTCCACACATTAGAGGATTGAATTAGGGTTCTCTAGAGGAACATAATCAACAGGAAGGATGATATAAAAGGGGGATTTATTAGCTTGGCTTATGCGACCAGAAGCTGAAGAGTCCACAATGGCTGTCCGCAGGCTAGAGAGCTGGAAGAACCAGTAGCTGCGCAGTCCAAGAGGCTAAAGCCTCAGAACAAGAGGGATCAACGGTGCTACCCTAGTCCAAGACAGAAGGCTTCTGGAAACTCCCTGAGAATCACTGGTAGAGTCTATTTTGGAAAAATGAAGAAGGGAGAGTCTGATATCCTCAGGCGATGTCAGCACCTTCAAGAACCTACTGGAGAAGACACAAGCTTGCATCTGTATCTGCTTCCTTGTTCTTCCAATTTTCATTCCATCCAAGCCACCATCCTATTGGGCGGTGCTACCCACTCTTAGGAAGGGGATCCACTTTAGTTCACTATCTCACATGCCAATCATTCCTGGACACGCCCTCATTGACACACAGAAATCTCATAATCATCGGTATCTCTTAATCCAAGCAAGTCGACAATTCTATTTAAACATTACAAGAATCCAGTACTCCTGGAAGCCGTTCCAGTGCGGGAATGTCTAGCAATGTTTCAGAAATGACAACAAAACCTGTAAACACATCCCACTAAACCTAAAATAAACGAATCCTCAACTCAACCTCTCAAAAATGCTCACTGCCAACACCACTGACCTACAGGATGTTTGAGAGAGGAGATGTTGGAGGATTGAGAAAAAAGGATCTTATCTTACCATGTAAAAGTATCTGCATTTTACAAATTTTGCTAAAACAAACATCATGTGAACCCATGGCTGATATCCTCCTAAGGAGCCCATGTCCTGAGGGACCCTGAGGCTTAAGTTTCTTTAGCTTCATGAAAAGTCTTTCTTTGAACAGAAGACACTGCTGAGGAGGAAACTCTAAGGGGAAATGATATCAGCACAGTCCAATAATTCACCAGTGGACCAGATAAAGACCCTTTCTATGGCCTACAAGACCTGCCAGGGGGACCTCCCCCTGCCTCTCCAGCCTCGTTTCCAAATTGGAAGCCAGGTCTCTCCACACCCTCCCTCTCTGGCTTCCTTCTGTGTCACTTCTCCCTTAAGTGTTTTGCCTACAAATGTGGTTCTCAGACCTGGTGGTGCATAAGAACCTTCCAGGAGAATTTATAAATATCAATGCCTGGGCCCCATCCTAGGGTAATTAAATCAAATTATCTAGGACTGGACCCCAGCATGAGTGTTGAAAATTCTCCCCAGGTGATTCCAGCGCAGCTAGGATAAGGAGCCTCCCTATTGGGCTTCTCTTCAAACACCTATTGACTCCTATTCTTCCTTCACATCCCAGAATGAGACAGATATTTCCCTGCCTACCTGGACCACGTCACATCCACCATGTTGCCCACCCTCATCAATCCTGTGTGATAATGACAATAGCTAACATTTATCAAGTTTTATTGTGTGTTGGCCACCCTTCTAAGGGCTTTGCTATTGTCTAAAGCAAAGAAAGTATCTGAAAACTTAGAAGTGAGCAGATTCTGTATCACAAATATTTAAGTTCAGATTCTTATCATACATTGTATGCATGATTTTAATTTCACATTATCTTATTTAACAAACGAAAAGAAGAGCAAAAGATTTAAAAAAATGATTTGTCTCTGTGGTTTGTGTAGCGTGGATTTCTCCATTTATGCATAGTAGGTATAATATCACCACTAAGTGTGTGCTGGTTCATCTTCTAGGCAAGTGTAACTGGAAAGTGACCCAAAGAGATATGTCAATTTAAAGAAAAATCCCTTGTCAGCCATCTCTGGCACATTCTTGGTTATTCCTACATTTTTAACTGATTCTCTCTACATCTGCATCTAATGTGTTATCTAACCCTTTCGCTGAGTTTCTAATGTTAATTACTACATGTTGTTCTAGTTCCACTTTATTCTTTTTTCAGATCTACTTAGTTACTCCTGTCTGTAAGATCTTGTTTCTTTCTTGCTTCTTTTTCCTTCATTGATTTCTTTATTCATTTTGAACAAATTTACTTTTAAGTATTTGAATAATCCCAATAACTAAAGTTTCTAAGGATTGATTCTACGGTTTGCATTTTGGGCCCTGGGTTGAGGATATGTTCTTCCAGAGAGATTTTGTATTTGCTTCTACCAGATGTCCAATGATTCACTTTTATGATAAGGTCTTGGTTTGGTTGTTATTATACCATATGAACAATATAAATTTGAACCCCAAACTATGTGAGAATAGTACGATAGTTACTTATACATCAGGAAACTTTTTTTCAGTCAGTCCTGAGCCAGAAGTATTCTCCAGTCTACCCTGATCACTGTTCTTGCTGCCTTTGATGAGGCTACTTTATGCATAGGGATCTCAATTTCATTTCCAGTTGGTCTAAGCCTTTATTTTCTGCCTTTGTGAAGTCATTAAAACACAAACTCAGTGATTACTAAGACCTACAACTCTTCTAGACTTCGGTTTTACTATAAAGTTTCACCCTGGGAATTTTCCTATCTTTATTTTAAATTCAGTTGTACATTGGAAAGAATGCTTGTACTTTATCCAGAACTTCTAGTATAGTATATGTATAGGCCAGTAATATAGTCTTTTTTAATATTTTTTAGTTGTTGATAGACCTTTATTTTTATTTATTTGTATGCAGTGCTGAGAATTGAACTGAGTGCCTCACACACGCTAGGTGAGTGCTCTACCACTGAGCCACAACCCCAGCCCTAACATAGTCTCGTATTATCATGACCAAGTGTTATGTACTACACATAGTTACACAACTAGCAGGGCAGTGGGTTTGCTTACACCTGCATCTCCACAGACATGAGAAGCGTGCTGCACTGTGATACTCTCCTAGCTACTCTGTCAATAAGAAATGGGAATTTTTCAACTCTGTTGTAATCTTATGGAACCCCTGTTCTACAGGTGGACCACTGTGGACCAAAACATCATTATGCAGTGCCATATTGGTTCTATTGCTTTGGGGAACCCAGACTGGTATAGCCATAGGTCTAGCAAGGTTTATCATTAATATTAAATCCATTTTTTTCAAAAAATATTGATAATGTCCTATCTTGTGGTCAGGTGCTTGAGAGGTCCGATTAGATCATCCTTGTTTTGACCTTGTAATGAGGTTTACTTGGGCTGGTGAGAGCCCTCGCCACTTATTGTTTGTTTGCACTTGCATCGTTAATATTGTCTTCAAAATCCATGGTTTCTTTATAAGGATTTTAAAACCATTTGTCTCAATCTCTAAGCTTCATTTTCTATTTTCGAATATTTTATATTAAGGAGAGACATCAGCAAGATGGCTGACTAGAAATGCGGGGCATGCTTCACTACACAGAGAGGGAGAAGGAGAGGAAGAGAGAGGTGGAGAGGAAGAGGGGGTGGGAGGGAGACAGACACACCAAAACAAACAAAAGCAACAGCTCTTCCCCTGGAGCATTGGAAACAGTGCCAGAGTGAAGTGGGAATAGGGCAGAGACCTCAAAGAGCATGGAGCACATCATGGTCTTGCAAAGAAGAGAACTGAGCACACAGCATCTACTATCCTGTGTCCTGAGCGAAGTAAAGAGGCCTTAGCAGTTCTAAACATCATTATGCAGCTCATGACTGTGCTTACCTGTGCGTGTGTGTGCGTGTGTGTGTGTGTGTGTGTGTGTGTGTGTGTGTGTGTAAAATCTCCTATTGGTTCCATTTCTCTGGAGAATTCAGATCCATCTAACTGTATATTTGGGCAAGACTCTTCATTAAGAATAAATTCATGTTTTTAAAAAACTGCTGATAACTTCTGATCACCACCCATGCCACAGACACCTGAACTACTTACTGCTGCAGAAGCCTGCAGCCCTCACAGAACCTGAGCCCAGTTTGGGAAGCTTCCAGGTTACCCACCACTGCATTGCCCCAGAGAAAGAGCCCAGACCACAGTATACCCTCACCCCACCGCACCCCACTACACAGCATGACAGCATGAGATGAAGCAGCCAGGCAGCAGACCTTAGCAGCTTAACCAAACCAGCTTTGCAAGTCAGATGATGTCTGCCCTCTTTCTAGGTACCCTTGGAAAACCCCTGAGCAGCCTTTCCTAAGGAGGCTTGGCCCACCAAGGCCCCTGGGAAGGAGCTAGACAGCCCCATCCATCATTCTGTAGCCCCAAGAAGCAGTGAGGCAGGCTTTCCTGAGAAACTTTGTCAGTCAAGGCTCCAAAAAGCATCCAGGAAACCCCATCCACCCATGACCCTGGGAAGTGACCAAGCAGCCTGCTCTGAGAGACTCAGCCCAGCCCACTGACACCCTTGGGCAGCAATTGAATGACGCTGCCCACCCCTTACACCTCCAATAAACAGCCAAGCAGCCTGTTCTGAGTGACTGACCCACTCTTGGTCCTGAGAAGCAATGGCACAGCCCACCCTGAGCAGGTTCTCCCCCAGAGATGCCATGAAATCAGCCCCCCTACCCCCCAGGGCACATTAATTCAACCCAGCCTCCATGCAACCCTCAAAACACTGTGCTCTTCTCTGCTACCATGCACCCTGTACCACACCCACCTAGGCCCACTAGAGGAGCCCCTCATCCATATGGCCCTTTCCTCCACTGCTGTACTGACTGAGTCTCACCTGCACCAGAGTGGCCCCACCTCCACCTAAACCATAGAGACTGATAGGTGTCCCATACCTCTCCCATGTCACCCTAAGCACACAGCAACCAGAGCTTCTGAAAACCCACCCTACCTAAAAGAACCACATCCCAGTTGGTGATAAAAACCCACAGCCCCTCCAGCCTAGGCCACTGAGATAGCCAGAGGCATCACCGATGTTGATTGCAACTCCAAAAGCTCAGATGCTTCACTAGAGCACCCACCTGGAACCAAAGCAAGGTAGTCTATCCAACCAATAACCTCGAGCACATCACCAGGAAAAAGTCTTACTACGAAAGCTACCCTATAATATTAATAAAGGCAGGCTATTCACCGGATGCACAAATAGCAACACAGGTACACAGAAGCATGAAAAACAAGGTAACATGAGGCTTCCAAAAGAACACAATAACTCTATAGGAACAGACTCCAGAGGAAAAAATACCAACAAATTACCTGAAAATAATTCAAAGTAATGATTTTAAGGAAACTCAATAAGATACAAGAGTATACCAAAAGACAATGCAATGACATTAAAAAGGCAATTCACAATCTGAATGAAAAATTTAACAGAGATAGAGATTATAATAATAAAGAACCAAACCAGGCATGGTGGCGCACACCTGTAATCCCAGTGGCTTGGAAGGCTGAGGCAGGAGGATCATGAGTTCAAAGCCAACCTCAGCAACTTTGTGAGACCCTGTCTCAAAATAAAAAATAAAAAATGGGCTGGAGATGTGGCTCAGGGTTAAGCACCCCTGGTTTCAATTCCTGATACCAAGAAGAAAAAAAAAAAAAAAAAAAAGAATCAAACCGAAAGTTCAGAGTTAAAGAATTCAATGAATAAAATTTTAACTACAGCTAAAAGTCTCAACAGCAGGCTATATTAAGTAGAAGAAAGAATTTCTGAGCTTAAAGACAAATCTTTTGAAATAACCCCATCAGACAAAAAGCAAAAAGAAAGCCTATAAGACTTATGGGACACCATTAAGCTAACAAACACTTGAGTTACGGGTATTCCAGAAGGGAAGAGTAGAAAAGCACAGAACACCTATTCAATGAAATAATAGCTGAAGACTTTCCAAATCTTGGGACATATATTGACATCCAGACCCAGGAAGCTCAAAGGACTCCAAAACAGGATTTCTCCAAAGCATATTAGAGTCGAACTGTCAGAAATACAAGACAAAGTGCGAATTCTAAAAGTAGTGAGAAAAAAGTATCAAGTCACACAAAAGGAAATCCCTATTATACTAACAGCATACTTCTCAGCCGAGTCCTTACAGGCCAGGAGAGAGTGGAATGATACAGTCATAGTTCTGAAAGAAAAAAATTGCCAACAAAGAATACTATCCCCAGCAAAGTTATAAAATAAGAATAAAAAATAAGAATACCCTTAAAAAAGAGTTTCCAACACAAGCAAAAACTGAGGGAATTCATTGCCACTGGGGCGGCCCAACAAGAAAACTTAAGGGAACTCATACTAGAAGCAAAAGGACAAGAGCTACCGTTATGAAACATGCAGAAGTTCAGAACTCATTAGTAGTTCTCATGGGAGAGAAGAAAATCAAATCTGACCCTACAAATAACCACCTAGCCACAACCATGGAAGCAAGAGGAAGAAAAGAACAGATCACATACAAAACAAGCCAGAAAAAATTAACTGTATGACAGTAGCATGCTCCTACTCATCAGTATAAACCTTGCATGTAAACAGATTAAATTTCCCAGTTAAAAGATTTACATGAACTAATTGCATAAAAAAATAAGACCTGATGATATTGTGCTCAAAAGCAAAAGAAACTAACTTCACCAGTAAAGATACACATGAACTGAAAGTAAAGAGATGGAAAAAAATATAGACCTCAAACGCAAACCAAAAACAAGGAGAAGTAGCTATATTTATATCAAATAAAATAGACTTTAAGTCAAACACTTTAAAAAGGTGACAAAGAAGGTCACCATATAGTGATAAATGGATCACTGAACAAAAGGAAATAACAATTATAAATTGATGAAATAGCCAATCATATAAAGCAAACATTATTAGACCTGAAGAAAAGATAGATTTCAATATCATAATAGTGGGAACTTCAATGTCCACTTTCATCAATGGATAGATTATTCAGACAAAAAAATGAACAAAGAAACATCAGAGTCAAACTATACTATACAGCCAAATGGACCTAACACAAATTTACAGAAAATTTCATCCAACAGATACAAAATACATGTTCTTCTCATTGGTACATGGGATAGTCTCCAAAATTGGTCATTAGGCCACAAACAAGTCTCAAAAGTTTTTTTTTTTTTAATTTGAGCATATGTCTTGTATCTTCTCTGACCACAATAAAATAAATTAGAAATCAATAAGAGGAACCCTATAAAGTTACACAAACACATGGAAATTAAATAACATTCTCTTGAATGACCAATAAGTTTATGAAAAATTTGATATTCATGTGCAGGAAGAAGAAACAGACAAACACAGAGAAATGCTACAGGACATAAGTATAAGCAAAAAAAAATTGTATGAGACCCAAAAAAAAGGCAGACAATAAAAGCAAAATTTGACAAATGGGCCTGCATAAAACTAAAAGCTTCTGTACAGCAAAAGACATAATCATCAGAGTGAAGAGAGAAACTACAGAAAGGGAGAAAGTATTTGAAAACTATTTATCCCAGAAGAGATTAATACCCAGAATATATAAAGAACTCAACAACAACAACACTAAATCTGATTTTAAAATGGGCAAACAATATAAACAGACATTCCTCAAAAGAAGATATGCAAATAACCAATGAGTATGTGAAAAACACACAGCATCACTAATCATAAGGGAAACGAAAATCAAAACCACAATAAAATATCACCTCACCCTAGATAGAAGGGTTATCATCAAAAAGACAAAAAGTAACAAATGTTGGGGAGAATGTAGAGAAAGGAAAATTGTCATACACCATTTGTGGGAATGTAAACGGGCACAGTTATTATAAAACACAATATGGATGGTCCTCAATAAACTAGAAATAGATCTACTATATAGTCCCACATTCCACTACTGGGTACATATCCAAAGGAGATGAAATCAGAATATCAAAAGGAACAGCACTCCCGTATATATCACAACACTATTCACAATAGTCAAGACATGCCATCAAGCCAGGTGTCCACGGGCAGATGAATAGATGAAGAAAATGAGGCTTATATACACAGTGGAATATTATCCAGTCATGCGAAAGGATGCAATCCTGACAGTCACACGTGGGTGAAACTGGAGGACATTATGTCACATGAAATAAACCTGGTACAGAAAGACAAGGACTGTGTGTTCTCACTCACACGTGGGAGATGTGATCTCTTACAAGAGGAGAACAGAACAGTGGTTACCAGAGTCTGGGAAGCGGGTTGGGAGGGCAGATATAGAGAGGAAGGTTAACGGGCATGAGGCAGCTGAATAGGAGAAAGGACTTCCAGTGTTCTCTAGCACAGTAGGGGAGCTGAGGCCGAAAACAATTAATTGTATATTTCAAAATAGCTGGTAGAGAGGATGTTGAATGTTCTCAACACAACAAAATGATAAATTTCAGGAATGATGGGCATTCCAATAACGCTGATCTGATCGTTACACACTGTGTACGTGAATTGAAACATCAGACTGTACCCCACAAATATGCACAATTGTCATAAAAATAAAAAATACATTTTTACAGAAAAGGAAAACAGTATTAGTAACATTAAAGGTCTATTTTAAAGCCAAAAACTTAATTTTGTGGGTGCCAGGAGGCAGGTAAAGTTGCAGTTCACCCTAGGTCAAAGATACACTCTTAGTTGTTCTTCCCATACCTCAGCCAAAAGGCCAGCATGTCCACAAGCCTGAGAGCGTGGAATAATCAATGCCTGCATTGACCTTGAGCCGATTTGCCACAGAAGGCTGGAGAATCACTTTGCCTACTACCAATTGGCCTTCTGTGCTTTGCAAGAGGAATTTCCAGCCCAGACCACAGCAGAGCTTCTGTGACTACACCCTGCTAAAGTGAAAGTCCAGCTGGTGTGAACTTCCAGTCACCACAAAAGCCCAACTACTGTAAGATTTTTTTATTTCACTACCTAACCTGATTTTGTAATGCCCTGAGCAATTCTTCACACCAAAGTGTGTCTCAGATGCAATGCACGAAGGGCAACTAGAGAAGTGCGCCAATTCCAGGGTTCCCCCAAAGAGTTCGTCATCCATCCTGCCTAGAGGTCGTTACCACGTTTGGCAGATGAAGCTCCTTGCTTGCCCATCAGACAGCTTAGGACCTTAGCAGGCAAGGGCAAGTCCTGGCCACAAAGCTATAGGTCAGAAGAGTGGCTGGTGGCTTTCAAACAATCCCCTCGAGGGCCTTCTTTGACACAGATCTCGGAGCCCCACACCCAGAGTTTCTGATTCAGGGAGTCCGAAATGAAGGTTGAGAATTTGCAGTTCTTTTTTTTTTTTTTCTTTTTATTGTAAACAAATGGGATACATGTTGTTTCTCTGTACATGGCGTAAAGGCATATCATTTGTGTAATCATAAATTTACATAGGGTAATGTTGTTTGATTCATTCTGCCATTTTTTCCCTCCCCCCCCTCCCCTCCCACCCTTCCCCTCCATCTATACAGTCCTTCCTTCCTCCATTCCTGCCCCCCTTCCTAAACCCAACTCCAACCCCAACACTAACCCTTCCCACCCCCCATTATGTGTCATCATCCACTTATTAGCAAGATCATTCTTCCTTTGGTTTTTTGAGATTGGCTTATCTCACTTAGCATGATATTCTCCAGTTTCATCCATTTGCCTGCAAATGCCATAATTTTATCATTCTTTATGGCTGAGTAATATTCCATTGTATATATATACCACATTTTCTTTATCCATTCATCAATTGAAGGACATCTAGGTTGGTTCCACAATCTGGCTATTGTGAACTGAGCAGCTATGAACATTGATGTGGCTGTATCTCTGTAATATGCTGATTTTAAGTCCTTTGGGTATAGGCCAAGGAGTGGGATAGCTGGGTCAAATGGTGTTTCCATTCCAAGTTTTCTAAGGAATCTCCACACTGCTTTCCAGAGTGGCTGCACTAATTTGCAGCCCCACCAGCAATGTAAGAGTGTACCTTTCTCCCCACATCCTCGCCAACACCTGTTGTTGGTTGTATTCTTGATAATTGCCATTCTAATTGGGGTGAGATGGAATCTTAGGGTGGTTTTGATTTGCATTTCTCTTATTACTAGAGATGTTGAACATTTTTCCATATGTTTGTTGATTGCTTGTATATCTTCTTCTGTGAAGTGTCTATTCATTTCCTTGGCCCATTTGTCAATTGGATTATTTACATTCTTGGTGTAGAGTTTTTTGAGTTCTTTATAGATTCTGGAGATTAGCGCTGTATCTGAAGTATGATTGGCAAAGATTTTCTCCCACTCTGTAGGCTCTTTCTTTGCATTGCTGATAGTTTCCTTTGCTGAGAGAAAGCTTTTTAGTTTGAATCTATCCCAGTTATTAATTCTTGCTTTTATTTCTTGTGCTATGGGAGTCCTATTGAGGAAGTCTGGTCCTAAGCCGACATGTTGAAGCTCTGGACCTACTTTTTCTTCTATAAGATGCAAGGTCTCTGGTCTGATTCCGAGATCCTTAATCCATTTTGAGTTTAGTTTCGTGCATGGTGAGAGATAGGGGTTTAGTTTCATTCTGTTGCATATGGATTTCCAATTCTCCCAGCACCATTTGTTGAAGAGGCTATCTTTTCTCCATTGCATATTTTTGGCCCCTTTGTCTAGTATGAGATAATTGTATTTATTTGGGTTTGTGTCCGTGTCCTCTATTCTGTACCATTGATCCACCTTTCTATTTTGGTACCAATACCATGCCGTTTTTGTTACTATTGCTTTGTAGTAGAGTTGAAGATCTGGTATTGCGATACCCCCTGCTTCACTCTTTCTGCCAAGGATTGCTTTAGCTATTCTGGGTTTTTTATTCTTCCAGATGAATTTCATAATTGCTTGCTCTATTTCTGTAAGGTACATCATTGGGATTTTCATTGGAATTGCATTGAATCTGTATAGCACTTTTGGTAGTATGGCCATTTTGACAATATTAATTCTTCCTATCCAAGAACATGGGAGATCTTTCCATCTTCTAAGGTTTTCTTGAATTTCTTTCTTTAGTGTTCTGTAGTTCTCATTGTAGAGGTCTTTCACCTCTTTTGTGAGATTGATTCCCAAATACTTTATTTTTTTCGAAGCTATTGTGAATGGGGTAGTTTTCCTAATTTCTCTTTCTGAAGATTCATCGCTTATATATAAAAATGCCTTCGATTTATGTGCATTGATCTTATATCCCGCTACTTTACTGAATTCACTTATGAGATCTAAAAGTTTTCTGGTGGAATTTCCTGGTTCCTCTAAGTATACCATCATATCATCAGCAAATAGGGATAGTTTGAGTTCTTCTTTTCCTATTCGTATCCCTTTAATTTCTTTGGTCTGTCTAATTGCTCTGGCTAGAGTTTCAAGGACGATATTGAATAGAAGTGGTGAAAGAGGGCATCCCTGCCTTGTTCCAGTTTTTAGAGGGAATGCTTTCAGTTTTTCACCATTTAGAATGATATTAGCAATGGGTTTAGCGTAGATGGCCTTTACAATGTTAAGGAATGTTCCCACTATCCCTATTTTTTCTAGTGTTTTGAGCATGAAGGGGTGCTGTATTTTATCAAATGCTTTTTCTGCATCTATTGAAATAATCATGTGATTCTTGACTTTAAGTCTATTGATATGGTGAATGACATTTATTGATTTTCTGATGTTGAACCAATCTTGCATCCCTGGGATGAAACCCACTTGATCATGGTGCACTATCTTTTTAATGTGTTTTTGTATGCGATTTGCTAAAATTTTGTTGAGAATTTTTGCGTCGATGTTCATTAAGGATATTGGTCTGAAATTTTCTTTCCTCGATGTGTCTCTGTCTGGTTTAGGAATCAGGGTAATATTGGCTTCATAGAATGAGTTTGGGAGAGTTCCCTCCTCTTCTATTTTCTGGAATACTTTGAGAAGTATTGGAATGAGTTCTTCTTTAAAAGTTTTGTAGAACTCGGCTGAGAACCCATCTGGTCCTGGACTTTTCTTTGTTGGAAGGCTTTTGATGACTTCTTCTATTTCATTACTTGAAATTGGTCTATTTAAATTGTGTATGTCCTCCGCGTTCAGTTTAAGCAATTCATATGTCTCTAGAAACCTGTTGATGTCTTCGAAATTTTCTATTTTGTTGGAGTATAGATTTTCAAAATAGCTTCTAATTATGTTTTGTATTTCGGTCGTGTCTGTTGTGATATTTCCTTGTTCATTCCGAATTTTAGTGATTTGGGTTTTCTCTCATCTTCTCTTTGTTAGTGTGGCTAAAGGTTTATCAATTTTGTTTATTTTTTCGAAGAACCAACTATTTATTTTGTCAATTTTTTGTATTGCTTCTTTCGTTTCAATTTCGTTGATTTCAGCTCTCAGTTTAACTATTTCCTGTCTTCTACTACTTTTGGTGTTGGTCTGTTCTTCTTTTTCTAGGGCTTTGAGCTGTAGTGTTAGGTCATTTATTTTTTGAGTTTTACTTCTTTTATTAAATGCGCTCCATGAAATAAATCTTCCTCTAAGTACCGCTTTCATAGTGTCCCAGAGATTTTGATATGTTGTTTCTTTGTTCTCGTTTACCTCTAAGAATTTTTTAATTTCCTTCCTAATATCTTCTGTTATCCATTCATCATATAGTAGCATATTGTTTAATCTCCAGGTGTTGGAGTAGTTTCTGTTTTTTACTCTTTCATTAATTTGTAACTTCAATCCATTATGATCTGATAGAATACAAGGTAGTGTGTCTATCTTCTTGCATTTGCTGACATTAGCTTTGTGGCATAATATATGGTCTATTTTAGAGAAGGATCCATGTGCTGCTGAGAAGAAAGTGTATTCGCTCTTGGTTGGATGGTATATTCTATAAATATCTGTTAAGTCTAAATTATTGATTGTGTTATTGAGATCTATGGTTTCTTTGTTCAATTTTTGTTTGGAAGATCTGTCCAGTGGTGAAAGAGGCGTGTTAAAATCACCTAGTATTATTGTGTTATGGTCTTATTTGGTTTCTAAAATTGAGAAGGATTTGTTTAACATACATGGATGAGCCACTGTTTGGGGCATAGATGTTTATGATTGTTATATCTTGCTGATTTATGCTTCCCTTAAGCAGTATGAAATGTCCTTCTTTATCCCTTCTAACTAACATTGGCTTGAAGTCCACATTATCTGAAATGAGGATGGATACTCCAGCTTTTTTGCTGAGCCCATGTGCATGGTATGTTTTTCCCCATCCTTTCACCTTTAGTCTATGGGTGTCTCTTTCTATGAGGTGAGTCTCTTGCAGGCAACATATTGTTGGATCTTTCTTTTTAATCCAATCTGCCAGTCTATGTCTTTTGATTGATGAATTCAGGCCATTAACATTCAGGGTTATTATTGAGATATGATTTGTATTCCCAGTCATTTGGTTCATATTTAAAATTTTTGACACATCTTGGTTCCTCCTTTATTTGACAGTTCCTTTAGGATAATTCCTCCCTTTGCTGATTGGCTTCTTTGTTTTTTATCTCTTCCTCATGAAATATTTTGCTGAGAATGTTCTGTAATGCTGGCTTTCTTTTTGTAAATTCTTTTAGCTTTTGTTTATCATGGAATGATCTTATTTCATCGTCAAATTTGAAGGTAAGTTTTGCTGGGTATAAGATTCTTGGTTGGCATCCATTTTCTTTCAGAGCTTGAAAAATGTTGTTCCAGGCCCTTCTAGCTTTTAGGGTCTGGATTGAAAAATCTGCTGATATCCGTATTGGCTTCCCCCTGAATGTAATTTGGTTCTTTTCTCTCACAGCCTTTAAGATTCTGTCTTTATTTTGTATGTTAGGTATTTTCATTATAATGTGCCTTGGTGTGGGTCTGTTGTAATTTTGTGTATTTGGAGTCCTATAAGCCTCTTGGACTTGATTTTCCATTTCATTCTTCAGATTTGGGAAATTTTCTGATATTATTTCTTCAAATAGATTGTTCATTCCTTTGGTTTGTTTCTCTAAGCCTTCCTCAATCCCAATAATTCTCAAATTTGGCCTTTTCATGATATCCCATAGTTCTTGGAGATTCTGTTCATGATTTCTCACCATCTTCTCTGTTTGTTCAACTTTGTTTTCGAGGTTAAATATTTTGTCTTCAATATCTGAAGTTCTGTCTTCCAGGTGTTCTATCCTATTGGTTATGCTTTCTATGGAGTTCTTAATTTGGTTTATTGTTTCCTTCATTTCAAGGATTTCTGTTTGGTTTTTTTTCAATATCTCTAACTCTTTATTGAAATGATCTTTTGCTTCCTGAATTTGCTCTGTTAACTGTCGATTGGTGCGATCGTTCAATGCCTGCATTTGCTCTTTCATCTCATCGTTTGCTTCCCTAATCATTTTAATTATGTACATTCTGAACTCCCTTTCTGTCATTTCTTCTGCCATGCTGTCGTTGGATTTTATTGATGTAACATCTAGATTTGTTTGGGGCATTTTCTTCCCTTGTTTTCTCATATTGTTCAGGGATCAGTGGGTCATTAAGATATTGCAGATTTCCTCTATCAACTTATAATGTCCCTGAAGATTGCTAGTATATCCCCTCTTATCCTTCAGTAGCCTGAAGTCTTGGAGGAGGTTGATAATGCAGAGCTCCACGAAGAAGCTGCCTCTCTAGGTGTGGTAACCCTCAGGTGGCGTATATTCCCTGCTAGTGGGCGGAGGTGCCTCCACTTGTTGACCAATGGTCATCCAATGGGGAAGTAGACTGTGGGCTGAGGCAAGGCCTGTTTGTGCCTATGTCTCTGGCTTTACCGTCCCTGTGGGAAAACCTCCCCCGGCCGGGAAGCGTCACTCGGTGGGGACGTCTTGCTGGTCAGTTGCCCTCCTAGAGGTTCCCCTCAATCTACAACTACCACCTGGGCTGGGCTGTCTTCCTCTGCAACGATCCCAGGGGCCCGGCCCTACGTCCTGGGCCTGGGAGCCTCACCCTTCGCAGGCGAGTCTCCTTAGGCTGCCTCTCCCAGAGAATCTGCCCGCCGCCCTGGAAACTTCGCTCCGCCCCTAGGCGTGTCTCTGTGCGGCTCTTCCAGCAAGAAGCCACCTAGCTCCTGGGACCCTGCTCTGCACCAATCACCTGGCTATGCAACCCCTCCCCTGAGCCACCACCTGGAGCCCCGTACAATAGCTCCGAGACACAGAGACCCGCCACACACCTCCTCCTCCGGACAGCCGCCCGGTTTCCGACGCAGTCACTAGGAGTCCAAGCAACTCACTTCGGGTCTCCTCCTCCCGCCAACCACCCGCAGCCCTAGGCAGTCACTCCAAGTCCAAGTGACCCGCCCTGTTCCTCCTCCTCCTCCTTGGGGTAGCCGCCCGGGTGTTCAGGAGCGGTGGCTCCGAGACCAAGTGACTCACCACGCTCCTCCTCCAGGCAGGCCACCGGTGTTCAGGAGCGGTCGCTTTTAGTCCAATCAGCTCACCACTCGCCTCCTCCTCTGGCAACCGCCTGTGGTTCTGATGCAGTCACTCCCAGACCAAGCGTCCCACCGCTCTCCTCCTCCAGGCAGGCCACCAGTGTTCTGGAGCAGTTGTTCTGAGATCAAACAGCTCGCCACGCAGCTCCTCCTTCGGCAACTGCCCGCAGCTCTGATGCAGTCACTTCCAGGTCAAGCAACACGCCGCGCTCCTCCTCTTCCTCCGGGCAACCTCCCGGCACTCAGGAGCGCTCGCTCTGGGTTCAAACAGTTCACCACGCAGCTCCTCCTCTGGCAACCGCCTGTGGTTCTGATGCAGTCACTCCCAGACCAAGCGTCCCGCCGTGCTCCTCCTCTTCCTCCGGGCAGTCCCCCGGCGCTCAGGAGCGCCCACTCTGAGTTCAAACAGCTCACCACGCAGCTCCTCCTCTGGCAACTGCCTGTGGTTCTGATGCAGTCACTCCTAGACCCAAGCGACCCGCCGGGCCTCTCCTCCTCCTCCGGGCAACCCCCTGGTGTTCGGAAGCGGTCACTGTGGGTCCAAACAGCTCGCCACGCAGCTCCTCCTCAGGCAGCTGCCCGGAGCCCCAGTGGCTGCTCGAGTCCAAGCGCTGTGCTGAGCTGCCGCCTCTACGATGATCCCAGTTGTCCGTGTTCACCGCTCCAGCGGGGGGAGGGGCGTCTCGCCGAGCAACTCCACTTCACAAATTCCCTGCGTTCCGGGGCTACCGCCCCATCCGGGACGCCTCCCCAACGGGAGAGACTCACCCGGCAGCTTTGAGTTGGTCCCAAGTCTCTCACTATCTCCTCTTTTGAATCTTGCGTCCTGGAGCAACGTGAAATGCAGCCGCCCTCTAGTCCGCCATCTTGGCCCCCGAGAATTTGCAGTTCTAACAAGGTTTCGGGTGATGTTGATGCTGCTGACCCGAAAACCACACTTAGAAGAGGACCCTAGACTAGACCAAATGATAAATCAGCATTTGTCCAGCATCTTCTGCCCAGTATTTTGTAACATAAAGAAGTTCAAAAAATAGGTTTGGGTCTCTTCCTGGAAACTCCCTAGTTTGTAGGACCATTTGATTCCCTGTGTTTTGTATAAGCCCAGAGAACAAAGGACAATCAATTCCACATTGCACTTTCTCACGGATATGCGTACATAACAGTTAGGATTTGAAAAAGTATCATCAAACAGATTAAGGTACTAAATGATCTTCCATCAGTTTTTGCGTTCTGTCTGTTCCTTCGCTTGCTTACTTGCTTATCTGTTTGTGCCTGGTTCTGAAGGGGAAACATAAATGAAAAAGGTGTGGTCCCTGCATGAAGAGGCTTGAAAATCTCCTGAAGGAAACAGGATGCATATGGACAGGCTCATTACCAAGCCTGGAATGCAACCCAGGAAGCAAGAGACAGACACCATGGGTGTTAGCTGTCCATGGCCGTTACAAAACAGCTGAGAAAATCAACTTAGGGGAGGAAGGATTTGTTCTGACTCAGAGTTTCAGAGCTTCCAGTCCATAGTCCCTTGGCTCCGCTGCTTCTGGGCCTGTGGTGAGGCAGCACGTCATGGTCGAAGGGCGTGGCTAAAGAAAGGGCTCACCACATGGTGGTCAGGGAGCAAGGAAGGCAAGAGAAGGGGCCAGGGACAAGAGAGAGCTTTCAAGGGCACAGCTCAAGGTCCACTACCTCCACTGAGGCCCCATTTTGTAAGTTTCACCAGCTCCCAAAAGCTCATTCAATAAGAAGTCTTTGACATTAATTAACTGATGAGGTGAGAGTCCTCGTGACCCCCATCACTTCCTCAAGGTCCCACCTCTGAACGTTGCTGCATGGGGTCAACATGTGCGCTCTGGGGGACATTGCCAGCCATAACACACACCCACCGAAGTTCTCCCGTGGACTGACTGTGTGGTGTTGGGTATGTCCCCCGGCCTGTGTGTGGTGACAAACTCAGACCTCTCTGACCTCACAGACATAATACCTACTAGGTGGCAATTCTCGAGGCACAGCTCTGCCCTGGCCATGAGGATGCTCTAGGGATGAGCTCATCCTAGGACACACAGAGGTATCAGGACCCACCTGACCCCCACAGAAAGCAACAGAGCTGAGCCGACCACAGAGGGGAGGGCACTAGCAGGCACCAACACAAAGACCTGCGCTTGGAGAACAGGCCATCTTGGATTCTATACTGAGTTAAAAGGTTCAAGTCATTTAACCCATGTGACAACCCTACGAAGAGTTACCATTATCCCTGTGTTGGGATCACTTTTCCCAGTCATTCCCCACCTGGGTTCATCCCTCATCTCCTTCAAGTCTCTGCTCCAAGGTCACCTGCCCAGAGAGGCCAGTTCTGACCACCTCATTAAACAGCAACGTCCTCTAACAGCCACGAAAGTCCCCCGTGTTGGCCTGCCCTACAGTCCCCACATCACCACATCCTGACATCCTGTATGAATTCACTCGGGTTGAGTGTTTCCTGTTGCCCCCCATAAAGGCAAGTTTCCTAAGATCGGGGGTTACTGTCTGTCTTTCTCGCTGAGGTATCCCAAGTACCGAGCAGGGGAAGGCAAACTTTCCACGGATGGACAGGTTGCAAAGATCTCTGGCCTTGTGAGCGTATGGCTTCCTTCAGGACTGCTCAGCTCTGCCTGGGCCAGTGTGGCTGAGGTCCAGTGAAGCTTCGCGAGCACTGAAACTCCAACAGAAGATGGTCTTCACCCATCGCAGCAGATTTTTTCTTTGTATTCTTTTCAACCACTTAAAAATCCATCAGTCATTCTTAGCTCACGGCCTTACTAACAGGCAGCAGGCTGGGTTTGGCCCACAGGCCCCAGACCGCGACCCCTGACTTAGACCCTAGGGTTCAAGCGGAAGCTGTGCACCAACATACTCAGGGCACTGGAACCTGTGGTGCCATTTTAAGTGCCTCACACACGTCGTGTGCCTGCTGTCACGTGTCTGCCGAGGGCCTTGGGCTTGGTCCACTGTGCAGTGTGGCCCATCTGAGTCAGTGAGATTGGCAGGACGAGAGCCGCTCAGTTCCCACAGAGGGCAGACCATGCTGACCCCGCGCTCCTCGCCCATCTCACGCTGCTCCTCCTCATACTACAACCGTGCCTTCAGCATGAGCCCCGGGCTGAGCTTATGACAGTCTTTGAAACAACCGACAGAGCGAGGACACCAAGGGTTACAGGAGGTGTGGCTCACGCTGGCAAGAGGCGAGCTAGCTCGTCCCGCCGCACAGCAGGGCCTTACAGGACCTGGAGGGTCCCTGCGCATCATCCCACCCGGACCGCGGACCAGAGTGCTGGGGGACAGAGCCGGGGTGCAGAGGGACAGTGAGAGTAGCAGCCAGCTGTGGGGTGTGGGGTGAGGAAGGGGTCCAGCTGAAGGTCAGTGGGCAGAAAGGCAAGGCGGGACATCACAGCAGGAGGCAGGGCAGAGGACCGCACGGTGAGGGCCAGCTGCTGCCGCCCCAGTCAGGTAAGGAGGACGTCCACACGGGGAGCAAGGTGGCCATGGGGCCCACTGTGGGACCACCATGGGGAGAAGGGGCTCGAGAGAGAGGGGGGACAAGACACAGCCCACCCGACAGTCTGGCCCGAGCAGGAGGCTGAGGACATTGTCAGTTTGTGGGGGTCAGAGCCTGAGGAGGATGAATTACAGGAACTTTGCCCAGAACTTCTCACGGTCAGAAAAAGGACATACGAACCTGGAAAGGGAGAAAACGGAAGCCACTCTGCTGCTAGACTGGGCTGCTCAGCCTGTGTGAGCTCGTGCTTCTCAGAGCGCGTGAACACACCTGAAACCCAGACGGAATACAGGCTCACGGGACTCCTGCGCTCCCTGCTCTGCTCCCACGGAGGGCTGGGCCGCAACTCCACAAGGGCGCTGGACAAACCTGGCGTCCACGCTGTGATCTGCTCTGGACTGGATGCTTGTGTCTCCTCAACGTTCATATAGTGAAATCCTAACCCCCAAAGGGATGGCATGTGGAGGCAGAGCCTGCAGGAAGGAGATGGGGTCATGAGGATGGGTCCCCAGGAGTGGCTGAGGTGCCTTTGTCAGCGAGGCCCCTTCTGCCAAGTGAGGGCACAGCCACAAGCCAGCTGACAGGTACTGAAGAGGGCCCCCTCCCAAAATCAACCACGCTGGCAACCTCATCTTGGACGTCCCTGTCTGAGAAATAAATTTCCGTTGTTTATGATCCATTCGGCCTATGGTATTTGTTACAGCAGCCCAAACAGACTCATACAATTCCCAAATACTATTCTGTACTAAAGGGAAGCTTAGATCCCCAGAGAAATGTAAAGAAAATTATAAGAGAAGCTTAAAATACCTTGTTCCAGAAAGCAAGGAAGTCTGCAGAGAATGATAGGGACCCTGGCAAAATCAGGGACAATTTGATGAAAACAAATTCGAACTCAATGAATAAAAGCAGACTCCATGAGTCCACACTAAAATAAATCAAGGAGTTAATCGATTTATTAAATGGGGGGGGGGGGGGGGAAGAAATATTTTCCTCACAAGAGAATGCCAAATAACGAAAACACAATGAATGACTGAATTAGAAAATTTTTAGTGAACATCACGACAATATTGGTTCAGACAAGAATGAATGGTCACTAATGCTAATGGGAGAGTGTTTGGTGCAGACTGCACTGTTCAAATAGTCGCAATGGATTCCCACAAAAAATTTACTGATTATAAAGGAGACAAAATAGGAAGGCAAAATTAAATGGAAAATCTTTTCATGTTCACAGGTAAAGCCAAAGATAACAGAATTTATTACTGAGCTGTGGGATTTCCTGAGGGACCTTTGCTTTCAGTGACTTGACGTATTTTTAAGAGGGGTGTTTTTTCTGACATAGAATGTGGCTCCTATGTGCAGACCCAATGGACACAGCCAGACGTGAGGACGTGGGTTGCCCTGGTGGAAGGACAAGGGGAAGTAGCAGTCGGAGGTCACCCAGGAGCTCCGGCAGTTCCGAGTCCACCTGTGTCCTGACCCAGATGCCGGTACTGGGTGTGCATCCTCGGGCCCATGTGCACCCTCGAGCTGCACGTGTAGGATTTGTGCTCTTTTCTGTACACATGGTATATTTCAATAGAATTTAAATTTACAATAAAAAAGTCAGTGTTTGGTCCTTTAAAAATCCACAATCCACCATAAAGACATGATGGTAACTCTCACAGTTCCTTATCTTTCACCCACAAATCAACAGTGAATCATCAAACTAAACTTCTGTGAAACTCCGAGTCTGAGGCTGAACAGGAATTCAAGGGAGAAGGTCACTGGGGCCCGGAAGAGTCAAAACACACGCTCAGCTCACCAACTTTCTCGGTCTTCTTCTCAAGCAAAAGTGGTAAGTGGATGTCAAGATCAGATTGTGCGGCTTCGCTGTGACTTCCTTTATAATGTGAGGGAACATTTAGAAGTTGGTTATTATGAAGGCTCTGGGCCAGTATCAAGGCCCCCCCACGATGCCTTAACCGCTAGGTCCTTGTCCAGGCGGGCCCCGTGGTCTGGGACTTACACAACGCTGGTCACCAGCCTTCCAAAGGCTGTTGGTAAAACGAGAAGCGGCAACCGGGTTCCCGCGTGTGCAGGGAGAGGTCACGGGGATGCGCTTCCCGTGGGAACGAGGGCCCCCTGGATCTGGAAAGCACCGCCAGCATGTGGACCTGCTCCCCGGACGGACTCCTCATGCTCCGCAGTGGCTCTGCATCCTCCAAGTCCTTCTCGGACGTGAACCCGGGGGTCGTTAGAACTCCCAGCGGGGTCGGGGGAAGACTCTGCGTTCTTACGTGCTGTGTCAGAGCAGCTGGCCGCTGGCCTCACCTTATGAACCGGGAATTAAAGCCTGGCCCTCTGCCCACGTGTAAAGCTTTGGGCAGATGAACTTGCTGAGCTTCCTGAAGGTTATGCAGTTGGTTTCTGGCTCTGTGTAATTAACTAGTTTATGTCATTCATTTACTCCCTCACATTCTGCCAGCCTGAACGGAGGGAGGTCCGCTGCCCTCCTCAGCCTCAGAAGCTCCCAGTCGGGCCGTTAGACCTTGGCTCTTGCTCTTCCAACCATGCGACTTCAAGGCAAATTGCTTAACTTCTTTGAACCTCTTTCCTCGTTATAAAGTCTAAATGATAATATTTACTCTACGCTGCTTGTATTCAGTACAGTGCCGTCTAGGAGGCTGACAGAACTCAGAAATGTTCCCTCACAGGGTGTGGAAAGAAGGCAGAGCCACGGCGGTGAAGGACATGGACAGGTGTCACCTTAGCCGTCACAGTAAGGCCCTGGCCTTTGGTGAGTAGGGCTGATAAACACAGGAGAGGGCAGGGCAGAAAGAAGCAGGAGCGAGAGACGGTGATGCCGACAGAAGCAGAGTAGCCAGAGGCTGGCCTTCCCATTCCTGTTCTCACTTCTGTGAGTGAAGCCCCACTTTCTATTTAGGGTTCTGTAAGATCCCCCGTATCTTTGGGGGAACTTGTCCTTCCGGGCCACCTGGCACTGTGAACCTCCCATCAGTTGTGTGGGGAAGTCCCCGCCTTACGGATGGTGGTAAGAGGCAGAGTCGCCTCCCACTCTCGTGCCCAGCTCTCCTCGCAGCAGGGATGCTGATGGGCCATCTACCCTGCCCTGCCCGGGAGCCGGCCAGTCATCCTGCAGGACCAAGGAGCAGAAGAATCCAGTCCACCTGAGCTCATGGTGAGAGGAGCAAGCGGCGGGCGTGGGGACCAGCGCCGTGGCCCTACGGGCCTCGTGAACCAGGCTACGGCGCGTGACCCTTCTGCCCAGCTATGAGCAAACCTGACCCTCGAGGCTCCTGACCACCCCGGGCCCTGTTCTGTGTATCTGATCAGTTCTTGTAGAGCCTAGATCAGCCAGTCCGTTGACGCTGCTGGAAACCAGTAGCCCTGCCTGGCACTAGAAGCGCTGGAGTGTGGATCTGAACTGTGCCCGGAGGCCCGTGCGTTGCAGGCTTATCTCCAGCCTGGCTCTTCTGGGAGTGGGGCGCCTTCAGAGGAGGGGCCTGGCGGGAGGCCGCAGGTCCTTGGGGCAGTCCCTGATGGCAACGGTCCCACAGTGCACAGGGGAAACAGTGGAGCCCGCCCCTTCCTTTTCCTCTTCCCCTTTTTGTCATGCTTCTCGGCCACCACGAGGCTGGTGGCCTGCTGCACCTCACGCTCCCACACAAAGCGCTGCCTCGCCACAGGCCCAAGGCCAGCGGGTCTGCCCAGCCATGGCCAGAAACCTCGGAAACTGCAGGTCAAAACACACCCTTTCCCTCTTCAAGTCGATGGTCTCAGGAAAGCAGAGCCGACTGACTCAAGCAGGCTTCCAGAAAGTCCCCCTCCCTTTACTCCATACCAGACTGCGAGGATCCTGTTTCTCTCAGTATGGAAAAACGAAGCCTGAAGCCGGCCGCATGAGTCTGCTGTCTGAACTTCTCACGCCACCAGGGTCACGAGGAAGATGTCTGGTGGCAAAGCCTCCTTGAACCCCACATGTCACAGGACAGGAGGAAAGGGGACTTGGGGAACCAGTGTGTGTGAATTGGTGTTAGGACCCCCAAAAGACAGTAGCCCCCTTTCCTCAGATGGGGTATATTCTAAGACCCCCAGCAATGCCTGAAACTGCAGATCATTCTGAACCCTATGCACGCTGGGCTTTTCCTGTACGTACAAACCTACAGCAGTTTTATTTATAAATTAGGCACCGCAAGATTAACAGCAACCAATAAGAAAACAGAACAATTTTAACTGTGTACTGAAAAGAAGGTTATGTGAATAGGGTCTCCATAGCGTTTATAGTTTGCTGGGTGACAGGAAAACTAGCCTGGATTTCTTTTTCCTTCTTCACAATTTTCCAGAGAGAAGAGCCGTTCTTGCCATAGCTCTCAGCAACTTCAGCGTGCAATCTTTTTCTTTCATCATTAAGCCAAGAACTCTCAGCTTTTCACCCAAGGAAGCACCCTCAGGCTCATCTTTGTCACTGCTCTTGTGCTTTAGGGCCAAGATTAAATAATGTCAGTTACGTAAACACAAGCGCTGTGACACCATCCGGCAACCAAGGCAGCTACTACGGTGTGAGTGACTAACGGGCAAGGAGCAGGCACTGGGCAGAAGGATGGAGCCTGTCCTGCAGGATTTCTAGAGATTTCATCTTGCTACTCAGAGCAGCACGCAATTTAAAACAGGTTGTTCGTTCCTGGAATCTCCCACTTAATACTTTTGGAGTAAAGTTTACAGGTCACTGAAACCAGAAATCAAAACCACGAACAAGGAGGGACAGCTGTATGCTACGCTTAACTTTCATATTAAAGCTACGACACAGGAATCGCATGAGTCTGCTTGGGCCGCCTTAAAAACAGCGTCCCACTCTAGAGGACTTCAACAAGAGGAGTTTATTTTCTCAGAGTTTGGAGGCAAGACGTCTAGGATCAAAAGGTGGGAAAGCTCAGTCACCAGGAGGCCTGCCTTCCTGGCTTACAGGTGGTCACAAGGTTGCAGAAGAGAAGAATGAGGTCAGATCCTTGTTCAAGGTCTAAAAAAAGCCTTTATACTTCTCTCTCTTTCTTGCATTAGAAAGAATCAAAACCCTAGAAACTCAAGCTCACAAAGCACTAGAAGAAAAGCATGTGGAATTCATGGTTTGCAAGAAATGAAGGAATGTGAGATGAAGCCAGTATGCCTGTCCAAAGGCTAGTCCTGAGCCAGAGGCTGGAGCAGCCAGGCATGCCCTCCGAATGCCCCCCAAGCCCCTGCTGTGTCCATGGCTGGCACACTACCACCTCTCATGGCTCTGGGTCCTGAGTTCAGGTCCTGACTCTCACAGATTCCATGTGTGCTGGCAGACTTCCTTCCTGACCAAACGTAAGTCAGTCCCCTTTGACACTCTCCTCAAGTAGGCCTCACCCTTGGTCTGCTGAGCCCAGTTTTAGCAATGAATCCTGCAGGTTCAGCCCGTTTATTGAGAATCCCCACCCACCATATCCAGCCAAGTTCCTCTTCCTCCATGCCTGATCTAAGCATTTTCCTCTTAGTAATTTTCCATCTGCTCCCTCACCCTGAGCACTGGCGGTAAATTCCTGCTCATTCCAGTTGTGTTTGGAGTTGAGTTTAACCTCTCTTACCTATTGCAATAATCTTGGCCTCTTTGCAACAATCCTGAATAAAGTCCTTCTTGCTGTTTTTAACAGGTGTCAGAATAAATTTTTTTCTAACAGTTTATTAGGGGCAAGAGTGCACCTCACATCTCTCTTTAGATGTCTCCACAAAACTTAGCATGGGGCTTAACTTGTTGTGTCAAGGGGCCAGTTCATGGGTGGACAGCTAGGTGAGCTGGATTCCATGGACCAGTTACAGAGAAAAGTCGAAAGCATCTGGAGGCCTATGAAGAGTTGCAGGTGGATCCGAGTTAGGAACGGAAGGACGAGGAGGGTAAAGGGAGGGAGACAGGGAGGCCTGAGGCATGGGTCAGTCTCAAGGCTCAATCTGTCACTTTGGGCTGCTCTAGGGCCAAAGAGTCCCAATCTTGGTAGTCCATGGGCCCAGGTCCCCAGGACAGCATGTGCCAGAAGGACAAAAGTTGGCTGATTGTTCTGGTCTGGCTTTGCTACTCTTCATTGTGGGAGGTTAGGCCTCTCTGACCTCAGCCTTCCCGCGTGTGAAACCAGAGTAACAACCCCCGACAGGTCATGGCAAGGACGTAGGGAGAGAATTCTCCTTCCCTTTTTAGTAGTGCTTGCTATGTATTGAAAAGAAGTCTAATGTTCTTCCTAGGCGGTATTGTGGAGCTGGGTTGGTGCCTGATCTTGTCCGTTTCGCTTAGAGCGTGTGTTGTCTGAATGTACACATCCGTGGAACTAAGAGAAAAACAGTAGCTGGGCATTGCTGGAGCTTGGGAGCAAAGGAATGTCACTCTTCAGCTGCAGGTGCACCAAGCCCCAGCAGCACACGGGTGGGGCAGGGGCAGATCCTGGAAGAGAGTTGGGAACGAACCAGTCTGAGAGATTGGCCCCTTTGGTGGCTGATGGACTGTCCAAATCAATGTCCAAGAAGGTGCAGCCAACTCAGGCCTCCCTCGGTCGGGCCTCATCTCCAAAGGCAGTGGTCTACTGGTGAGGGTGGGTGGGCAGCAGGGTAGGTCTCTGGGCAGAGGTAGGCCTGCACCGGGTGGGACAGCAGGGGAGCTCTGGGTGGCCTCTCTATTTGTAGCAAGGACCTGGCCTGCATTTGGAGCTCAGGAGCAGTCCAAATCCCAAGGAAGGGGCCCTGGGGCTGCTGAGCAGGCAGCAGCAGGCTTCTGATGAGTCCCTGCCCAGTGGCAGGAAACTGGAGCACTCTTCAGGAACCCAGCGGGTGGGTCCAGAGGTGACGGGGTTGGGAAGCAGCATGGAGACCCTCCCAAGGTTCTCCTGGCCCATCAGCCCATCATGCTTCATTTCATTAAGGCTGTGACGAACGCCATCTAAATGCACACGTTCCTGGTGGAAGGGAAGTGTCCTTGACAGCCATTTTCCAAGTCTTCTTTTAATCATGGCAACCCTGAGATGACATTATTCTCTCTAGTTTTTAAGTTGGACATGTATTTTCTTAGGGTCAGCGTTTCCATGTGTGTTCCATGAAATGCTAATAACAGTACTGAGAGATAAGGGGTAACTGATTTTAAAATGTTTCTCTAACCAAATGTGTTTGAGAAATAAGGCAAAAGAGTAGTACATTCATGATCCCAGAGAGAAACCCCACTAATCAAGCTTTCTTATATTTGTTGTAAAGTTTAAATTATTTGCAATGAGATGTATTGCCTCTTTTTGTGTTGGATGTGTGTGTGTGTGTGGTACCAGGGATTGAACCCTGGGGTCCTCTACCTCTGAGCTACATTCCAGTCCTTTTTATTTTGAGATACCATCTTGCTACAGGGCCCAGGCTGAGCTAGAACTTAGGATCTTCTGCCTCAGCCTCCAGAGTAGCTGGGACTACAGGCAGGTGCCACAGGATGGTGTTGAGGTGCCTTTTTAACTCGAGTGCAGGGGACGCTATTCAAGAAAATGTTAAAGACTCTGCTTGGCCATGCTGAGCTCCAGGTAGACCTTCCTGGCACCCCTGAGCTAGGCACCACTCTTCTGAGCTCACAGAGCACCTGCTTCCCACCTGTGCTGTGGAATGCACCACCAAGAACGGAAATTCCCCAAGAGCTTGTGTTCGCTGCCTTCCTGGGCATCCGGCTGCAGATGCTCAGGGGCCCTGATTCTCCACCTGGGCACCCCAACCTCTCCAGGAGTGGGCAGGTGGCATGGTCACTGCTCCCTGACTCTAGTGAATCTACGTCTGCAACTGAACATCTTCTTCCACTTGCAGGGAGGAGTGGGGTCCAGATGATCCCTGCCCCCTACAGATGGACACTCCCCATGCACCTTCCAAGGCTCAGAGCAGCATTCTCATTAACCTCCAGAAATCCCCTGGTCAGGGGCTTTTGGGGTGACATCTCCATGTGAATGCCCAGGGTAAGTTGCTGCTGCCGGGCAGCAGCGGTGGCACATGAGAGCTGTAGAAGTTCCCTGGCAGCAGAGCTCTCTTCCATTAGTCATTTCAATGCATGCAGCTGAAAGGAACAGGGCAGAGTTTGATTTGGGGCGGTGAGTAGGGAGTGCATTTTCCACGTGTAGGCGTCACAGAAGCTTTCACTACTAAAAAAAAAAAAAAAAGACCAGAAAATCACTGGAGTCCAAAATGAGAAGCCAGAGAGTGAAGGCCAAGAACTAGGCCAGCAAACATGGAGGGGGCACGCAGGTCTCCAAGTCAAAGGCCCAGGCTCCCACCAGCCTGCCTCCTCTTCAGAGGTGTGGAGGCCTGGGAAAGTCAGCCCCTGCTCCAGGTCCTCACTTGCTAACAGAGCTCCTAGCTGGTCTGAGGCAGTGGCTGGGAAGGCCTGGACAGGCTGCCCGGCACCTCTCGAAGGTTAGCATGATTTGAGCTACAGAAGAGGGAAACAGAGAGGTCAGAGAAGAACAGGTATGGATGGATCCTGCCCCACAGGCCTTCCAGGGCTTGGAAAGACCACTGAGAGAGAAGACAGGACAAAAGGAAGCAACCCTTCTTAGGTCAGGGTCAGGAGGCCCAAGCTGGACTCCAGTTACATCCCTACAACAATTAACTTAGGAATTTGTTACAATTTTTTTTAAATAGAGGGGATTTGCTAGAATCCTAGAGCTGACTCTACTGATAATTTTACCCTGGATGCTCCCTGATTTCCACCTGGGTTTGTTCCTGTGTGAGAACCTGTTGGACTTCGGCACCTCGGAGCTAACCTTCCCTCCACCATGTGAGCAAAAAGCTTTTTTTTTTTTTTTTTTTTTTTTTCTTTTTCTTTGTCCCTTCAGCCCCACTGTCTGGCTGTGCCCTCTCCTAGCATGGGATGAAAGCCAAACAATACCATAGATTTTTCTAGTGTCTTGGCATTTACAGGCACCATCCCAGTAAGACTTGGACTCTCTACCCAGCCCAGAGCTTCTCCTTCAGCCTCTTTGCTTCAGGCCCAGAGACCTGCAGCACCCAGGAATGGGGAAGGACCTCACCATTTTCCCTGCTCCACCTCTCGTAGCCAGGTGCACTTGAAAGATGGAATCGGTGGAAAGGACACAATCGTTGGTGGCACTTACTGTCGGGACAGCTTGGTGCCCTCTGGATTTGGTGCAGTTCAAACATGACCCTAGGGCTGCTCTTGCATTTAGAGTATGTGACCGCCAGGGGGCAGTAGAAACCTTTCTTCCCTCACCTGAAGACCCACCATCAGGTTTAACATGGCGGCCTATTTTCTTTAAGATACAGTTAATTATGTTTTCTTTCAGTTTCCGAATAAAACCAAGAAAATAAATACCTAAAACCATAGCATAAAGCGAAATAAGCCAATCCCCAAAAAACCAAAGGTCAAATATGTTCTCTGATATGTGGATACTGATCCATAATGGGGGGTGGGGGAAGGATGAATGGAGGGACTTTGGATTGGGCAGAGGGGAGTGAGGGGAGGGATGGGGGCAGAGGAGTGGGAAAGACGGTGGAATGAGATGGACATCATTACCCTAGGTACTTATATGATCGCAGGAATGGTATGCCTCTACATCATGTACAACCAGAGAAATGAATAGTTGTGCTCCATTGGTGTACAATGAATCAAAATGCATTCTGCTGTCATGTAAAACTAACTACAACAAATAAAAATAAAAATAAATAATAATTAAAAAATAAAACCATAGCATAAGTTAAATGTAATTAAATACCCCAGGGAACAAACTCTTAAAAGAAAACCTAAGTAGTTAATTACATAATCACTAATTTTTTTCCTTCCCCAAATTATTACTGCTTAATTATAAGTCTTATTCCCAGACTTTGATTATAACTCATCTTTCCCTAGTTTAAAGTCAGAACTGTACCCCAAGCTCCCATATGGTAAGATGCCATTTAGAGACATTTATTAAATATTACACTAAATAATGTCCATTGGCTTTTGACTATATCCTTGTTAAAATGTAGTATTATTTTATCTTCACAACATCCCTACAAGATATTCGTATCATCCCACACACACACACACACACACTTATGGTAACCAGGTAAAACACAGAATGCAAAGTTAGATTTGAATTTCAGATACATAGAAGTAATATCTTAGTATATATCCCACATAACATTTGGGACATAGTTATTGCATGGGACATAAATATTTCATGGAGCATATTTACACTAAAAATAAGTATTATTTATCTGAAATTCAAACTTAACTGATCTTCCTGTACTTTTATTTGCTAAATTTGACAACTCGACCTACAATTTACAGATAAGGAAACAGCCTGCAGGAAGGCAAGTGACTTGATCAGACTGTCAGCTGGTGGCCAGTGTCCCTGAGCTCTGGACCCCAGGCCCTCAGAACCCCAGGCCTTCCATGGCTGCTGCCTCCTTGCTGCCTAGGGAGATATCACCTGACAGCTTCTCCACCCAGGTAAACTCACCCTTGTCTCAGTTTCCAACCAGCCAGAAAAACAGCTCTGCTTCCTGGTTGAGGATTCACTGAAAGGTGAATTCCCATGACTCCTTTTTTCCTTGCCAGTCTATCATTTTTGGAAAAACAATGAAAACGTCCCTTATTTTTATTTTTGTTTTGTTTTATTTGTTTATTTGTGGGATTTTTCATTTGGTCTTTCTTGCTTTGTTTTTATGCACTGACATTCATGTCTCTGTAACTCTTTCAAGGCTACCTCTTGGGAACTGACCTTTAAATACAACAGCCCATCCCAGCTTGATCTTCTGTCTTAAATTACATGAAACACAATACAGTAATTTAAACCTAACATAAAGGGAGGAGGGAGTATCATGCCACTGCACTATAAGGAAATCGAATATTCACTACTCTTTATGTAGCCATATCTTCAACTTGTATTTCACTACAGGATTTATTTTCCTAAGGTGAAACCAGAACAGGACAGTACCTCCCACCCCGAGGTCAAGGTTAGTCCTTAGCAGGAAAAAATGGTAACAAAGGAACTTTTAAAGGAGTTTATAAAAGTAAAGTGCTGAGCAAATATCTCAAGATCTAGTGTTACCATTATCGTTAACACCTGAGAACGTTATTGATGGTCAGAGTAGGAAGTGTCTGCCATGAAAAGCCATTAACAAAGCTGAACAAGAGAAAGAAATGGTGGCCCCTTGGGGGGCGGGGTGTGGATTAAAAGATAGGCCTGGGGGAGACAGGAGAGCGACTCTCATTCACTCGCCAGGCACATAATGGGTGAGTGCTGTGTGCCAGTCTCCAAGGACCAGGCAGCCTGACGTCCGCAACGGGGTATGTGCCAGGAGAAAGCAGGCCCTTAGGCAAGGTGAACTAAGCCAGTCTAGGAGGTCAAGGGTCTAGAGAGGCATTCAGCTGGCTCTTACTGGGCCAGGAATTGCTGAGCAGGCTAAGAAGGTGCCCATCCCAGAACAAGAGACACCAACAAGCAAAGGTGCAGACTTAAAATGACAAAGTGCGTGCAGAGAAACAATTCAGTTCCCCCTCCCTTAAAAACACCAACCTATAGTTCTAGAGTGACAGAACGCTGCCCATCTAGGGAGCCCTGCAGAAGGAAGAAAACTTCCATCTTCAGCAAGCAAGAGGGTAGGCATCTCACGGAGAGAGCATTGGTGACGTGGAGAAAGGAGGTCTGTCACTTCAGTACTGACGGTGGAAGATGCCGTTGTGTCTTAATTAACTTTTTTCATACCACTTGCAACCAGAAGCCTTCTAACCAATCTGGGGCTTTCACATCAATCTTACAATCACCCCAGAACGTAGATCTTATCATTTCCATGTTACATATGAGGAAACTGATCTCCGAAGCAATTACAAGACTTTTTCTTTCTTTTTTTCAAGATTACGTAGGCAGTAACAAGAAGAGGAGGAGCTGAACTTCACTGTTGGGCGCTGCTTTACCCCCACTCCCTTTCTACCTCTTCAGTCTGACACCACCTTCGAGATCCGGAATCCCACTTCCTCTGCAGAGCCTTGCCTGTCCCCCACAGCACATGACCCAGAGCCTTTCAGGTGGCAGGTGCTCAGTAACAGCTTGATGATCCGTGATGATGACGGGCAGCTGTCAAGCTGTGTGGCTCCTAGTCCTCTAGGAAGGGCTATGCACCAGAATCAGGAGGGAGGCTCCCCCATGAGATGGAGAAGAAACCACCTGTGGAAGGCCATAGAAGAAAGTCCAGCAAAACTACCCGCTTCCACGTCCTCAGCGTTAACAGTGGCGTGCCTCTTAAGGACTGGAAACATGCTGAGAACTGTGTCTTTGGCAATTCTGCCATTGTGCACTTACACAAACCTCGGTGGCACAGCGCCACCACTCTGACAGGGCCACTGGATGCCATCAGGATGTGGTGGGTACAGGCATGTGACGCTGCTGTGGGCTAAAGTGGCACAGGGTTTCACAGCAAACTAGCAAAATAAGTCAAGGGTGTGCACGTCCTGGAACAAGTACCATGAAGCAAGTGTGCGAACCAGGAGCACAGTAGGGTTCATTGAGTATCATGAACTACGTGCGGTTGCACGTGACTTTCACATGACTGGCCACACAGTAGGTCAGTTAACGCGGGCATCACCACCACACAGGAGAAACGTCTCCCTCTGATGTTGGGAGGTCTGCCATGTCACGAGGAAATGGGACTTTTCAGCACTGTTATAATTTTGTGGGACCACTGTCACGTGCGTTGAAGTAGCTCAGGCCACTTGTGCTGCTGTAACAGAACGTCTGAGACTGGGTGATTTATAAGCAATAGAAATTCCATTCTCACTGTTCTGGAGGCTGACAGGACCCGAGTTCAAGACACCATCGGTTGGGTGGCTAGGGAGGGCCTGTCTCTACTGCAAGAGCGCCTCCCTGCCTGACCTCGGATGGCAGGGAAGAGGAAGAGGGGTGAGTGACTGGTCCCTCCGAGCCCTTTCATGAGGGCTCCGACCTCAGGACCCAATCGCCTCCTGCAGGCCCCACCTCCGAGTCCCAGCACGCTGGTGATCAGGCTTCCACAGATGAATTTTGGGGACACGTTCAGACCGTGGCAGTGAGAGGCGGATGATTTGGCAGGAGCACGTCTTGGTTCTGCCTCTTTACGCCACACCTGTGCTTCGCATGCCTCCCGATGGCGCGGCGCTGGGGGAGACAGGTGAATCAGGCCGGCCTCCGCCTCAGGCGATGTTTCCTGGGAGAGGAAGACCCCCGCGAGCATCCGCGGTGAGAGGTGCAGCCGGGCAGGTGGCTCCGCGCTCCTCAGACGCAGCAGCGCTTCCCACGGCTTCTCGGCTTCCCGGCGCCAGCGGTGCTGCTCCTGGGCTTTCATGGATGGAGATGGGTTCCAGGCCTTTCCAGGCGGCGGGAACCACAGAGGAAAAGACACTAAGGAAGGAAAGTTCAAGGTCCAACAGGAGGAGCGAGGAGTTTGGCTTTATTGCCACGTTGAGACTCAAAAGAGTGAGAAAAACTAGGCTGTGAACATGGATGGAGACAAACCACGGAGAGGAAAGGACGGGGAACTTTGGGGTCCTAAAACAGCTCCCGTGCTGCCACCTCCGCCTATGTGACTTTGGGTGATTTACCTGCGTCCTCTGAACCTCATCTGTACAATCCTAAAGTGGATTTCCAGGCCTGCAATAATGTGATGGCCCTTCCCTCAGGGCTCCTTTAAATGCTTATTCAATCTCTTTAAAAGGAGAAGTTGAACACCGTTAGGTGACAATTCCCAGGATTTCCAAGCAGTTCCGCTATTCCACCCAGCAAGTAATCTGAGGCCTCTCCTCTCTTTGAACTGGGCAAGAAAACCTGAACAGGAGCTCATGGCGAATTGCACTCCTCTGGTGCCTTGTTATCTCTTATGGGCTGTGGCTTTGAACCTCTGCCCTGGCTCCACCGAGCTCACAGTGGTCCTGAGGATTAATGGGATTATGTATGCAGGGTTCCATTAAAATGACCATTATTGCCCCTGACAGAGAGGTAGAAACCGGAGCCGGGGTAGGAGACGGGGTGGGGTAGCTTAGGAAGACTAGTTCATAATCCCAGAAAAGAATATGAAGTTCTGAAGCCAGAAAATGGCTCTGGGAATAGGGAAAAGGGGATAGGTGCTAAGGTTCTCAGGGAAATGGGATCCCTAGGGCTCAGCAAGTAATCGCCATGTGAGATGCAGGAGGGCGAGGCTGCGGTCTGACTGGCAGCACCAGTGAAGAGGAGACGGCGGGTCTGCCCAGGGAGCCAAAGGCTCTGCTGGGGACACGGTCCATTCGAGGAACCAGAAGAGGGCACAGGCATTCGGTCCTGTGAGAGGCAGAAATGAGAGAGGGCAGGTGTATCCCAGGTGCATCTGTGAACCAGCCGCAAGGAGGCCAGGCCTGGGACGGCGCCAAATCACAGGCCGCACTCACGTTCCACGCAGGCTGGTCTCTTAAAATCAGGCCTTCTGATTCTGCTACGCGCCTACCGCAGGCAGAACAATAACCCCAAAGATGCCCATATCCTGATCCCTAGAACTTGGGGCCACTCTACTCACTCGTCCTGGCTCTTGGGAACAAGTCCAGAGAGGAGCCGACCCTCAGGACTCATCCCCAGTCCTGAGCACAGGCTGCCCACAGCCTCCACCCGCTGAGAGCAAGGCCACGGTTCCTTCACCCCAGAACCTGGCATCGCCTGCACCCAGCACCGTGCCAGGCATGCTGGGCACTCTGAACATGGGGCAGGGAGGGAGAGATTTGGTGGGCTTAGTTTTTAAGTGGAGGTGAATAAAATGCTCTATGGGGCTTTTGAAATACTCTCAATCCCCCCACCATCTATCCTGGCCGCAGAAAAACTTCCCCTCGGGAGAGAATGTAACCACCCTGACCCTCCAGTGGCAGGGCCGCAGCAGACACAGGGTCCCTGTGTTGGCGAGAACCTTCTGGGGAGGAGCTGGGCTGCGCTGTCAGCTGCTGCTTTGCAAAGCGAGCCCCATAATTGAACAGCGGCTCCTCCGGAAGTCCACCCAAAAGCTACGTTCCCGCCTTAACCTTTGTCCCGGTCCTCCAGAGGAGGCTGGACAGCCTGGCCTGGCTGCTCCTCCTGACAGCCGCTCCGCTTCCTGCTCTGCCCTTCCTGCCAGCCGCTCTCCTCTTGAGAAGGGAGCAGAGCCCGCGGTCCACAGGGTCAGTCGCAAGGTCCCAGGACACACGCGGGCACTTGCCCGGGAGTCTAACACACAGCACCAAGGAAGCCAGCTCTGCCAGGTTGCATGGTCTTTATTTAGCCAGCCAGGCACCTAGAGTTTGCAAACACCGGCAGTTACCTCACAAAGGTGCAGAATTCACAGCTGCTTTCCTAGCTCGTTCACTGTTCATGGATCCTTGTTAAAATGTGCACGTTCGTGACCGTAGGATTCATTCTGATAAAATCATGCAAGCATGGAATACATCCTGTTCTAATTGGGACCCCATTCTTGTGGGTGAGCATGATGTTGGGATTCACTTAGGTGATTTCATATGTGTGCATAGGAAAAACTTGTGAGATTTATTCTACTGTCTTTCCTATTCCCACCCCTCTCCCTTCCTTTCATTCCTCTTTGACTAATCTACTGAACTTCTCTTCCCTCCCCACACCTTATTGTGGGTTAGCATCCACATATCAGAGAGAACATTTGACCTTTGGTTTGTAGGGGATGATTGGTTTATTCCACTTAGCGTGATGGTCTCCAAATCCATCCATTTACTGGCAAATGTCATAAAGTCATTCTTCTTTATGGCTGAGTAATACTCGATTGTGTATATATACCACAATTTCTTTATCCATTTTATCTACTGATGGGCATTTAGGTTGGTCCCGTAGCTTAGCTATTTGAATTGTGCTGCTATAAACGTTGATGTGGCTGTGTCACTGTAGTATGCCAATTTTTACCTCCTCTGGATATATGCCGAGGAGTAGGATAACTGGGTCAAATGGTGGTTCCATTCCTAGTTTTTTGAGGAATCTCCATACTGCTTTCCAGAGTGGTTGCACCAATTTGCAGTCCCACCAATAATGTATGAGTGTTCCCATTTCCTTGTCCTGTGACTAAGAAGAACCAATAGAAAAATTTTTAAAAAGTAATGAAGAATTATGTATATTTTCAAGATAAAAAAATTAAGTCTGATATTTCAAATTATACATAACAGTAGAACAACAAAGATCATGGTAGCTCGACATCAGGCAAAAAGCTTATGACTGAAAAACATTTCATCATCAGTCATTCTTACAGCAGGTGGAGCCAAAAAAAATTCTTAGAGGTAAATGAGAACAAAGATACATCATATCAAAATCTCTGGGACACTATGTAAGCAGTACTTAGAGGAAAATTTATTTCATGGAGTGCATTCAATAAAAGAAGAAAAAAAATCAACAAATAAATGACCTAACACTACAGCTCAAAACCCTAGAAAAAGAAGAACAGAGCAACACCAAAAGTAGTAGAAGACAGGAAATAGTTAAAATCAGAGCTGAAATAAACAAAATTGAAACAAAAGAAACAATTGAAAAAATTGACAAAATAAATAGTTGGTTCTTTGAAAAAATAAGCAAAATTGATAAACCCTTAGCCACACTAACAAAGAGAAGACGAGAGAAAACCCAAATTACTAAAATTTGGAATGAACAAAGAAATATCACAACAGACACAATTGAATTACAAAACACAATTAGAAGCTATTTTGAAAATGTATACTGCAACAAAATAGAAAATCTCGAAGATATCAACAGGTTTCTAGAGACATATGAATTGCCTAAACTGAACGAGGAGGACATACACAATTTAAATAGACCAATTTCAAGTAATGAAATAGAAGAAGTCATCAAAAGCCTACCAACAAAGAAAAGTCCAGGACCAGATGTGTTCTCAGACAAGTTCTACAAAACCTTTAAAGAAGAGCTCATTCCAATACTCCTCAAAGTATTTCATGAAATAGAAGAGGGGGGAACCCCTCCCAAACTCATTCTATGAAGCCAATATCACCCTGATACCTAAGCCACACAGAGACACATCAAGGAAAGAAAATATCCTTAATGAACATTGATGCAAAATTCTCAACATAGTCTTAGAAAATCACATACAAAAATATATTAAAAAGATAGTGCACCACAAACAAGTGGATTTTATTCCAGGAATGCAAGGTTGGTTCAACATCAGGAAATCAATAAATGTAATTCACCATATCAACAGACTTTAAGTCAAGAATCACATGATTATTTCAATAGATGCAGAAAAGCATTTGATATAATACAGCATCCCTTCATGCTCAAAACCCTAGAAAAAATAGGGATAGTGGGAACATTCCTTAACATTGTAAAGGCCATCTACGCTAAGTCCATGGCCAATATCATTCTAAATGGTGAAAAACTGAAAGCATTCCCGCTAAAAACTGGAACAAGGCAGGGATGCCCTCTTTCACCACTTCTATTCAACATTGTCCTCGAAACTCTACCCAGAGCAATTAGACAGACCAAGGAAATTAAAGGGATACGAATAGGAAAAGAAGAACTCAAACTATCCCTATTTACTGATGACATGATTATATATTTAGAGGAACTGGGAAATTCCACCAGAAAACTTTTAGATCTCATAAGTGAATTCAGTAAAGTAGCAGGTTATAAGATCAATGCTCATAAATCCAATGCATTTTTATACATAAGTGATGAATCCTCAGAAAGAGAATTTAGGAAAACTACCCCATTCACAATAGCTTCGAAAAAAATAAAACACTTGGGAATCAATCTAACAAAAGAGGTGAAAGACCTCTACAATGAGAACTACGGAATACTAAAGAAAGAAATTGAAGAAAACCTTAGAAGATAGAAAGATCTCCCATGTTCTTGGATAGGCAGAACTAATATTGTCAAAATGGCCATACTACCAAAAGTGCTATACAGATTCAATGCAATTCCAATTAAAATCCCAATGATGTACCTTACAGAAATAGAGCAAGCAATCATGATATTCATCTGGAAGAATAAGAAACCCAGAATAGCTAAAGCAATCCTTAGAGGAAGAGTGAAGCAGGGGGTATCCCAATACCAGACCTTCAACTATACTACAAAGCAAAGTAACAAAAACGGCATGGTATTGGCACCAAAATAGACAGGTAGATCAATGGTACAGAATAGAGGACACAGACACAAATCCAAATAAATACAATTTTCTCATACTAGACAAAGGGGCCAAAAATATGCAATGGAGAAAAGATAGCCTCTTCAACAAATGGTGCTGGGAAAACTGGAAATCCATATGCAACAGAATGAAACTAAACCCCTATCTCTCACCCTGCACAAAAATCAACTCAAAATGGATCAAGGACCTTGAAATCAGACCACAGACCCTTCATCTTATAGAAGAAAAAGTAGGTCCAAATCTTTAACACGTTGGCTTAGGATCAGACGTCCTTAACAGGACTCCCATAGCACAAGAAATAAAAGCAAGAATCAATAACTGGGATAGATTCAAACTAAAAAGCTTTCTCTCAGCAAAGGAAACTATCAGCAATGTGAAGAGAGAGCCTACAGAGTGGGAGAAAATCTTTGCTAATCATACTTCAGATAGAGCACTAATTTCCAGAATATATAAAGAACTCAAAAAACTCTACACCTAGAATACAAATAATGGGCTAAGGAAATGAACAGACACTTCACAGAAGAAGTTCTACAAGCAATCAACAGATATATGAAAAAATGTTCAACATCTCTAGTAATAAGAGAAATGCAAATCAAAACTACCCTAAGATTCCATCTCACCTCAACTAGAATGGCAATTATCAAGAATACTAGCAACAATAGGTGTTGGCGAAGATGTGGGGAAAATGTACACTCATAAATTGCTGGTGGGGCTGCAAATTAGTGCAGGTGCTCTGGAAAGCAGTGTGGAGATTCCTTAGAAAACTTGGAATGGAACCACCATTTGACCCAGCTATCCCACTCCTTGGCCTGTACCCAAAGGACTTAAAATCAGCATACTACAGAGATACAGCCACAACAATGTTCATAGCTACTCAATTCACAATAGCCAGATTGTGGAACCAACCTAGATGCCCTTCGATGGATGAATGGATAAAGAAACTGTGGTATATATATACAATGGAATAGTACTCAGTCATAAAAAATAATAAAATTATGGCATTTACAGGCAAATGGATGAAATTGGAGCATATCATGCTAAGTGAGATAAACCAGTCTCAAAAAACTAAATGACGAATGATCTCGCTGATAAGCAGATGATGATACATAACGGGGAGATGGGAGGGGGACAAGAATGGAGGAAGGAGGGACTGTAAAGAGGGGTGGGAGCGGTGGGGGGGGAGAAAAAAAATAACAGAGTGAATCAAAAACTATTACCCTAGGTAAATGTATGATTACAAAAACGGTATGCCTCTATTTCATGTACAGAGAAACAAGATGTATCCCATTTGTTTACAATAAAAATGAATTTTAAAAAATGTGCATGTTCAGTGTCAATAACTTTCACAAGTCTTCCACCCTCTTTGTGCCAAGTGAAGACGTGAGGAACCTGTCAGCATGGTTGAGACCATAAACGTGTTGGGTTAGGAGGCGGAAGCCAGAGGAACGTGGAGGCAGCGAAAGGCCCGGAAAACCTTGTGGGGAAGTGATAGGGTGGCTTCTTGAAGTGATAGGGTGGCTTTCTTTGTGGTGTTTTGCTTTTTTCTTGTTGGTGGGTATGAGGATTCACTGGTGTTGCCATGATGTGAGCCAACCAACCATGGCCTGAAACCTCCACACCTAAGCCAAAATAGACCTTTCCCTTCCTAGGTTCATTATCCCAGCTATTTGCTACAGTGACAGAAAGCAGACAAACACAAAGACCAGGCAGAGTCTAAGTCAGCTTGATAAGTATTTCCAAAGTCCCCACCAAAAAGCACTGAACTGGTTTACACTCCGCACAAGAGCCAGCGAGAAGGTCTCCTTCCACCCGTTCCTGACGCCCCTGAACCTCCGTCTCAGTTGTATTCTGTTTTGCTGTCTCGGGAAGCAGACCTGAAGACAAGGAGTCAGGCGCAAGACGTGTATCTGAGTAACACGGACTGTGACGGGGGAATGGATAACCGGCATCCAAAGGCAAAGGTGGCCCACAGGTCGTGGGTCACTGGGCAACCCAAGCCCAATCTCGCAGGGAGACTCTGGAGGAGGTGCAGAGTGCCTCAGGCTGTCCCCCTGGGGCGGCAGATACTGACGTGCCAACTCCCAGAGCCACGGAGGAGGCCGCTTGAGCGGGTGGCAGGTTGCGGGTGGGGCGGGCGGAGGTCTTCTGCAGTTAAAAAATAAAAACCGAAAGTCCTCGGGATGCAGGTGAGGTCCACTGGAGCGTGTTGAGTGCCCAGGGTTGGTCCTGACAGTGACACCGCTTGGGGGACTTGGCAGGCACGACATGCTGTTTCTGTTTAGTGAGGAGCTGACCTCTGGCTTTGGCCCTTGGGGGCTGGGAGGTGAGCACTGGGCCCCTGGAACGCCCTGCCTGGAGCGTGGCCCCAGACAATGCTGAGAGTGGACTTGGGTTGGGGCTCCGACCCTCTGCACACCAAAGGCCCTGGTGCGTCTCCTTGGTGGCAATCCCCTGTGCATCCCATTGTGGCCGGGAGGCAGAGTTGGGAAAGACCAAACCCTGCACCTGGATCCCCGGGATGCTGCCCCATGGGCGTCTTCAGTGGCTGACCTTAATCTCCTTCCTTTCCCATGATAAAATCTGGTGTTTCCTGAGCTGAGTCATTCTCCAAGATCTTCCACCCCAGGCTGGTCCCAGCCAAGGTGGCCTGACTTTTTCTACATTAAGGAATTTAACTCCTTCTCCCTCTTTGGGGGCAGGGGTTGTAAAGAGTTTATCATTAATTTAGTTTTTGGTCGTTTTAAGTTGTTGTACAATCAGTGCTATTAGCCTTGTCCTGGATGGCTTTTCTTTACGTGAAAAGGCCATTGTTACTATCAAATCATTAAGCATTCACTTTTGTTTTCTCACGTCTTATCCTGCCGCTGTCCCCATTTAACTGATTTCATTGGAATTTGTTTTGTTGTGCGCTTTTAGGTAAAAATCTATTCTTATTTTCCCAATTGGCCTAGCATCATCTTTTGAATATTCTTTGCTTCATTTTTATCATGTTAAATTCCCATGCGTACCAGGGTTTGCACGTGGCCCCTCCGTTCCTTTCCACCCGTATATTCCATCTTGCACCACCCTGGTCTTTCACTTCTGTGAAATACATTTTAATATCCCAGCTTTCCTTCTTATTTGCCTATTTAAATCTTCATGACTTTATTTACTACTTATCATCCCATTATAAAATGTTCTACATCCCCCCAAAATGTTTAACTCAGAACATTTAAAAAATCACTTGGTCAAGTCCCATCACCCCCCCAATAAAATTCAACCAGACTTTTTAATTGAATGACATTAAATAAACATTTGATATATTTGTATCTGCAAAAATGAATCTTCCCATGTAAGAACATGGTATATCCCACAATAAAAATAATAATAATGTTTTATAAAACTTTTAAAATTCATATTCTTCATGAAATCGCAGCATGCTTTTCACTAACTTCAAGGAAATGAGCATTTTTGTGGCTCTTAATGCACATGGCTACATCATATCCAGATCTTCACCTCCACCAGTCCCATCTGAGACTGAATGTGGTGGGCCCTGGCCAATCTGAGCAGATGAGGAGCACCTCTGTGGATTTACTGTGCACTTTGTTGGCGAGGTTGAACGTCACATGTATTTCTCAGCTAGTTCTATTCCTTTCTTGTGTGAGGATTCACACAAGGAAACCTGCCAATGCCAGAGGCAGGACTCCCCAGCAGCCCCCAGGTGAGTGCACAGGCTGGAAGGCCCGGCAGCCCAGCAGACGGGCGGGCGACGGGCTGATCCAGGCTGCAGCAGCGGGGGCGAAGGAGAGGGATTTGCGAAGACTACATCTGAAGATGTAATTGGCAGGATCTGCTGAGTGATTGACGATGAGGCGGGTGGTTGGCAGAGGGCGGAGATGAGCACATCTCCCTCGTTTCCATGAGTCTATACCTGTGAAATCTTTTGAGGCAACAGTTTGAGTTTGGCTTTGAGACCAAGATTGTCCTGGGCTCAGGCAGTGAGGCCATCTGAAACCACACAGGCCAGTGTTCAGTCATGCAGGACCTAGCCTCACCCCAGGACTTACCTGGACCATTCTCCTCCTCTGCCCCACCTGCCACCCTTCGGTTTTCCACAGGAAGACCCCTCAGCCTCAGGGCCTTCCCACAGCCATTCTCTCTGCCCAGAATGTTCTTAACACAGCTTTCTGCATGGTTGGCTTGTTTTCTCCAAGTCTGGCTAATAGAGGGCTCTAATAGCTCAAACTATGTCTCCAGCCAAGCTTACCAACCAGAGCGGTGCCTAATTTACTTCCTCCTGGAGTTTATCACAACTTACAATCTTGTATGATCTGTCTACCTGTTTGAGTTCTGTCTGCCTCACTGGACTATATGACTTTAAAAAAAAAATCTTCAATTCCCTAGCATCTAGGACAATTTGCTGAATAATAAGCAAGAGGAGAAATGAGGGATCTTGTACCACCTCTGCAGTGTAGCTCTCTAAACACCCGTAAAAAAAATCTTTCTTTAGGACAATGGTCAAGACTCCAAGTAGCTCATCCGCAGAACAGGGTGTTGACAGGCAGGCAGGGGCTAGTCCAGGCTCGAGGCCACCCTAGCTGCCTGGGCTCCCTCACCTCCCCAAGTCCAGATCCAGCTGAGGAACGGGGACGTTCTCACTGCCTAGGTAATGAGTGAAGAAAGACCCAAAGAATGTGTGTGTGAGGTTTCTGTAGCAGCCCAGCTCACAGAAGAGACTGACATTTTCCATGGATTCTTACGTTAACCCAGTAAAGTGGGAGAGACGGGAGCTGAAAGGCCAGCATCTTGGAGCTGACAAGTGTAAAGCTGGTTTAAAGACCAGGCCACTGGCCTCTGAACTCAGCGCCCTGTGCACTGTTCCCATTCAGCGTGTATTTTCATGCACCTCCAACGTGACAAACAGGGACTCAAGGAAAACATAAAGCACAATCCTGGCCTCATGGAGCTAAAAGCTGCACCCCTAACAACTCAAGGCTGCCCCACCCACCAACACAAGCCGAGTTGAGGGGCTCAGAGGAGAAACAGGAGGCCAGGAGAGCCAGCAGGCAGGAGTGGCGGAGGCGAGCCTGAGCCCTCAGGGAGCCCAGCTCCTCTCCTCAACCTTCACCCCAAGGCACGTCAGAACAAAAGCCTCTCCGCTAATCAACAGCAAGAGGTGGGCAAGGTTTGACCCGCCCTGTGCTTCCTGTTCTTCTGTTCTGAAGGTTCCTCCCGACTCGGCGGCACACACTGTTCTTTTCTGAAGTCCCCACATTGGAATCCGCATCACTCATGGCGGCTGCCTTGCTCTGGGCACCACGCCAGCAGCCGGCCTCTGACAGCCGCTGCCAATGCCCCCGCTGGCCTCTGTCTACTGACTTCTCCTCAGAGGTGGTTCCGACCCTGGCGTCACTCCTGATGGTGGCCTGTGGTCACAACCCTGCCGTCCCTCACAGAAGTCAGGAGGGAAGGAACCACAGAAGGCAAGAGGAAAGCATGTGACAGTCATGAAAGACACCAGGCACCGCGCAGGTGCCCCAGTCAGGGCACCCTGGACCCAGCGGGCAGCGTGTCTGTCCCTGCCACACCACCAACGCACGGCTCATGCCCTGCGAGTGAAATCTACCCTCGGGGGAGAAGCTCAGATCTGTCCCATTTTGACTCCACCTTGCTCCACCTTGAAGGTGACATTGCGCTTCCAGGCGATGGAGTCGGCCCCATGGCCACAGGAGCTTCCCACACTACAGCATCCCATCCTGTGAAAACACTAGGTGACACTGGGGATTGGACCCAGGGGCACTTGTCCAATGAGCTACATCACTAATCCTTTTTTAACTTTTATGCTGACACAGTGTCTTACGAAGTTGCTGAGCCTTCAAACCTGTAATGCTCCTGTCTCAGCCTCTCGGTCACTGGGATGACAGGTGTGCACTGCCACACCTGGCCCAGATATCTTTTTAAATGAACATTGTCTTCAGGTGCAATCTACAGAGCTTGTGAAATGTGGCATTCTAAATCTCTCTCCAAAACAATTAATGCAGCCGGGAATGGGGGTGAATGCCTGTCATTCCAGCACTGTGGGAGGCCAAGGTGAGAGACCACAAACTGGAGACCAGGATGGGCAACTCAGTGAGACCCTGTTTCAGGATAAAAAATAAAAAGTGCCGGGAATGTAGTTCAGTGGCAGAACACCCTGGGCTCAATCCCCAGTGTTACAGATAATAATAAGAACAAATAATGATGATGATGATGATAAATGCAATCCATCAGGTTTAAAATCCATCAAAGCATAATACAGGTTTTAAATATAATCTAATATTAATGCCTAAATTACTAATCCAATAGCATGACTAACTTTTTAAGTAATTTTGTCACAAAAAATCCCATGATAACACACCCTGAGAATAAATGACAAAGATGGGAAATAAAAATAAAAGCTACTCCTGAGCAGGGATTGCAGCTCACTCCCAGGCACTGGTCAGGTGAGGTAACCTCCTCTCCTCGTCCTTCGCCCAAGCAAACCCAAGTGATCGACATCCAACCAGCACAGAGCCCTGAGCCCGGGCTCCTCACCTGGCCCGGCTCCCGCCTCCCCCACCCGCCTTCCCCAGCGCTTTCCCTCCCGCCTGCTCCCTTGGGCCTCAGCCTCCTCGCTTCATCCCTTTTCTTCTCCCCTCTCTTCTCTTTTCCCATTCTTTGCCCGATACTCATTTCCTCCCCGTCTCTTGCCATTAAAAGGCTATAAAATTAAGTCCAAAGACAATTTATTACTTGTTTAGAGAACACTCGATTTTCATCTAAGCTTGGGTGCACTGAACGTCTTCTAGTTTTCACTCCAAAATAAAATCCACTTTTTAGTGTGTGGACAGAGGAGGATGTGAGTGTGTGCCTGCATTGTTTCTGACACTGTCCCAGAGATTACGCAGCCTCTGAAGCAGATCCCTGCTCCAGGGTTGTATTGCTTTGAACAAACCCCCTCAAATGCACTTGAACTGAATTTGTGCATAAAGATTCCGCTAAGGTGAGGCTGAACATCGTGGCGGAAGAGTATGGCCGAGGGAAGCAGCTCACATGGTGATCCCAAAGCAGAGACTCCACTCTCCAGATAGAAAACACACATCCCATGGCCACACCCCCAATGAGCCACTTCCTTCAGCCGCACCCCACCTCCCTCCAGTTACCACTCAGTTAACTCCATCAGGGATTAATTCACTGGTTAGGTTAAGGCTATGTCCCAGTTATTTCTCCTCCAAACCTTCTTGCATTGTCTCACATGTGAGCTTTTGAGGGACACCACATCTAAACCATAACGTCCCCATCTAGAGTTTTAGGGTTTCCGGCCTTCCGGATCAATGGCCCTAATATTTCGCAAGAGAAACTTGGCAAGGCTGTGAATTCAACAGATGTTCTTAATCTGCCACCACTACAATTAAACTTTGATTTTAACAGTAGCAACCCTGTGGCTACAAGAACTCGAAGGTTATTTTAGGGTTGCCATGGAAGCTCAAGATGTGGACCAAGAGGGTAAGGATTGGAGCCTCTCATCCTCCGTCTGTAAGCTCTCCACCGCATTCCGCAAGTCCTCCCTGCATGATCCCTGCTGCCCTAACAGTCGAGCTCAGCAGCTACCTGGGCCCCCAGAGGCAGGCTGCAGCTGGCATTTCAGCACAATCAACCAACTGTGATAATTTGATTGTGGGCCAGTGAATGTCAGGGATGATGCGCTGTATTGCCCATTAGCAAGGGCTCAGCCCAAACCAACCCAAAAAACAACATTTGAGAGCCTCCTCCTAGGACAAGTCCTGGTACCAATTTCTATGTCAGTCAGGGTCCAGTCAAGAGACAGAAAGCACATACTAACTGAAATGATGACACTAGGACTTTAAAGAACTGTTAACTTGGTTAAAAAAAAAAAGGGGGGGGGTTAACTACTAGAAAAGTGAAATGGTATAAAAAAGTGGAAACCAGACCACAGCTATCACTCCTAGGACTGAGGGGAAGATAAACAAGGAGGACGTTTAGAAGCGCAGAGAAGAGACACAGCAGGCCAAGATTCAGGCCTCTGAGGAGATGGTCCGCTGCTACAGAAACATGCCACCCCCACTGCAGTGAAGGGGGACCTCCGAAGACACCTGTCACCAACCCACCGCCAGGGCCAGCTGTGTGCAGATCCATTCCGTCACGTGGAGGGGAAAACACAACCGGAAGTAGATAAGGCCCTCCTTCCTCTCCAGCCCCAAGAATCCCTTCAACATACCTTCCACGCCAGCCAAACCTCACGTAAAGCCATCTGTCAGACAGAAGATGCAGCTTGCAGGGTGCAGCTCAGCATCACAACATGGCGAGAGACAGGCAAATTTGGAGCTAAGAGGAAACCAGTTAATAGCCAGTAACACCTGGGCACAGGGACCAGGAGTAAAGATGGACATGGGCACAGCTGAGACACACTCTGCAGGCGGATCCACCTGAGCGTGGCGTTAAGACTCCTGGGGGGCTAGTGAAAGGAGAGGTCAGGATAACGCTTCTTCTAAAGAGAAAAGGAAAACTGCCTAGGTCAAGCGAACTTGGAGGTGGTTAAGAATTACATTTTGGACATATTTCAAATGTTTGTGGCACGTTCAGGTCAAGGAGTCAAATGGGCAGGTGGCCATACAGATCTTGAGCTTGTCTGAAGATAGAAATCAGCATCCTCAGCATAGAGGTGTACCGTAAAGTCACAGGATGAGATGACATGGAAAGAGAAGAGAGAAGCAAGGCCGGGAATGCGCCCTGAGAAGAACCATGTCTGGAAGTGAGAGAAGGGTGGGACAGAGCAGCCATGAGCGAGGAATCGAGAGCTCGGTCTCGTGGAAGCAGAGGAAGCGTTTAAACAAAAAAAGTAGTCGACTCTGTCCCATGCATTGAAAGTGAAAAAATGCTTCCAAGATGAGTTTGAGAGTCTGAAGAGACGAGAGCTGAATAGAAAAGTGAGCGGCTCAAGCAGAACTCTAACCAGGAAAACAAATTAACACTGAGCTGCCCAGCATGGTAGCCACTGGCCACAGGTGGCTGTTGACAGGTGAAATCCAGGACATCCCCTACCCGAGCTCCCTGTCACCCTCTCCACGCCACCCAGGGCCACCCACACCCCCAACGTGGACTTCTCCCAGCAGAGCTTAGGGCCAGTTCCTTTGTACTTTATGGAAGAGACCAAACAGCATGTCCTCTTCTTTGTCTCCCGTTTTTTTATTCAACATTATTTGTGAGATTTGGCTACATTGTTGTACGTGGTTTTAGCTGCTTCACTCACATGCTGCTTTAGAGTTCATCATGTGACACCAGTTTATTTCCTTTTTAACATAAATGGGTGATTTTTAGCTTTTGGTTATTATAAATATGATAATTACTATGAATATTTTAGTACTTTGTGCAAACACACATACATGTGTGTGTGTGTGCGCGTATGTGTGTGTTATACCTTGTGAGAAGAAATTATTGAACTTTTAGGGGTGTTTTTAAATATTGTCATTGAGAATGTTGCTGATATTCAACTTGTTCTGATTGGATGGTCTATACTGTTTGTGATCAGCATCAAATATGATCATTTGGATTCTCATTCTAGCTGTAGACAATTTGGAAGATCACTCTTGAATAGACCTAATTTATTATTCAAAAGAAAGTTGATTTATTTTAAATATTTCTTTAGATGTCAATGGACTTTTATTTTATTCATGTATTTACGTGCGGTGCTGAGGATGGAAGCCGGTGCCTCACACATGCTAGGCAAGCGCTCTACCACTGAGCTACAATCCCAGCCTCAAGAAAGTTGAGGAGGTGTGCCTGTGTTCACTGTTGCAGAGACATGTTTGGGTAGCCCTAGGATAGTGGCTGGCGTTGAGCCAAGAGGTGGCGCATAATTAGTGTTAACACGGCGTGATCTACTTTTGCCTGATTAGTTAATGCCTCTCCTGTGCTAGTGGTCAACAGATGTTCCTCATTCTTGATTGGTACCGTGGCACATGCTCCAACTGTGCTACTCAATCCTAAGCTGATTGGCTGCCTTAGGTATATAAGACATTCTCGTCACCTGGGAGGAGTTCGCAGAATGAAGGATCGGCAGGACTAAGCAGGCAACTGAAGATCGCAGAATGAAGGTTGCAGATCGCAGATCTTAGAACGCGGGATGAAGAAGACGACTCTAGGCTGTAGGTCACAGAACGCACCACTAAGAAGCACCTCTGATAGCACGCACCTTTAGGACGCAGGATGCAGGACGCACCTCTAAGAAGAAGCAGTAGACCTTTGATAAGCGTAGCCTCTCTGAAAAAGGAGCATCTCTAAAACTTCCTCTAAAATTAAGCAAAGTCTTTTTTCCTGATAATCAAAGCCTCTCTTCCTCTAAGCAAAGTCTTTCTTCCTCTCAAAGGCTCTCGTCCTCTAAAACTAAAAGTAAGCAAAGCCTCTCTTCCTTTATAAACTAGCGAACAAGTAAACAAGCAAGGAAGTAGCCTAGATAAAGAAAATAGAAGTAGTTCAGTTCCAGTCCACCTCTGATAAATTACCGCGGGATTGTTGCTGCGGGCGGCAACACACTGTGTCCTGTTCCACAGAAACACAGCTCATGTGGGGTCCCACCATCCTCCCACCTTTTCTATATAACTATTATTTTCAGCATTAATCGCAAAACAAAGAAATAATAACAATAGCCAGAAAAGCAAAAAGACAGGAGCTTGTCTTATTGAACTTTTTTTGTTGGTGGTGGTGGTAGTGGTGCTGGGGATTGAACCCAGAGCCTCACTCATGCTAGGCAAGCGCTATACCACTGAGCTCTTTTTAAGTTTTATTTTGAGACAGGGTCTTGCTAAGTTGTCCAGGCAGGCCTTCAAGTTGGGATCCTCCTGCCTCAGCCTCCTGAGTAGGTGGGATTACAGGTGTGCAACATGCTGTCTGGTTCTTTAGATGAATTTTGTGTGCACATAATCATGCCAGGATTTTTAATGTTTAAATTTAAAATAATATAAATTTTACATTATAAGAAAGAAAAAAGACAGCAACTATTGATTCAATACTCTTATATATACCTAACAATTTTAACTTTTACTTTGGTCAGTAATTTTTTTTTTTTTTTTAGTTTTTCCTTTAATTCTACAATCACAACTAATGACTGAAAAAGGAGAATCAATGTCAGTATTAAAGATATTCGAATCCAACAAAATTTTTCATATATGAACTAAAATTTGCACCTACCAAACAAAATATTACTGCATTCTTGTCTCGGCATTTTACTTTTTTGTGTGTGTGTGTGGTTTGATTTTTTTTTTTTTTATTGTAAACAAATGGAATACATGTTGTTGGCATTTTACATTTTTAAAACAATTTTTTAAATAATGGTTAAAAAATACATAAATTTACTATCTCAACCATCTGTGAGTGTACAGTGAATAGTGTTATGTACAATCACATCATTGTACCAGCAGATTGCCTGAACTTTTGTTATCTTGCAAAACTGAAATTCTACATCCATTAGATGATTCCCAATTCCCGCTCCTGGCACCCAACTTTCTAGTTTCTACTTCTATGAGTCTGACCCTCTACCTATCTCACATAAATGGAATCTCATGTATTTGTCATTGGGTATCTAGCTTATTTCATGCAGTATCATGTCCTCTGAGCTCACCCAGGTCTCGGTAGGTGTCAGACTTTCCTTCCTTTTTAGCTGAATAAAATTCCATTCTGTGTACATACCACACTGCTTATCCTCCTGCCCACTGATGGGCATTTGGGTTGCTTCCACCCTTGAGCTCTTGTAAACAGTGCTGCCATGAACACACATGGCGCAAATCCTGCTTCTACTTCTTTTGGACATACACCCGGAAGTGGGAAGTGGGACTCCTTTTAATTGTCTGAGGAGCTGCCATCGGTTTTCCTAGGCGGCTGCACCATCCTGCCTTCCCCACAGTACACAGGAACTCTGATCCTGTTGGATAGCAGTCATCCTAATAAGTGTGAGGTGATATGTGGTTTTAATTCACAGTCCCCCAATGGCGAATAATGTTTAATCGTTAATTAATCATGCCTATTGGTCATTTATACCTCATCTTTGGAGAAATGTCTAGCCAAGTCCTTTGCCCTTATTTTAAATGGGATTATTTGTTGTAGGGTTCTTTTTGTACCTTAACCTCTTGTCAGATGCATGAGTTCCAAACACTGTTTCCCTGGTTCACTCCGTTGATTGTGTCTTCGGACAGAATCTCATTTGTCGTCTCTGCTTGGTCATCTGTGCATTTGGTGTCATATCCAAGAAATCATTGCCAAATTCAGTGACACAAAGCTTAGGTCTTTATTTTGAGTTAATTTTTATACACAAGGGTCCAGCTTCCTTCTTCTGTACGGAGAGAACCACTATTCACACACACTTTGTCTAAGAGACCCTTTCCAATTGAGTGGTCTCAGCATCCCTGTCAAAGATTATTAAGCCCTCTGTATGAAGGATTTACATGTGGGATGTCAATTCCAATGACCTAGGTCTATCTTTTTGATAGTACAACACTGTTTTGAATACTGTAACTTTTATATATGTTTGAAAATCAGAAAGTAGGAAACCTCTAATTCTGTTATTTTTTCAAGATTGTTTTAGCTAATCAGGGTGCCCTGGAATTCTACATGACTATTAGTATGGATTTTTCTATTTCTGCAAAAGAAAAATGTACTTGAGATTTTGATAGGTATTGTTTTCAATTGCTTTGGGTAGTACTAACATCTCAGTAACTTTGCCTCCCAATTCATGAACATGAAATGTCTTTTTTTTTTGAGGTGCTGGGGGATTTGAACCCATGGCCTTGTGCTTGCAAGGCAAGCACTCTACCAACTGAGCTATATCCCCAGCCCCCTGAAATGTCTTTTTATTTATTGTGTCTGACTTAATTTCGTGTAGCAATGTTTTTTAAAAAGCACAACATTTTCATGCGATCACTCACAATAAAATAATTTTTGTTGCTTTAACCTTACAATCATTGAGTTATTTATTTGAAACCAATGTTTTAACTGTAGGAATTACTGATTCAAGTGTTGGAAACAGAAACTGCACTGAAAGAAAGCTCAAACCAATTTATTGTTAAAATGGATAAGGTTAGGTCAGTCTCCAAATTAATTTCTAGGTAGAATATGTTAGCTTATTAAAGGATAAACAAGTAAAATGTGCTAATCTGGAGTTTAACATTAATAAGAATATGCACTATTAAAACTCAACAAATGCAGCAATTTGGACCAAAATTCAGAATTCAGACCAAAACAAAGATTTTCTTCTGAGAGGAGTACTTTATCACCAACATTACGCTGAAGCACCAGATCTTGGTGATAGGAACAAGCGACTGGTCTTTCCATCTTTGAAGTTCTCAGCTTGATTGTCTGCACTTGGGGCACACCTCCGCATTGCCTGCTTTGGTTCACCCCAGCACCAGGCCTCAGAGTTGGCGTTTGGAAGCAAGCAGGCCATTAGTATCCAGTGATTGGGTGGGTCCCTTGTGCCCTTCACCAAGAGCCATCCCATGATCTCATGAGCATCTCATGAGCATTTCTTCCAGAGTTCCCACCCATCCCCACTCTATTCCCTGGCTGTGTCAGGACTTCTGCTTACTGTCTTATCTGGCCATCTTTCAGCTTCTGACCCTGTGCCCAAGCGGCCTTACTTATTTATTTTTTCCAAGAAAAAAAGCAAATCTAACAAAGTTTATCAAAATGCTTTTTAAAACATAATCCCACCATCCTAACATGAATTTTGAGTTTTATGTGTCTCCTACCACATGCATAAGAATTTTTACCTAATTATAACACAAACTTTTAGTCCCTGCTGTAAGAGTCAAGAAAATTGGCTGTTGTAGTTGCAGGAAGGTAACCTGCTACGTCTAATAGGTCACAAATATTTATGAATAAAACACAGTCAAGCCTTTGAGGTTCACAACCTAGTAAGAAAAAGAGACACCCTATCGCAGTGTTGTTCTTCAAAAGGCAAGGTTGAAAGAGAATGAATTATCCAAGGGTCACAGCCTCTGAATCCCGGCATCCCCTTCCTTCTTGTCCCTTGGGATATAATTCTAAGGAGTTGGAATGTCTCTCCAACTCCTTGAGAGGCTTGAAAAGAATTTTTTTTTCTGATATCAGAGTTTTCACCTCCTCTTCAAATTAAACTCTTCCCTCAGTCTAGCTCTCCCTTTCCCACATTCTGGTCTCCCCTTGGAACGCCTCTCCACCTCCCTTCCTGTCCTTCTTCCTCACTGTACTCTTCACTGACCCTTTACAGAGCACTTACTGTGGGTTACAGGTCAGAGGTGAAATGAATTACCTACAGAGACCAAGCAGAACAGTGCTGTTCCAATGTTGTTTACATATTAAATATTTAAGAACACTTTTATTTATTTATTTATTTTCAGTACCAGGGATTGAATTTAGGGGCACTCAACTACTGAGCTACATTACCAGCCCTATTTTGTATTTTATTTAGAGACAGGGCCTCACTCAGTTGCTTAGCACCTCACGGTGGCTGAGGCTAGCTTTGAACTCGTGATCTTCCTGCCTCGGCCTCTGGAGCCGCTGGGATTATAGGCATGCACCATTACGACCAGTGAGAATATTACTTTCACAAAGAAATGTGCTAACCTAGTTTTCCTTGAAACACATGGCTCCTAGGCTTTCATTTGCAGAATTGTGACAGACAGGGATGGCAGAACTATTTCATTTTCCTAATTCTACTCTGATGTGAGTAGGTGGTAGAGACCTTCATCATAATAGAGAATGCCTAACTCTAAGAAGCTACTCTCCAGCACTGTTTGCCAAGTGGAGCATGGGCCTGGTGTTGCTAGATCTTCTGACTTTTTAGGAGACAGAAATCCAAGCATTTTTGTGAAAAATCATGTCGTTAAAATGTTAAAAGCTAATTTAAAAGAATTTTAAATGCTGCAAAGGCTAAAGCAACCAAGTTCACAGAATGGAGAAGCATCGCCAGTATGCAGCTTCTGGTGCTATGAATTCTAACAAGCATTTATCTTATTATATTTGCTTACTTTACAACACAGTTATATAATTATGCCTTTGATAGAGATCAATCATTTACTTCCATATTCATCTGTCCATCTTTATGGCATGTGCTGTGTTTTTTGGCCCATCTCCACACCACGTCATTAATAGTGCCCTAAGGTCAAACTACCCCTCTCTCCCAGTGCTTCCTTCTATCCTACAAAAGGAGTTGAAATGTAGTGCTTTTAAAATCAAAGCTTGGAGACATTTTAGAGATAGTGCTTTAGTTTTAAAGGGCCTAGCACATAGTAGGGCAAGTAAGAGGTGTTGCATGAACCATTATCATCATCCAAATAACAGCCACCAGTACTTCACTATGGTGCTTATCTGTATTATCCTAGAGGTTTTCCCAGACCAGACCACACAATCCAAAGCAGCCCTCCACTCACCCTCTAAGATGCAACCTTATCTTAGTTCTCGGAATAGACTTAAGGCTTTCTAATACATTCCCTTTAATTATAAGCATGTTTTCTGACAACTGTAGAATGAAAGCTCTAAGAGCACAAGCTTATCTACGTTGTGAAGATGTGCTTGGCACAAAGGAAACAACGGATCTAAATCTCTCACCTCCCCAGGCGAGAGGTGACTTGGACACTGGTCTTAATTATGTTTAAAATTTTATATTTAGATTTCAGGATAACTGTGTTGAATCTTTATAATTTCATAAAGAACAGGGGGTTGGGGAAGGCAAAACAAGTTTAGTTCCATTACCTGAGCACTGACACTGGCCCGGCATTTTTGCTGCAACAAGAAAGCCACTTCCTATGACACAGGGTCCCCCGCGGGCCTGGGCCTTGCCACATCCTGAGAGAGACAGGCTCATCAGGGCTAGGCTGGCCGGGGAGTCAGAACGCCCCACGATCACACGACAAGAGAGGTGCGATGGGGCAGGGGTGTCACCCGGCCCCCGGTGGGGAGCAGCCGCGAGAGGGTGTGCAACGGAGTGTGCACGAGGGTCTCCGCGGAACCGTGTGGCTCCCGGCGCCGCGGCTCCCTTTACCGCGCTCCGCTTCCTCTCACCCCCGAGTCCCGGCCCCCTGCAGAGTCAAACCCAGTGCAACCCCGACCCTGAGGGATCCGCGTCCCTGGGCCCCGCGTCCCGCCTGGAGAGGTGGCCTCGCTGACCTCCGGCTCCGGCCAAGTGGGAGGCCCGGCCGCCCCAGGACGCCGCGGCGCCCGGAGCCCCGCCCCGGCCCCGCCCGGCTACGGCCCCGCCCCCGGCCCCGCCCACTCCCCGCGAGCCTGCACCTCTCGGTCCCCGGCCGGCCGCTGATTCTGCTGCGGCTGCGCCTGCTCACCGCTCGTCACCGCTGCCGCCATGCCCGGAGGGCTCCTTCTCGGGGACGAAGCTCCCAACTTCGAGGCCAATACCACGATCGGGCGCATCCGTTTCCACGACTTCCTGGGAGACTCGTAAGTGGCCACCCGGCTCTGCCCGGCCTTCGTGCCGCCCCAGCTCCGAGGCGCCCTCTGGGCTTCCTCTCTGCGTCCTGCGCCGCGCGGCCCCTGCGCGCCACCCGCCGCCATCCGCACCGGTCCCCGCACGTGCCTGCCGCGCCGTGGCCCCTGCGCCGCTCCGGCCAGCGCTGCTGCGGCCCGGGCCCTGCGCGGTCCCTCGGCCCCTGCTCGCCGGGGAGGGCGCGGCGGGGCTTCGGCGGGCCCCGCACCGGAGGTGTAGGGAATCGTGTAGCGTCGGGGCCCAGGAGGGCGCGCGGGACGGGACCCGGCGGCGCTGGCCGTCACTTCCCGGGACTCGTGGCCCGGTCGCACTGCCCGCCCCCCTCCGTTCTGGAATTTGCTTCCTGGGGAAGGTGGGTGCCCAAGGCCAAAGTCGGAGGACGCGGCGCGTTGTCTGAGGGTGCAGCTGCCGCAGTTGTCTTGGCAGATTTTGGGACACAAAATGTAAAATTTAAAACCACCGGCTGGCTGAAATACCTGGTTCAGGGCCTCCTTCAGCGGCCAGGATGTGATTTGGCAACAGCTTTCGGAGGAACGAAGAACATCCTGCGTGTACGTGTGTCCTTCATTCCAGAACTTGCAACACTTTGGGGGAAGTGGCCGGTGTGGGCCGGGACGCTGTAACTCCCTACCCTGATGCCCTTTTGTTTCCCGATGGTCCCCTCCCCCTTCGGCCAGCACGCGGCCTCGCTGGTGATAGCCAGGTTGGTGACCCATGATCTGGCCTGGCCTGCAGTCTGTCACCATAATAACTTAGAATAAATTGATGCCACCCTTTTTACAGCGTCTGAATCAGCAAAGTGTGAGTTGTTGTTTCAATCAGAAACATTCCAGACAGGTCTAGTTCTATTTGGTTTTGGAGTTTTATTGGCCCCCTTACACTGCTGCTCCCAGGCTGGAGAATTCCTCCTGGGTTTGTATTCTTTTTTATCCAGTATCCAGGCGTATATGTGGAGAGTGAGAGAGTAGCTTATGAAATCGATCAATAATTGGAGAGGCCTGTACAGAGAGAACCTGGGAAAGCTTCTTACACTTCAGGCCCACCCAACTGCTTTCACCTCTTAAGTGCACTCTCCACCTCCTGATTAGACTAGGAAATACTAGGCGAGCCTAGGAAAAGGGTGACAAGTGGGACTTTCAGACCTTGCAGCAGAAGAAAACTTTAAAAATAGACTATGGCCAGTCTGATACTCAGAGTCCAGGTTTCATCTCTTTCCAGTATATTCCTTCCCACACCCCATGAAACATACAATCTCACCTGAACTCTTAATCTTGTATGGATTAGGGATACATATTAAAGCATATTTACCATAGCAACTGTTACAAATGTCACTTGCTTAAGCCTCCCATGCTTTTCTGATTCTTCGTGATCATTTAATGGCCTCTGCATCTATCAGGTTTTGATTAAAGCGGTTATCTTTTAGGGAACCGCAAATCAGAAAATGAGCAAAGTATCTGCATCTGCAAACAAATATACAAGTCTGCCTAGGGTCAGGCATGGCATTCCTGACCTTGCCTGGAAGAGAAGTATTAAGCCTTCGTATCATTATAATATATGGATTTTCATCCAGTTTTCCCAAACTCCTTTCTGTATTTGATCTCAGGTCAGTCTGCCAATTTCTGATCCAGATGTTTTTCGGAGGAAAAGAGTAAATTAACCCACCCCTGACAATCAAGACAAGGGGCTTTCAGTACTGCATTCTGGGAGTTTACTGAGCCTTATCACTGCGTGTGCGGGAGGCAGCTTCTCCACAGCACATCTTCACGGAACAAAACATCTTGACCACGGCTTTCTGGGGCCTTCTCTTAAAAGGACGAAACATTTTGTCTTTTGAAAATGAGGAAGAACGTGGGATAATGTAATTGAATTATTCTCTTTAAGAGCAGCAGCAGTGCTGGGGAGATAGCTCAGTTGGTAGAGTGCTTGCCTCTCAAGCACAAGGCCCTGGGTTCAATTCCCAACACCGCAAAAAAAAAAAAAAAAAAAAAAGAAAAAAAAAAGGGCAGCAGCAGGGCAGTCGGGAAAGTTCCAGGGGAAGCCAGGCCGAGGTAGGACATTTCTTAGATCAGCCTGTGGCGCACCTGACCGCGTGTATCTTCTAAAGGAGGGGAGAATATGAAGTGGCTTAAAACCAGTTCCCAGCATGACTCAGCAAAACCATCCCTTGACTCACAATGGAAAAGATTTCTGTTTTCTAACTCATCACCCCTTTGGCAGTACAGGAAGAATTGCCCTATTCCAGTTTTTCACAACTTCTGAGTCTCTTGCTTATGTCTCAATCTGACCCTTCCTTAGGTCCATGTCCATAAAATCTTAAAGCCTGGATATTACTCATTGCTAGATCATTTAAAAAGTATGTGTCCCTCTTATTGCCTGTTATTAAAAACTAAACATGCCACATGCCTCTACAGTCTTGAAAATTACTGTTCCTTCCCCATCTTGCCTTCGTCCTGCTTTGAGGTCTTTTCCTCTCCTGAAGCTTTGGGAGTTGAGTGTCACGTGTAGGTGGGAAGGAGGTGCCCTTGTCAGTTTTGTTCTCTGTACTCAGGAAACTTGCCAAGCTTTGGGGAGGTCAGCTTGGATCGTTGAGTAGCTTTACAAGAGTTTCCACTCCTTGAAGAAACCAAGTGTCAACCTTAATTTTACTTATAAATACAGGATAGAAGCCTATTTGTTTTAGATTACATAATCTTGTTCATTATTACAGTCAGGCATCTGCTTGTATTTGGGACATTTGGGGAGCTGAATATCAAGATCTATGCAAAGGGGAAAAAAAAAAGTAGCTGCTTGGCCTAAGTAGCACATATTTTATTAGCCGAAAGAGTCAGGGTGGCTCCATAGTTATTAAAGAAGACAACACCCTGAATATTTGATTGAACTGAGCTGTCAACAGTCTTTTCTGGAGATTAGATTGGAAAGTGTTTCTCAACCAAAAGGTTTAAAAGTAAATGTCTTCATAAGCATTCTTTTAAAAAAGAAAGGAGGAGCCTGCTTTCAATCCAGATGCTGTGACTTTTCTCTGGGCACATCGTTGGTGACGCTTCACTCAGCGGTGACCTCTTCTTCCTTTCAGATGGGGCATTCTCTTCTCCCACCCCCGGGACTTCACCCCCGTGTGTACCACCGAGCTCGGCAGAGCTGCAAAGCTGGCACCAGAGTTTGCCAAGAAGAATGTTAAGCTGATCGCCCTTTCAATAGACAGTGTTGAGGACCATCTTGCGTGGAGCAAGGTATAGTTCTGTGATGTTATGTTTGAAACATGTGGCCCTTTTTTTCCTCCTAAAATCTGTGGAGTCTTCCAATTGAGAAGTGTCTTTTCGTATGCTAAAGAGTCGGCAGAAGGCTAGCAGGCCCCTTGGTAGCTTCAAAATAGGGGCTGATCTTTGGAAAGAGGCAGGCAGGGTTGGGACTTTTCTGCCCCACCTCCCAGACTCTAGGGAGGAGAAGGTCGGAAGGTTGAGATGATCACTCGTGGCCTGTGATTGAACCAGTCCTGCCTCTGTAATGAAGCTTGCATAAGATGCCAAAATGGCTGGGTTCCAGGAGCTTCAGAATAGCTAACACATGGATGTTCCTGGAGGGTGGTGTGCCTGGGGACAGTGTGGACACTCCATTCCTCACCCTCTGCAGCTCTTCATCTGTGACCTTTACAATAGCCTCTTTAGTAAGTCAGTAAATGTGAATGTGTCCCCGAGTTCTGTAGCTACTCTAGCAAATTAAACCCAAAGATTGTGTCATAGGAGCCACAGTTTATAGCCCACAAGTCACAAGCACAGGTGAAGCAACCTGGAGCTTGCAATTGGCATTGGAAGAGGGGGCCAATCTTGTGGGACTGAGTCTCAAACTGTGGTATCTGACACTGTCTCCAGGTATACATAGCTTCAAAATTGAGTTGAGTTAGAGGTCACTCAGCAGGTGTCTGAGGCAGAATTGATTGATTGTTGGGGAGAAAGCCTCACATACTTCCTGGTGACCAGAGATCACAAAAGTCTTCTGTGTTGACTACACAGAATGTAATACGTCATCAGAAGTATCCATTGGCCTGTGCCTCGGGCCTGTGGCTATGTGTCAAGTAAATTATTAGTGAGTAACTTGGTTTTGAGATAAATGTACAAGTGAATTTAAGGTTCAAACTGGTTATTTGAAAATCTGGCTTGCACATCACAGTGACCTCCACATTGCTAAATCCAGTGGTTGTGTCTCAGCCAGTGGTGACTACCAGCAACATCCAGCCCAGCAGATCATTCTGTGTCCTGAGACGTGTTTCCTCCTGGCTCGTGGGATGCCACATCGTTGCTATGCCCCTCAGAATTAGACTCATTCTTCATTCAGCCCTTAATGTCTGCTGAAGTTGCCCTGAGCTTATTCCTGGACTCAGTACAGCTTAGGCAGTGTTTGTTGAGTGAACAAACTGAGTAAATTGTCTACTTGCAGCAAAAGGGTTTTTTGGACATAAAATTTGGTAGTCTGGATGGAACTTGAAGGCATTTTAAGGACTTTGCTATAATGTGCTGCTAAGTAACAGCAGCTCCCTTTGAGGAATGCTTTCCTGTGTGCTAGGCTCTGTCGAGCTCGTGGGACAAGTGAAGTATGCGCTGCTGAGTTGAGTGCTGACCATGACTGAATCCTGTGGCCAAATCATACCAGTCAATCTGAAAAGTCTCAGATCAGAAGAAACATGTTCAGGAGGAAAGGAGGGCAATTGTCTTTCTGTAGGTGGTTTTTCGTTTTTTGTTTGTTTCATTCTTTATAACACTTGGCACTGAATAACCAGTGTTTCTTTAACTTTCTCACAGGCAGTTTTGGGGAAATTTGCTCAAGACTGCCTAGCTAGAAAATGGTGACAGTGCTATTTGAACTTCAAACTGATGTTCTCTTTGTTACTAAATGGCAAAGAGTGGAATTGGCCAGACCTTGCATAGGACAAAGCCAAAGCTTGTGGTTCTTCAGTGTCCATGCTGTGATGTGCTGCCTTTTATGCAAGAGGCAGGGTAGAGATTCATGGATAACAATAATTAAGCAACAGATGATGAAGAGGTTTTATAGCCCAAACCTCGTAAAGTATAGGAGCATACCCAGGTTCATTTCTTCTGGTGAACTCCACAGTCGTAATTGAATAGGAACCAAGCCCAAACCGCCAAACTTTGGCATAGAACTGGTTATGTAGGAAACCTCAAGGTGCCTCCTGCATGAAGCACACTGGTTATTACTTAGTTGTGACTTGATCGGCATCCAGTGGTGACACAAGGAAAGTTCAGGTAATAAAATTAAGGAATACATTAAAATCTGTTTGTTGTCCCCATTTCAGAGTTTATGAGTTTTATCTTGTCTCTGTTGAGAAATGCAGAAGGTTTTGTACTGTCCTACTTTCAAGGCTCCACACACATGATTGTAAATAGACTTTTCTCTTTTTTTTGGGTGCTGGGTTTTGAGCCCAGGGCCTGCATGCCAGGCAGTTGCCCTACGCCTGAGGTGTACTCCCCGTCTGTTTCTTCGTTTTATTTTTATTTCAAGTTCACTTAGTTGCCCAGGCTGGTCTCAAATTTTCACTCCCCTTGCCTCAGCTGGGGTTGCAGATGGGCAGTCTTCCTCCAGTTTCCAGCCCTCTTTCCCGTTACTTCCTAAAACTGCCCAACTGCTGTTCACTGTCCTGCTCCGGCTCATGCTGAGGCTGCCCCAGGCCTAGAATGCCTGCGTTTCCCTGTGGGGAATCTGACTCCTCCAAGGGTCCGGGCAGAGGCCTGCCCCTTCCCTGAAGCCTTTTCCAGCTCTCCATGCTGTGAGGGAGGATGCTGGTGTGCTGCCCCTTCACGCAGGACTCACCTAACCCGATTAGAGGTTCCTGTGCAGGCAGAGCCATGGCGCTTGCCTGGATCCCTCCTCTGGTGCTGTGCTGCTCAACCCACTCCAGAGCCATCTCAGTGCTCCCTCAAGCAACGAAGCTAGACTTTCCTCCAGAAGCCTGAGGGATGGAGAAGAAGAAATGCGTGAATGAGTGAAGTTTTCCTAGGGGAGATGGAAGTGCATCTGTCTCTCTCTTCCGGTTCAGACTTGAGAGCCTTTAGCTTCACTTATCCTTTGTCCTTAGGGTGTACATTCAGCTCTGCATTCTTGTGTTTCTTTTAAGCTTTGTGACACACACACACGTACACCCATCTCTCAGTGTCTGTCTTGTAGCCTGATATCTAAGTCACTGTGCTTTTAGGTGGGGACCAGATCCATAAAATTTCCTGTACATGTACATCATTTATGGATGTTTGGTATAAATAATTCCATTGTTTCTGGTGTTTTTATATAGCATTTGGATACCTTAGCCTTTTAAGAGTGTACTGCCTTCTCAAAGCATAAAAAGTATGCGGAATTTAAGAAAATTGAGTGTGAAAAGGGCTTCGGTCCAGAAATACTATACTCTGCTGTTATTCCTGTCTGAATAATTGGAAGCCTGTATTCATTCATCACCTTATTAAACTTGCTTGGAGAAAAGTATGCTTCTCTTCCCTGTCTTGCAAGTTGATGGCCATTAGCTGGTGAAATTCAGTGAGTGTCAGGTTTAGAATTCTTCCCCTTTCCTCCTCATTCCAGGATATCAACGCTTACAATGGTGAGGAGCCCACAGAAAAGCTGCCCTTTCCCATCATTGATGATAAGAATCGGGACCTTGCCATCCAGCTGGGCATGCTGGACCCGGCGGAGAAGGACGAGAAGGGCATGCCTGTGACGGCTCGTGTGGTGAGTCTCATGATCCAAGACGGATCCACCAGACATCCACGTACGTGCTCCAGACACGACAGAATCGCCGTGCGCCAGTGACAGTGTCAATCATCTGAAATGCTGATGCAAAGTGGGCAAAATATTCACCTACATTCTTAAACTGCCCATTTCCCAGCTCTTGGAAATCCACAGAATAATAAATAGTTTTTCCTAAGATGTCATCTAGAATTAAGAAATGTTTTTTATAGTCCTCCTGACAGCTCTGTCTTAAGTTGTGGGCCATATTCTCCTTCATAAACAACTCAGTTTTTTTGATCCTTATTTGTCCTCTACCCACTGGGGAACAAGCCCAATCCCTGATCTGCATAAATGTACAGCCATTAGTATTATTTTATGGTATTCATCTCTAATTTTGGCATAGACCTCCCAAGGCCTTTTCTGGGTTAAATTTGCAAATCAGTTCTTCTAGGATAGCCAGAGCCAAATACAATTCCCTTCTGAATTTTGAACTGTAACATGGAAAAGAAAAAAGATGGCAGTTTGGTATGTCCTTGTAGAAGCTTTTGTTTCTGCTTTTGTTTTTATGCCCTTGAACATTTTTAAGGACTGCAGAACTTTCTAGGTGACTTTAACAATCAAAAGCACTGACAGCTTCCTATTTATGTGCCTTTGTGTGCTTTGCAGGTGTTTGTTTTTGGTCCTGATAAGAAATTGAAGCTTTCTATCCTCTACCCAGCTACCACGGGCAGGAACTTTGATGAGATCCTCCGAGTAGTTACCTCTCTCCAGCTGACAGCTGAAAAGAGGGTCGCCACCCCAGTCGACTGGAAGGTAGAGCTGTTCAAAGGGTAGACCCCAGCCTGCCTGGAAGGCCTGAGCAGGACCAGGGTCTGAGTTCCCGGGCTGTTTCTAGTTCCATGCACTCTCGAGGGTTTTTCCTCAGGGCTGAGTTTAAGATTTGCATGAGGTCTTTCCACTTTTCATAGGTAATACATAAACTCCCTAGTCGCTTTCTAATTTTTAGATAACTTGGACAAATTAATTGGTTATAACAATTTCTTTTTTTTCTTTTTAACAAGGTGACTGTCCCCAGTCCAAAAATCCAAAATGCCCCCATTTGGAACTTCTTAAGGGCATAATGTATTTCAGATTTCAAATTTTTGAGTTAGGAATCATCAGCCAGTAAAGTCCATACAAATATTCCAAAATCTGGCATTTCAGATTGGGGAGACTCAACCTATATAAGATTTGGGCGGGGGGGTGAGGGGTGGTGGGGGGAGTAAACAAAAAACCTTTTATCTAACCACCGCCTGATGACAGAATATTTTTAACAAAATCCTGATTGGTTGTTTTTCTCAAGTCCTGGCTGTAAAGCTGTTGGTGTATTAATGTAAGCATTTCATTTCCTGTAAGCTTCTGTCTTTTCAACCTATGTTGAAGGCTCTGAAAGTTATTCATAAAACTTTTATCTTAATGTCACAGCAGTTTGTAAAACATGCTAGCCTGGATGCCAGGTTTTGTTTTTCTGATAGGCAGGCCATTTAAATTCCGTACCCATTAGTGAAGCATGTTTATTAGGCCCTGGCTGGGGCACTGGGAGCGAGCGGGGAGCAGACAGCGTGCAGTCTGGCCCCGGGGAACTTGTCTTCCAGTGGGCAGACGCAGGAGCAGACAAGTCTGTGACCTGTGAGCCGTGACGGCGGGTGCTTCGGGGTGGGGAGGAGAGTCGGTTCTGTACTCGGCTGCCAAGGCCTTCCTTGCTCATCGGGGACCTTTGGGGAGGACAGGAAGCAGGTGGGTGACGGGCGTCCAGAGCAAGGGAGAACAGTGCAGGCGGCGGCAGCAGCTGTACCTAGGAGCGGGGTTGGAGGGCCAGCAGGAAGCGGCGGGCCTGGGAGAGGAGAGGCAGGAGCGGGCGGGGAGAGCAGCAGCAGGCCGAGTCCCGCCGTGGCTCGGCAGCCCCCAGGGGGTGTAAGGCAGGACTGCCGTGTGGATGGACGTGCTCCCTCACAGACAGGACTCCTCGGGGAGTGGAGCCCGAGGGGAGGGCGCGCACGACTGTCAGGCTGCTTTCACCATTTCCACTGTCTCTCGACAGGATGGGGACAGTGTGATGGTCCTTCCCACCATCCCTGAAGAGGAGGCCAAAAAGCTTTTCCCGAAAGGCGTCTTCACCAAAGAGCTCCCTTCTGGCAAGAAGTACCTCCGCTACACTCCCCAGCCTTGAGCAGGGCCGGGCGGCGGCCCTCCTGCCGCAGCTCCCTGGAGGCACCCGGTGTGATCACGGTGCGGTTGTGGGTCACTCTGCTACTGGCGTGCTCAGTGGCGTGGCACTAACACTTCTCGGGACTCTACTCTGTGCCTTCACCAGCTGTGTGTTCTGCTCACAAGCCTCAGCTCTCTGAAGTAGGTTCCGCGTTTGAGACTCGGATCTCGTTGTATCTCCGCAGGGTTGTGTTCAGCGAGGTATTATGTGGATGGTGGAGAAGCTTGCTTCACGCCGTCACAGGATGACTGTAACTCACGCAGCCCTCCTGATCTAATCCTCTCATTACCCATTTTGCAGAGCATTAGAACTTGAGGCTCAACTTCCTCTGTAAATGTCTAAGTGTGTGGAACAAAAAGTAACCCAGATATTCTTTAATAGTGTTTTGATCACAACCAGGGGGCAAAACTTTTTCAATTCTATACTTTTCTAGTAGATCATTGAAGTGGGAAGATAAGGAGAGGCATCTTTATTTTGCCGTCAAATTTTTTTTTTTTTTTGCAAGAAACTTCTTTCAAAAGGGGGAGACTGCAGAGAAGACTTCATTTGCCTGCCAGGGAGGTGCCCGAAGGTGTGAGCAAGACAAGCCCCAGAGTGTTGCTGACATCAGTCTGCCCTTGGTTGATGTGTGCATGGGAGGCACGCTCTGAAAGGAGGTGGAATGAGCATGTTGTTATGGAACCGTTCTTGCAGTGGGTTGCAGTTTTCTAAATTTTGCTTTTTGGGGATCAGCAAATAAAATCCTTTGTTGAAATTGGATGAGAGAATTCTGTGGTCACGTTTTGGAGTGTTACTTTGGACTCAAGCCCTGAAGGGCAAAGGCCTTGCAAGATTGGCATGAGTATGTTTCACCAAAGACAGAACAGAGGAGCAGCTGAGGGCCACGTCGCCCCTTTACGTTTCCCACTGGATCCCAGAGTTCCGTGACTGTGATCCCTGGTACAAGGATCACAACCTCCCAGCCTAAATGAATGGCTTATAGTCAACCTTGAGGATCATGGTGCATCCATGTTCCCTCATGTATTAGACTGTGCCAGTTATACCAGTCATGAGTCTTAGTCTGATCGGGCTGTTATAACAAAGATACCTTAGGTTGGGTGGCTTAAACAGTGAAGATGTATTTCTCACCATGCCTTAGACTGGGAAGTCCAGGATCAGATACTGGCAGATCCTGTTGGTGAGGGTATGACCAAGAGAGAGATGATCTCTCCTGCAATCCCAGTGATTAAGGGCTCCACCCTCGAGACCTAACTACCTCTCCAATATCCAAATATTGTCATTGGGGAATAGGCTTCAACCTGAATTTTGAGGGGACATATTCAATCCACAGCACCAGATACTGACTTCCTTTGCATGAAACTCATCTTTTTATTAAACAGAATAACATGAAACATGAACCCCAGTGCCAGTCATGAGGTTTGGTGTCCTTTATTTCTTGGCATGTGAAGCTTGAGTGGCACCAGAAGTTGAAGGTGCAGGTGGAGATCCCCAGTTGCACAGCCTTCTGGGGAGTGCTGGTCTGAAAGACGAGGGGACTGGCCAACTCCCAAGGGCCTCTACAGACTGATGGTGCTCCCCAGCCTCCATCTGACTGTGCCCTGGCTCCTGGCTCCTGTCATGTCTCTAGCAATCAGGTTCCTCGTTGCTCTCTTCCCTTTGACGTCTGCCTTCTTTAGTCCTTGCCTCATGGAGAATCTGGCTTCAGCTTTCTTTTATGACAGTTCAGAGTCTGAATCTCTATTCTTCAAACTTAAGCCTTAACGTTTATTGTCTGATATTTATTTGCCATTAAATAAGCAAACAATCACATCCTTCAGCTTTCCCCCCAGTCTCGACAAACCTGTTGCGCCTCACTCTACACTCAGGCACCCAAACCTTATTCCATTTGGTTGTATCTTCTACGCACTTCAATACTGTATAAAAATGCTGGAAGAACTCAAGGAAAAGGGTCATGTACCCTCAAATCAAGTGCTGGTACTTTTACTAAACAGCTTGAAACCATAGAACTTTGTGCAAGTAAACCTTTGCAAATAGAAAATACTCCATAATGAATATGCATTGCCAGGGTAGAAGTGATCCCAAGTACATTTTTAAATACACTATCAGAAAAGTAAAGTTCCCTTATTGAAAATAGAATAAATTCTATTGTGCATGCAAAGACTTATTTGTTGAAAGTGAATCAATACATGATAATCACGGCTGTGTTAGAAACATAAGGAATTTGAGAGGCAGATCATGTGACTTCTCAAGAATCATGAAATGTTTGGGCTAGAACGACCTAAGTGATAAATATGTAACTTGTCGAAAGTCTGATCTTACCGTCAGCTTCCACATGAAGGACGAAGATCTGCGGAGAAACTCAAAGGAGGTATACTATCAACAATGACCATGTCTGGCCACTCAAGATGCCAATTCTTGGGGACAGTGGACTGTCAGTCATTTACCCCCTCAAATGTCCACTGATGCCACCTCTTTGAAGTCATGCAAATTGCCAAAACAACTTCAATTCTGGTTTGAAGGACAAGGATGTATTAGCTGGTTAAAAGATCATTACCACCCTTTGGTCACTGATTGGGTCAGAGATGGGCATGTAATTCACTCCTTGCCTGAGACACAATGTGCCCTCATAGTGGAGAGAACGTTCCCCACACAGAACTGGACAGCAGGTGTCTGTTTTCCACCCCGGTGCTGCCCTAGGCACCTGAGGAGCCCATCAAAATGCTGAGCCCAGTGCCCGCTCCCCAAGATGGACACCACAGATGGCCACAGCTCCGTCATTTCTGACAGCCCAGGTGGGGTGGTGGTGAGGCCAGAAGGGTGGGTACCTGAGCTGGGTGGTATCCACTGCCCACTTAGACCTGAAGAGGAGCACCCCATGGTGTTAAGGGTAGCAAGGCCAGGTGCCAGCTCGCCTCAGGATGAGCCTGAGACAGCCGTGGCCGCGAGGTAGTCTGGCCTGGATGGCGCCCCTCCCTGACTGGAAAGGCAGAGCCTGACAAGGAGAAAACTCTACCCTCTTTCCTGAAAAGCAGTGGGAGGCCTGGTGTTATGGGTGCTCTGTGCCCTGAGAGGAAGAGGCCAGGGATGGAGGAGGAGGACCAGTCTCACCTCTGCTGCATCCCTAAGGCACCATGTATTCAGAGTCTCATTGAGATGCAAATGATAATGGATTCTAAAACATGAACAGTCAACCCTAACATGCAACTTTATTTAACTTTTAAAAATAAAATGAAAAGTGACATCAAACAGGACTAGGAACGTAAGAATGTTAACCTCTCCTCGACTGCTTTTTGTAATCAAGTGGAACAGGGTCCACTTTTCCATGTTTCCTAAACTGGGGAGGGGAGAGTAACTGTACTTTGAAAAATATCAGGAGGCCTCTTGCATTTTCGCATGACTTAGAAACGGAAGCCCTAGCTGCTGTTCGTTCTGGTCTCCCTTCTCAAGGATGGTTACAGAGCAGACATCCCTGAAATAGATAGTATATTCCTCTGGTACAAAGCACAGGTTTGGATTTTTAAACGAAAACATGCAGAGTAAAAGAAACAAAACTTCCGTGTACCTGTGGAGGGAAGTTCACTGTGGAGATACCTGCATAAACCTTACTAGACAAAGTTTTAAACTAACTTTAGAAGCAAGCACAATAATACTTAAAGGAAGATCTGAATTGTAAGAAAAAAAATGTTTTGCATTGGATGCTGCTATATATATGTATATATGTGTCCAATATAAAATGAAGATAAAATGTTTCCCTGAAAAAAAAAATATCAGGAGGCATTAATTATAGTAATTTCACAAATAAAAATTGCAGGTCCTAATGCCTTAGACAGTAATACATTAATTGTACAACACATTTGTTAACTCACTCTCAGCTACAAGGGTGTCATTTGGTAGGCCATAAGTTGGTAGACCATAAGTTTGAAGGTATTTTGTATTATACCAAAGAACTCTGAACAACTCAAGTATACTGTACAACTACCGGGAATCGTTTTTTACAGCAGTCCATCGGCTGCTTACAGAAGAAATCTAGTGTTGAACTGTTTCAGCAGTTTCTAAGAAAATCCTTGCCAGGTAATTCTTCAGCACTTGAACCAGGATATGAGCGCAGACTTTAACCTGACTCCACACATCACAGCTGCATCAATGCGCTTTTCGAAATTGGTACCTGGCGTCCTGCTATAAAAGAAAATCAAAAGTAAGATATTAGACTATGCACATTTCGAGAAAAACTTCTTACCTGCTGAATGGAACCAGAAAACTTACTGAACAGTTCCCTTTTTAATATCTGGAACATTCCCCCTTAGAAGACCTTACATGTTAGGGACTTTGAGTAATGAATTATAATTAATTACATGTGCATCTCTACACTGGAAGGAGATTCTACATTAATTCTAGTAGTCTGTCCAAAGATGTGTTGCAGGAAAAGAGACGCGTTCTATTTCACTTTATGAGTGCAGAGCAACTGGAAACTTCTTTCATATGTTGGTGGAATGAGAGGCTTTTGTTGTTGTTGTTGTTGTTGTTGTTTTAAATAATTGGGCCCAGAAAAGAGAGTAACAGATGACTCCCAATTAGATTCCACCTGTGAAATAGGGTCCCTTTAAGAGAAAGGAGAGGATGATCCTAGGAGGACGCCCTAGAAAGAACCAAGTTGCTCTGTTTAAAGGAACTATTGACCATGACCCTGATCAATGCAACTTGCCCTCCCCCAACAAATTCCCTGCAGACCACCTTGAGGACCTAAAGGACAATTCGTAGAACCAAAATTTATCTTGGAAGGGTCTTAGGGCGACGATCTGGTGGGGGTGGGGAAGGTCCAGGGACTGCTCCTAAACCCACAGTTACCCGGAAATCCTTTTTCCCTGGAAGCATGTTTACTTGGGGTGACTGGACATCTGGCTTAGAGAGTGGCAGGAGGCAGGGTGCTGAAGGTCCCTGAAGCCCACCCTCCATTTGCCCAGCATCTACTGCCCTGCCAGAGCCACTGAGCCTCCACTCTGCCCAAAGTGGGCAAGTGAGCTCTGTGGGGGCAAGTGGAGACCCCCACAGTCACCGCACCACCCACCCCCTTGTCTCTGCTCTGTCCTGGTCCGTGGTGACAGCCCCTTCCCTTCCCAACTCCAGGGCTGGCGTCCAGTGCTTCTCAAACTTTTCTATACCAGCCACGATGGCTGAGGAAAGCAGAAAAAGATCGGGGGACAAGAACTTCCAGGACTTTCCATTTTAAAAATACGTTTTGTTTTTTTCTTAAAAGATGCATGCGAGTTGGCCATCCTACTCCATAATGCCCACTTTAGTATAAGTCGGTTTAAATGACCTAAGAGTTGAAAGATCTTTCAGCAAAACCCAGGCTCAGGCAGACGCACAAGGTCAGTCTGTGGCCACACAGCCCAGCCCAGCACTGGTACGTCCAAGGGAGGGCAAAGTCCAAAGTGCGGAGGTGGACACCTGACACCACAGTTGACCCCACAGAGGGAGCCTCACTTTTTAACTAAATGCCAAGGGAAGAGATCAAGGGAGGGGGAAGTTGGGTGGGGAAAAATTACATATTTCATAAATACTCTAGAACTTTAATCTTCAGGCAATCCAGATGAGCTTTTTCTCAGTTTGTCCAAATTAATGAGTTGCAGCCAGGAGCGTCTTTCCCTCACTACCTGCCCTTTGCTCCTTGACCCACAATTGACCCTTGCCCGGCAGTTTAACACAAAAAGAATCATCTATTCAGAGTGTCAAGTTTCTTACCATATCTTTTCTCTTCCAGTTGTATTCTTTCTTGGTCATTCGAAGGCCAGTCTTGACTAAGGCAAACCAAATACATGCATTGAACAGAAAAAATACGCATTAGGAATCTATGAGCAAAGGCAGCAGGAGAATGTTCTGAGGCACAGACCTGCTCTCTCCCTGCAAGTCCGCCCTCTCCCTTCCCTTCTCCCTGCCAAATGAACTCTCTCTCCGCTTTCTTCCCTTAGAGGATCGTCATGGGCTCACAAAAGCCCAATACAGGGCTGACGAAAACCCAGTGATCCTCAGATCTACAAAAGAGAGATTCTTAGGCAAATGTGCCTGATAACTATCAGGAGAAACTGCCGGAGTCAGAAGTTTTTAGTCAGTTTAAGGCCTGCAGACCTCCCTAAGCTACACAGGTAGAATTAATCTATGTTTGCTTGTATGATTATCTAGCCCCAAGTAACAGAAGTATAGAGATCTCTGCTAAATGTTGTGTTTACATTTCTGATAACATAGACAACGTTAAAGTTCCCAAATAAAGGCCTTGTCCTCTCCAGCCTTTGCTAGGCCTTGTTATGGGAACAACTCCTCAGTTCTTCCACCCTCTGGTGAGGAATTATTGACTTCTGCCATCTTCATGATATGCATTGGCATGTTCCAGATTCTGCAACATTTAGATTGTATCAATCTCATTTCAGTACTCATGTCTTTTTGTTCTTCTATCATAGAAGCACCCACCCCAGATGCCTCTGCAACCTGCTCTTCCCAACCAGACTTCCACCTTGGACCCCTCGATTGACCCGATTTTTAAAAAAGGAACTCCAAACTGCTTGCCCCTCGCTGCTCCCTTTCAGCTTTGAAGCAGCCAGAATAATCGGCGCCCCCTTTCTTTTCCTTAGAGCAGTTAGGAGTTCCTAAAGCTTAAAGGGGGGAATGAAGACAGAATTAAGGACAGGTAGTTAGTGTAGAAATAGGGGATCGGGTCAATTCGAGGAAATAAAGCCATGAAGCCATCTGCCTCTGGAAGTTGGAGACTGCCCTGGAAGTGGGCTGGGTAAGGGCAGGAGGGAGCGGTGTGGACTGCAGCAGCCCAGGAGCATCTGTCCCCTCTAGAGACCCGTGATGCACTCGCTAATCGACTGGTGGGAATGAGGGCAGATCTTGTACTGCACGAAAAAAACGCAAAATCTGCATTTTTAAAAGGTGAGACTGCTGTTTCCATGTGGCAACTAAAGTTAGAGTGTTTAAGAAAACAGGAGTGCGGCTCTGCCAGGCGGGACCTCACTAAGAGTGTGTGTTTCCCTCGGATAAAAATGATTCCCCAGGGCCTGGTGGAGGCGGAGGCCTCGGGCCCAAGAACAGTGGGGCCTGGGGCGGGCTTCCTGGAGCGTGTGTGATCTGACTCAGTCGTCCTCAGGGCCCCCAGGGGGCCGATAGCAGGCCCCGACCTTGCCGTAGCCCCGTGTTCCCAAGTGACTTGGAAGCAGCAGGGTCCAGACCTCAAGGGACTGTGGGATGGGGTAATGGTCATCGACCCAGATGCAGACAGGTTCCCCAAATCATAGTGCTCCCTCTGACCCCAGAACAGGGTGGAATGGGAGCCGAAAGAGTGCCTGAGGTCGGCACTGTTGCTGAGGGAAAATGGCAGTGACTTATTTAATGCCCGTCTCTCCTCCTCCCCAGCTAGCACTTGGCTTAGTGCCCAGCACACAGTGGGGTTGCTTCCTACGAGAATTATGCAAGTGAGAAATGGTGACCTACACGCACTTTAATAAGACCTCACTTTCTGCACACAATTGGAAGTCGGGTAAATCCTTCAGATGAACAGTTGGCTAAGAATTGCGGCATGTTAAGTCGCACACCCTGGGACGGTGCAGACTGGAGCCACAGATCAAGGATGGCTTCGAACAGAAAGAGCCGCAGAGCCCAGGCCAGGGAACGGAGGGGGAGCAAATCCTGTTCCGTGTGTGATCAGGCACAGTGAATCCCAGCGTGAAGGGACACGAGAGGAGCGTGTGCTGGCGCTGGGGCAGCGGGAGAGCAGGTCAGGGGGCAGGGCGTGCCAAGGCGGGCGAGGCTGGCGCGCCTCGAGCGCCTCGAGGGCATCTCCTGCAACAGGCCTGCCCGCCTGGTCTCGGGAGGACGCCCAGCAGCAGGGTCCGCAGGCACCGAGCGCGGTGACTGTGGCCGTGCGCCTCCGCGGTCCGGCCTGGAGGAGTGGATGGCTGGGTGGGGGCGCACGCCGCCTGCGGCTCTAGAGCACCCCCACTCCCCACCTGGCCTCGCGTCCCCGCACCGGGCACCAGGGCAGGCCCAGAGCACAGCGGGAGCTGCCCTCCCGTCCAGGGCACGGAGGGAGCCGCCAGAGGAGGGGAGCCAGGTGGTCACAGCGTCTCCCCGAAACCACGTGGCGACCCGTGTCGCCGGGGGCACTTCTGACGGACCACAGCCTGCCACGCCCCCCTGGCCTCCTCAGGATGATGAGTCGTAAATGCTCCTTCACAATGACTTTCTGCCGCAGCAAAGTCCTCCTTACCCATGACGTTGGTGCTACCGTCACTTTTGGTAGGCTCCGCCGCGTGGATTATCAGCAGCTTGCTCACATCTGCAGTTCCCTGGATCTAAAGAAGGGGGAAGAAAAGGCAAAATGGTGCAAAAGCGCATGCGTTGATGCCTAGGTTAGCTGCTTCCCAACTTGTCCCCAAAAATTGAAGAACAGGCCAGACCTGGAGCCAGGTCTCCCACCTAAGCTCTGTCTCTTTACCTTGAAATCTCCTTGGATGATGTTTCAAGAGGTCATAGACAAGCTAATTGTCTTCTGTGTATAAAAACCAGAGAGGAACTTCCACAGCTTCCTTGCAGCTAGTCTGGGAATCCCCAGCCAACAGTGGGCCACTTTCTCTGCCCCGGTGAAGATCAAGGCTCAAGCCAGCCCTCCCAGGATGCAGGGCTGCCTTCCTCTCTCTGGTCTGCCTCCATGCACCACAAAATCTGCCTCCCAGAACGCAAGCCAATGACAAGCAAACTGCAGCTCTGTTTGCAAACGCTGCATGCTGTCTCAGCTCTTAGCCCTCACGCCACCCCGGGGAGATGGCTGCCATCATCACCCTGAGGAGGACACCCAAGGTCGGAGGGTTAGGAAGCTTCCTGCGCTCACGCCTCTGGTTGGACAGGCACCAGGTTAAGATTTAAATCCCGGGCGGGCAGGCCTGCATCCTCACATTCAACCCAGTTATCCCACTCCTCAGTTTAAACCCTAAGGACTTAAAATCAGCATACTATGATAACACAGCCACATCAATGATCATAGCAGCTCAATTCACAATAGCTAGATTGTGGAACCAACCTAGATGTCCTTCAATTGATGAATGGATAAAGAAACTGTGATATATATACACAATGGAATATTATTCAGCCATAAAGAAGAATAAAATTATGGCATTTGCAGGTAAATGGATGGAGTTGGAGAATATGTTAAGTGAAATAAGCCAATCCCAAAAAACCGAAGACCGAATGTTTTCTCTGATAAGTGGATGCTGACACATAAAAGAAGTGGTAAAAGAATGGAGGAACTTTGGATTATGTAGAGGGAAATGAGGGGAGGGGTGGGGGAAGGAAAGATGGTGGAATAAGACAAACATTACTACCCTATGTACATGTATGATTACACAAATGGTGTGACTCTACATTATGTCCAACCATAGAAATGAAAAGTTGTAGTCCATTTGTGTACAATGAATCAAAATGCAGTCTGTAAAAATAAAAATAAACGAAATTTTAAAAATACAATGAGATACTACTACACACTTTTAGAACATCTAAGATTTAAAAGCCTGAAAATACCAAGTATTGGAGAGGATGTGGAGGAACTGAAACTCTCATACCCTGCTGGTGGGAATGTAGAATGGCACTTCTTTGGGGAATTGGAAGTTTCTCTGCGTTAAGTAGACGCCTGCTTTGTATTCCAGCCATTGCTCTCCTACATATTTACCTGCGATGTGAAAGCGTACGTCCACACAGAAGCATGAACCCAGACCCTGCCGGCAGCTGTGTCTGAACAGCCCCCTGAACAGCCCCCTGAGAGCCAACAGCAGGTGCACGGGAGATCTGTGCTCATCTGTACATCGGGCTACCGCTCAGCATAAAAACCAAATGAACTATGAATACATTAAAAAAAATAAAATAAAATCCAAGTTTGCCTGACTCCAATCTTTGGTCTCTCAAGCAACAAGATGGGAGGCAGGTGGCCCTTGCCTCTTATTCCCGCCTTGGCAAAGCTGAGGAGATCTCCATTTCCTTGCACAAGCGTTCAAGCCAGGCCCAGGGGTGCACACCTTGCTGCTCCCCCTCAGGAGGCTGAAGCAGGATTGCGAGTTTGCTGCCAGCCTGGGCAACACAGCGGGACCCTGGCTCAAAATTAAGTCAACAGGGAGGGGCCGAGACCGAAGCTGAGCGACAGAGCACTTGCCTAGCCTGAGAGAGGCCCTGTGTGCCCTTCCCCAGTGCTGAAAAAATATATGTATAGAAAATATTGTTAACTACTTTAATCCTCTGAATTACTGAAATTGTAATCACCTCCCATCGTCTCAACAGGCAGAAACGTTCTCTCCCAAAGAGAAGAAACTTACCACCAGGTGAAAACAACGTCAGCTCCGACCGCCTCCTGGTCCTCCTCCCTCTGGGTCCTACCCCGCCATCCCCCAGGGGTCCCGCAGCAGGTGGCGTGGACCTTTCCTGTCCCTCTTACGCCGGGGGTTCACACTTCCCCACCCTTAGCTACACGGGCACGGAGTGACAAGGCAGCCGGAGCCTGCTCTCAAGGTGCACCTGCGGCCCAGGCAGGACAGCACGTGGGCAGCCCCTTCTCCAGCAGCCCCGCCACAGGGAGGACCCCCGAGCAGGCGCCATTGCTGCACGGCACCCAGCCCTCCCAGGCACGGTGGGCCAGCGGAGAGCGGGCAGATCCCAGGCTTGGCTCGGCCTCACACCCTGTGGCGGAACAGGCCATGGAGGACACAGGCCCTGGGGACATGTCACTGTTGGGCTAAGGCCAGGGGAGCACTGCAGGGTCTCTCCAGGTTGGACTTCTTTTTGAGGTTGGTTGAGTTTATGTTGTTTGTTCTTATTTTATTTATTGAATTTGTTTTCTTTCAGTATCTGTTTTAAAAGTTTTATATATCTTTTAACTTTTAATCAACACATAATAATCATGCACATTTGAGGGGTTACCGTGTGACACTTCGATACGTGCTTACGTGGTGTAATGGTCAGACCAGGGTAACTGGCGTATCCATGACCTCAACTGTTTGTCATTGCTTGATGTTGGAAGCATTTGAAACCCTCGCTACCTGCTATTTTGAACCACACAATTAATCATCACATGAGCCACCCAGCACCATGAGCAGCTACTGGCTCTGTAGGAATGGCACTCCTCACCTGCTCACAGGTTTTAGGGATAATGCAAGGTGCCAAATACGGTTCCTCCGTCTTGCTATTAATCACACTGCCATACACGATGATGACGAATTTCATGGTCACGTTATCAATAGTCATTTCGTTGTAGCTTGATAAAGTCTCCACATAAGCGTGATTGAGCATCACACACTTCTGAAACGTTAAGTCCTATGACAAAATTACATTTTTTCCATAAATCATATGAACTGACACATGGTATCAAGAAGAAAATGAATTCATGGATCCGAGTTCTTCAAGGGTGTCAGAGGCCTGCGGACCCGGGTAGCAACAGACAGATTAATTCAGCCTTCAGAATGGTCTCCGACACTTCCAGCGTCGAAGGCTTCAGGCTGTTGTCCTGTGTCCCTGGACGTGGTTGCCCTGCCCTGATCCAGGACTCTCCATCAGCTGGAGCCGGGTGGGCAACCACGCCTCGTGGAATTTCTATTTGCACAAAAACCAGTCTTTGTAATTCATGGGTCTTATCTAGCCAGGAGCAAACATCTCACCTGAGAGTGGAGCAAGCAACAAAAGTCGAGACCAAATACAGCAGGACAGAGTCTGAGTCCCGCTTCAGACCCAGAATCGCACACATCAGAGCTGGAAGGAAGCTGGTGGGGGTGAGCTGAGCCCCACCGAGCTCTTATGTTGAAGCCCAGCCCCCAGGACCTCCTAATGCATCCTGTGTGGACACAGGAGTGGGGTGGAACCCTAGTTCTAAATGACTGCTGTCCTCATCAAAAGGAAAAGTCTGGAACAGGACAGAGTGCATGTGAAGATGAAGGCCTAAATGTTGAACATCTCTAGCAATTAGAGAAATGCACATTAAAACTACACTGAGATTCCATCTCGCTCCAGTCAGAATGGCAGTTATTAAGAATGCAAGTAACAATAAATGTTGGCAAGGATGTGGGCAAAAAGGTTCACTCATACATTGCTGGTGGGACTGCAAATTGGTGCAGCCACTCTGAAAAGCAGTATGGAGATTCCTCAGAAAACTTGGAATGGAAGCACCATTTGACCCAGTTATCCCACTCCTTGGCCTATACCCAAAGGACTTAAAATCGGCATACTACAGTGATACGGCTACATCAATGTTTATAGCAGCTCAGTTCACAATAGCTAAGCTATGGAACCAACCTAGGTGCCCTTCAACAGATGAATGAATAAAATGTGTTATATGTACACAGTGGAATATTACTCAGTCTTAAAGAATGAAATCATGGCATTTGCAGGTAAATGGATGGAACTACATCATGCTAAGTGAAATAAGCCAGTCCCCCCAATCAAAGGCTGAATGCTCTCTCTGATGTGCAGATGCTAACACACAATGGGGGGGTGAGGAGAGAAGAATAGACGTTCACTGGATTAGACAAAGGGGAATGAAGGGAAGGGAGGGGGATGGAAGTAGGAAAGATAGTGGAATGAACAGGACATAACTTCCCATGTCCATATATGAATACACCACAGTGAAAGTCCACATCATGCACAACCACAAGAATACGATCCTAATTAGAATAATATAGACTCCTCCATGTATGTATAACATGTCAAAATACACTTTACTGTCATGTGTATCTAAAAAGAATAAATATTTTTTAAATTAATTTTTAAAAAGGGGGGGGTGAGATGAAGGCCTGAAGCAGTCTCCCTCACAACTGAGTGGGAACCAGCTTTGGGGTCGGATTTCTAGCCTCCAGAGCTATGAGACAATACATTTCTGTTCATGCCTCCCAGTCTGACACTTTGTCCCAGCACCGCTAACAACCTAATACAGGAACCTGGACACATCTGTCTGACGGGGCGGTCACTCCGTGGGAACATCTCCAGCCCCAGGAGCCCAAGCTCTCTGAGCTGGCTGGGTGCCAGTCACTGTCAGACGAACCAGACGCTTCCTTGCTAAGGGTACCGGCAAGACTGGGGCATCAAAACAAGAAAATTGGCAAAATTGCATCTAAACTTCTGCAACCAGCAAAAAATCTTAAAAATAAGCCATTTAGGTTTGAAAATGCATGTATATTTTGAATTCTGCGAGTGAGAAGAAAGTGAGGGGAGAATACAATCTTCTCAGTGCCCAGAGGTTCTAAGAGGTCCTAAGTGGCTAGAGGTTTCATAGAAAGAAAGAAAACACAGTATTAAATAGATTCTCTGGGGAGTGAGATGGACAGTAAACGGTTATTGTTATTTCTAATGCTTTATGTATGTCTTTTCTCATTTATTGAATAAATTTGCATTGCTTGTGGAATTTTAAAAATCATGAAGAACATTCACCTTATTAGTAAGTCAAGTCTGTATTCATTGGTCCTAATTCTCCCCTCCAGAGTCTCAAATCAGACTCTAAAATTTGTCCAGGGAAACAGAAGGGTCCCAATCTCCCTGCCCTTCCGCTATAGTTATTCCAACAGGCCCACAGGACATGCTAACTTCTTAACCCAACGTCACGATCCCAGTTCTCAGTTCAGTGACATGGCTGAGCTCTGGTCTGTCACTCCCCAGACCCTGACTCTGGTGGGGGTGAGGATAATTATCCAGTAGGGCACAAACACGGGATTGCAAAGTGTGCCTCTCCAGGGACAGACCGGAACCACCCCTCTTGGGAGGAAGACTTCAACAAACCCTTGAAAGGTCAGGAGGTCCATGTTCACACACTGAAAAATACGGACGAGTGCTCGTTAGCTCAGTCCGGTCCCAGGGCGCTGGGCGCGGGGATCTACCTATTTCACATCTTCTGAACCTGCTGTCGTTCCACAAGCAACGACTGCAGGTGGCCTGGGAGAACTTGGCGGGGACAGGAGGTTTGAGGACGAGGGCGGTTACCGTCCTAGCAATCCCTCTTTGGAAGATCAGACACAGGCTTCCCTTCTGTCTTTGGAGAACACGAAACGCATTTGGTGAAAGCTGCTGTAGCCCCTAGAAACTGGTCCCCGGGGATGGTGCCCCTTACCTCGTCAGCGAGGCTGGATTCAAAGTACTGACAGGCGGTGCTGAGGGCCAGCTTCAGCCAGATCTTGTACTCCAGGGATGGCCAAAAGACATCGAAGCCTTCGTACAGGTCCTCCAGGGAGATAAAGAAGGCCTGAAACGACAGGGACTCACAGCTAAGCGGCAGGCGCGTGGCCAGCCTGACGCCCGCAGACTCCCTCTCCACCTGGTCAGGAACGGTCACCCCAGCACCACTGTGGCACGCTGCCCTTGAAAGGTGTCTGTGTCGTGAACAGTCGTTGGCCGTGCAACAATGACAAATTGTGTGGCTGAATTAAAGACCTAGACCTCATCACAGACCATAAACGGACACGTGGAAGAATATGGTTCAAGAGTCCAAGATCTGGGAACTGAGGTCCCGGGAACTTATTCGAGTGTCACAGCAGGTCAGTTCAGGAGCCGGTTTCCAGAGGCAAACTGCTCACACCCTTTCAGAATTCAAGTCGGAGGGAGGGAAAGAAATCACTCAGCTAGTGACTGGATCATGCCTTCTGCCCTTCCAGAAGTGAGGAGGTGTCAAGTTTATAAGGCAAGTTCCCTTCTGCTCCTCCACCCCTAAGACCGGCTTCCTCTCTGCTGCTCCCAGCAGCCCTAGCAGGTGGGGGACTCTGTCTGAACAGAGGGTCAGACTGCCCATTTGTTCAACTGATCACCTCTGACTTGGCTAGTGGAAAATGGCAGGAAGGAAATTTGAAAGCAAAGTAAAAATTCTTTAGAAACACTGCTCTCAGAATGGTGATCATTTATTGAGCACCTATATGTGGCGGCTCAGTGTGCATATTCTAAAAAGGCAGGCGTTCCCTCTACTGAATGAATAGGGACAGGGAGACCCGGGGAGGTCAGAGCGCACAGCCAGGCCAGGCCAGGCAGAGCCGGGCAGGGGAGGCCGGAGTCCGCGCCCGGAGAAGGGCTTCCTCACCTGCAAGGCGGTTTCGCAGATGGCGGTGTACTCGATCTCGCGCTTCAGCAGGCAGCTCAGCTCCCCGATCACGTCCCCGCTGGTGCAGTACTCGGTGAACAGGGTCCTGTCCTCCTTACCAGCCCGCAGACTACTGTCTATTCCGAAGGTGGGGGACGAGCTGTGCAGCTGCGAGGGGACAGAACCCCACTTCGAGCAGAGCGGTCAGGCCCTGGAGGGTCCCAGGGAAGGGACTGAACCCTGGCCGTCCAGGCCAAGGGAAGGAGGGGTCGCCTTCACCGAGGCCCGGCTTCCTGCCCGGTCTCCACCCCGGAGCAGAGACTGAAGTCTCTGCTAGAAGAGAAACAAAATAGGCCCCTCCCGAGGGTGAATGGCAGACCCGGCCCTTTCCTGACCGCCCCTTCTAACTACAGGAACCTCTCCATTTCTCCAGCACCGCGTGCGAACTCCGCCCCGGGCGAGCCTCCCCAGCCTCCGCCTGGGAAACTCCTCTGGGCGCACTGCCGGGACCCCACGGCGGAAATCCCACGCCTGACCTTGAGCCAGGGCCCACGGTCAGAGGCAGGTGCGCTAACAGGCCCGTCTGAACCACCTGCGGCCCGTGCGCACCAGGCGTCTGCAAAACGTGACTGACGCCACGTCCGGATGCGGGTCCCACCTCCGAGCTAGCCATTGTACAGAACGAGGCTTCCCCAGGCTCCCGGGCCCAGGAAAGCCCCAACTCCAAGCCACTTCCCGTCTCGAGCACCTTGGGTTAGGAGCGCTCCGCCTGCACAATTTGTTTCTGGTCTGTGGCCTTCTATTTCAGCACCAGAGAAAAGCTCGGCCAAGGCAGAGGCCCAGAATGAACGGTGCCTGCGCCAGGGTCGGAGCCAAGTAAGTATCTGTTGAACGAATGACCCGCGCTGCTGAGGAGGAGGCCAGGTACTTGAACCCGCACCCCAACGGGGTGTGAAATGTAAGTCGCGGTCTCCTTGTCTGCAGTCCCCACCAGACCCCCTCTTCCCAGGACTGCCGAGGAAGGAGGGGGGCTGTCCACCAGGTCACACTCTCAGGCAGGGACTGTGACATCAGCTCAGCCGCAGACATCGTCCACCAACAAGGTTCATTTGGAAAAGAGATTTTGACAGAAACTTGGACTTTCTTAGTTCCTAAACTTCTCCTTATGTTACAATTATATATTTCAAAATATGACTTAAGAATCAGTAGCTCCTTACACTTGCCATTCCTGAAATGATCAAGTAGATTCCTTGTGGCATTTCCCCTTCTCTACAAATGACATCTCCATAGTCAAAATAAGCAAGTTTGGTTCTTTCCTGAATGGAAAGAAAAAAGGACAGAGAGAGAAAGAGAAAGAGAGAGACGAGGGGGAGAGAGAGAGAGTCAATACGAAATCTTCATTGTCTACTTTTCTAGATAGAAGTAAGATTTTAAACCTAAAAATTGTTCTCAAGTAGCATAAAAACACAAACTGTATTCTTGGATTCTTAACTTTAACATAAATAACCATGTCTTTATTTTAGAAATAAAGAGACAAGCGAACAAATTACAAATTTTGTGATTAGTACCTAATACAATAAATGATATAAGTACCCAATAAAAGCTTTATGGGATTGATCAGTAAATTACTGAATGAAAACATTTTTTAGCCCTCATTTGGGGCTTGGGCTATAACGGTGACCTAAACATATTCCCTGCCTCCAGAAGATCTTTGGTTAGGTTGGGTAGACACCGACAGAGTGTAGTGACAATGTCAAAGGAGACAGAGGCAGGGTACCATGGAACAGTGCAGAAAAGGCCACAGGACCTTGCCTTGGTTGTTCTGAGACCTTTACAGACGAAGGGAAGCGTACTAGATGAACAGTCTCTGGTATACATAGGATATTCAGTAGCTGTTTATTGAAAAGGTCCAGATTCCTATAGCAAGAAGATGAACTCCGGAAAGTGCCACAGTCCTCACTGCTCCCTATTGCACTACACCACTTGGTTCTGCTTTTATCTTATCTGCCTGGCCCTACAGGAATCTAAATTTGACATCCTTGGTAAAAAAAATATGTTTCTTCCAGAGTACACACCTGGAAGTCTAGCACTCTATAACAAAATAGAACGCCGTTGGTAATCAGCAGGAAACACAGATGACTCATCTTGGGAACATGAACCATGGTGAAAAACTGTCTTTGCCCTTTAGTATCATAAAGTAATACTCTGCCTCTGGCTTTGCTGGGCCTCTGTTTTGTTTTTCCTTGAACTGGCCAGTATAGGATTTCCCTTTGAATGTGCTTCTATACATTAGATAATGCAAAAAAGTGGGGGAACGTATTTAATATTTACATCACCCGAGCCAGACAGAAGCGTTACCTTGAAGAACTCGATGAGAACATCTTTATTTTCCATCCAGATGATATTAGGAAGGTACTTGTCAGGAGTAGGGGGTGGGATTGCCATTGGAAAATTATTCAGTGCTTTTATTTTCGTAAGAAGTACCTAAAAACAACCAACCAACATAATGGTGATCAGGTTCCGTCACAGAAAATGGGCTCTAGGTAGACCAACACCCTCAGGAACACTAAATAAACTGCAGGTTTGACCTTGAGTCCGCTCAGCTCCTCCCATCCAAGCTGCCATTCACTGGCTGCGGGCTCCCCACCGATCTTCACAGATTCTGAACCCGGATGGACCTGCCTCTGCATGACCCACAGCTTGGCGCCTAGCTCGTCTTAAGCTCAGATGTCCTGATCTTGCGTGGATTGCCCCCCCACCCACTGTGGCCGCCTCTCCATTCTTGTTCCTGTGTGCGGCTCGCTTCTCTAAGGCTTTCTAACTTGGGGGGATACAGTCCTGGCCTGTGGCCTCTGAGAAACCTCTTTTCCAGCAAGAGAAAAATCACACTGTCCCCCCGATTCCCGTGGCACTGGCACGTGGAACCCACCACACTGTACTGTCACTCTTTCTCCTTTTCTGTCTTACTTGGCTGTTGTTGGTTGGATGACTAAATGACTGACTGAAAAACAACCATGGACCCTAGGGGTCAGTGTTGTATTCAGTAAGTATCCCAATTGCAGGAGTCCAGAGCACTTAGTAGGTCTCCAGCATGTATTCCTCAATTGCATTGAATAAACTTCCCCATGTCCTGTGACCTGGGATAGCCAATAAGCAGGAATTCAAGAGGTGCCTGTTGAGTGATTGACTTCCAACACACCTAAAGGAACAATAAGTCTCTGCTCATAAGAGGTATTGCTATTTATGTTAATTAATGGGCACCGAGCATCCAGTTGTCTTATACAAACTTCAGAAGGGTTCATTTAAAAAGAAGATACAAAACAGAAGGTGAGAGTGTCACTTGAGGAATACTACAAAATATTCCTTTCTTCCCTCAGGCAGCATGAAGGAGAAAAGTGTCCCTTTGGTCCCTCCCTGTGACATTCATTCCCCCATTCACTCTTCTCTGAGGCCACCAAGAAGGGACTGAGTCCAGCGGGTGACCACGCACAGCGCAGGTGTCCGTGGCTGGGCGCTTTCGTGTCCCCAGGGCCAGGCTCAGGGAGCAGCATGTGCAGACACTGGGGCAGAACCCCGCTTGCCTGGTGTGTGCGGGGACGCAGACCCTCCCGTGGGAGGAGAAGCAGCTCTCAGGAGGCACAGATGCAGTCTGGGCGTTAGATGGACAGAGAGGCAGGACCAAGCATGGCTTTTTCCCTGAGTCTCGCATTTCTAATTTTTTTGCGAGTACATTTACAATTTCTCTAAAGTCCATTTTCTCCGGCTACCTGGTTAGGCAGTCCTCCTGCTCCTCTCCTGGGGGAAGCCGCGTCCTCCCTGACCCCCAGCAGCACACACACACACAGGTCGGTTCCCCCCACCACGCAATCACGTGGCTGCCACCTCCAGTGCCACCGTCAGTGGGACCCGACAAACACACTCCACATCTCGATGGGGGAGCAGAGAAACCTCGTGGGTCTAGAGCGGGAGTCAGAGGAAGGGGCCTCGGAGGGCAACCCTGAAAGGAAACGGAGCATCCGAAAAGCCTTCAGGCGTTAGTCAGGTCTTTCCAGAAGCCTGGCCACACGGCCTGGCTCCCTGGGATGCTCCTCGTCCTCTAAATAAACCCACCAGCCCTGTTTCCTTACTAAGCTTAACTCGGGTTAGTTTCTGTTACTTGCATCCAAGCAGCTTTGACTGATGGGCATTGGTTGCACCAGAATTAACCAAGTCTCCAGGCAATCGCAGGGGTCAAAGCTGCCGGTGAACACTCTTTTCCAATCACCTCACTCATTACTTCCTGTTAAAGAAATTACGCAGGCTGGCGTCCCGGGCGGGTGGAAGCAAGCAACACGGAACTGCTTCCTTACCTTATTCATCTCGATGCCCTCGTGCTCATCAATAATGCCTCTTGACCTAAGGAAGGTGAGATTTTTCAGAGCTTTAGCGATCACGTTCCGGATCGCCTGCTTGGTCTTCAAAGCAGTGACCACATCGCGACCTTCGTGTTCTATGAGTCCTGAGGAAATTAAACTCGGTAAGCACGCTATTCCATAAGCGCCGTGATAACTGACGCTGGGACGGTGATTTACAATTTCCAAAGTATTTCCACAAGATCCTCCCGTCCCATGTCACACAGAACTCGCGCAGCCCCCAGCAGCTGCGAGGACAGCACTCTGCCTTGCTCTGGGGTGTCTCCACGGCCCCCTTACGACACACCTCAGGGTCCAGTGTTATTTTCACTGACCCCTCTCGACCTCCAGACTGTCGTTTCTGTTGGCCGGGTGACTACATGAAAAAATGGAAGAATGAAAGAGGCCCAGGACTTTGGCCGCTGGGTCTTTCTGCTTTAGTAAGTGTGAGGAGTCGTGGGTAGAATGTGAGTCAGGGTCAGCTGTTCCCTGCTGCCGCCTTGTCATTCTGTCACTGAGCACAGGCCTTACACACAGAAGGTTCTCACACGTCTTTTCACTGAAATGAGCTGACCAATAAAACGAAGTTAGGCTTGAGTGCCAGGTGCCCCGGCTGGAGCGCTAGCTCACCACCTCTGGGCCTCAGTTGCCTCATCTGTAAAATGGTGAGAACAGTGTTTGCCTCGGGGAGTAACTGTGAGGATTGAGTGAGGTACAGCACATAAAGCGCTTCAGAGTTGGTGACCTAGTGAGCCTTCAGTCAACAGCTGCAATAACCATATGGAAACAGACACCCCCTTTTAAGGGACTGAGTCCAGAAAACTGTAATTTCCAAACTGATCTAAAACCTAACATGAAGCAGCCATTCCTAAGCCTCTATTCTTTAAAAGCACAGAAATCAAAATCTGCTGATACATACATGGCATCAATGGGTGCTGGGTTTTCTGAAACGGTGCCAAAATATTTTGACCCATCGTCTCCAGACTCACCCTTTCATTTATTCGACCATGTGCTTCCTGTTTTGAATTGGAAAGCACCCACACGGCATTTCACAATGTGGTCATGCATACAACGTCGTCTTTACTGACAACTTCCAGGCACTAAGGGCCCCCCTGTGCCAGGCCCTCACCAGGTGAGTCTGCACCTCCCGAGAGCCCGGCGTGGCCCACACGAGGAAAACAGACCCAAGATGCTCAGCATGAGGTCCGTGAGCTCCACTGTCTGCTTCAGAAAGTGGAGTCACTGAAGATGCTCAGAAATACTCTCCTTGCAAGCCACCCTCCAGGTGTCACAGGTAACTAACCCAAGCCTGGACGCAGAATAAGCCGTGGACACTGAAATTCTCAACTGGTGCCTGGGAAAGTTCCCCTCCCTTTCTAGTCAGCTGGTCTTGGTGAATTTGGGGAGCACCTTAGCACTGTCCACTCCTGCCTTTTGAATTGTAAATGAGTTTCCCTAGGATCTAACTACTTCCCTTTGAAATGTAAATGCCCCATGGATGCTCCAGGCCCAAGACTAGAGATTTTTTGAAGGCTTTGTAAAAGGAGCCAGTTCTTCCCCTTATCACTCTGTGCTTCCTGCCTGAAACCCCAGGCACAACTATGTACCCTTTAGACTAGAACATGTCTAACACTAGTTATAGCCTCTGAATGTCGTGGAAAATCAGTGATGGGCGCTCAGAATTTGGAGTGTGATGTCCTCTGGACCCGCAGGCGTAAAACAAAGTTTGGCGCTCTCCTTCCCGAGTGCCGCTTGCTGTTTCTCGACCGGTCTGTTTCCCGTGACGCTGGTGCATCCTTGCAAAACCAAAATAATACAGCGATCCTGGGTCCAGGGAAACTGTCACGTGTCTTTTTCTTCAGGATTCTGACCTTACCACTCGAGCACACTGCCACTCTTCCCCTTCTTTCTTCTACACCCCCACAGCAGGACCACTGTCTACCGGCATGTGCAGACGCACCACCAGACTCTGCCCTTTCCAAGGATCATGGTCTACCCGTCTTTGCTTTCCTATCCTTGGCCCATTACATGCTCAGTAAACCCTGGTTGCCTGAATAAATAAAGGAGTGAGCGAGTGGATGAAAGCAAGAACTCAAATTTCTTTGGTTAAATGATGGGATCATAAGGTCTGATTTCTCAGATACTTCAACTACTTACCTAGTTCTTTAATAGCTTCTTGTTTGTTTGTTTCCAAAATTTCATATAATTTCTGTAAGAAATTAAGAAAATCATTCATTTCTTGGTACACCAAGTGCATTTCCGGATTTAAATTCTGATAAGAAGTATGGGCGAGGAAATCTCCATTTCCTTTAAGAGAGATCTTCAGCTCAGTTTTTCTCCTCTGGTCAATTCTGCTACTTTCCTTGGGTTGAGATTTAAATTGTAATCTCAATGCAATCTGGATGTTGTGCAGCCAGGACTTTTCATAGCTATTGTGCCTAAGAGATTTCAAAATGGTTCCCTGTGCACCAAGGAGAATTCTCACCAGCAGAGCCCAATTTGGAGATGCACTGAGTAAGAAGCTATTCAGGGAGCCAATCTTTCGGCAGCACAAAAATAAGTGTAATAATGGGAAGAAACAGTGTCAATTAGATCACGTTCCTACAGGAAACTCCTCAAGTAACTAAAGAAGTAGCTGCACTCAGAGGCTAACCAATCTCTGAAGTAGGAGTCTGTTGGAGGCACTGTTCCCCACAAAGCCTACTCTAGCTTTGAGTCCTTCCGGAGCGTACAGTTGGCCACACCAGCAGCCTGGCACAGTACAACTGAGAGTTCCTTAGAGTTGTCAGGGTAGCAGCCTCTGAAACTCTGCACTCAGATAACGCATGACAACTGACCTGTTATCTAAAGTTCAGGAAAGGTCAAGTTTTTGTTGTTTTGTTTGTCTGGGTTTAGAAAAAACTCACATGTAATAAATTCATTTTGAATTTTAAGAATGCAGTATAGAATTTCTTTCAACTGTTTCCTCTTGATAACAATGAAGCAATATTGGGAAGGTGCCAGATTATTCAACTGCCAGTGGTACCAACACACCAAGGTCCAGGCCTGCTTGCAAGGGTGCAGAGACAGCAGCTGGCCCCCTGCAGGACAGGACAGGTAAGGCCTGCTGGAATGAGACCACACAGGAGGCCACATGAACCGGCCCCGCCTGCAGGAGATGACGGTCCTGAAGCAAGGACATGCTGCCGCAGCTTCTGAGGAGTCACTTTCAGAGTAAGCACCAGTTTGATAACTGAGCACATTTCAAAAGCCACCTAAATCTTTGCTGACGTCTCCTCTGTAAAGGTCAAAGGGGATTCCTTTCCTGTCTTGTATGTCACGGTAACTGCCCCCAAACTTCCCCAAAACATTCCTAACACCCTCACTGGCTCTCCTTTTCCTTTCTCTCCTCTTCCTGCTTCTCAAGTCTTTTGCCTGCGAATTGCTCTCTGTTCTTTTTGTTGACTTATCTTTTATAAGTGCATTTTGATCATGCAGAGTAATGGGTTCCACTGTGCCCTGGACAGCCATGCAAATGACACAGTGTGATCTTGTCGCTCCTGTTATCCTCCCTTATCCTCCTTGTGCTCTTTCTAATACAGATCAATCTGGCTTTTCAGTAGCACTTTTAATTTTCTTCTCCATTCTACAGCGTAAATCCACAGCACAGAATTCTGTTGCTCCTTAATGTTTGATCCAGGAAACGCAGGTAACTTCTGGGCCTGTTTCCCTCTGCTGACCTCAGTGAGGAAAGAACCTCGCTTTCCTGGGCTGAGAACCAGAGGCAACCAACCTCAGCACCTCCACAGATAACCGACCTCCAGGCCACACACAGTCACCGTGTCTAGGGATTTAGTAATTGGGCTTTAAATTCATTATTGGGTTTAAAACCAGGAGTTTCAGGCCCTGGGTTCGATCCCCAGCACCACGTAAAAATAAAATAAAGGTATTGTGTCCACCTACAACTAAAATAAAATTTAAAAAAAATTTTTTTTTTTAAAATCAGGAGTTTCGTGTGGGCTGAAAAAACTTCTGATACCGTTCAGCTAGGGACACTGTTGAACACTGGAGGAAAAAACCAGGATGAAAGACAGGAACCAAAAACCACACACAGGAGAATGAACACCAAGAAGCAGAATTAACACAGGAAACAAAGAAGCATTTTAAATAAAGGGGTTCAAGAACATATCAGGTTAATTTTTTAAAAAATGAAACAAGAGAAGCCAAGATGGCAGAATAGGGCTGTTCCAGCTTCCCGTGGCTCAGAGTGGAAGAACGGCCCCACTGGAGATCTCAGCAAACACTCCAGGCTGTCCTGGCCTGTGCTGACCCTGGGGCCCAGGTGGCCCAGGAGAGCGCCATCCAAAGAGCAGGAGGAAGTCGAAAGCAGCGAGGTGGAGGCGGCCATCTGGAGGGGAGGGCATGCGTTTCCCTTTGCGTCTGGCGGCTCAGGCGACCAGCTGAGTTGGGAAACTGAACAGGTGCGGTGAGCACCTCTGGGGACAGGGTCTCGGGAGGCCACGCTCACCCTCGGGGGTGAGGGTCACCATCTCAGTGCCCAGGGAGGCTTGGCACCGGCCTCTCAGGGTGCCCTCCACACTGGCTGGAGGGATCACCAGCTGCTGGGACACCCGTTCGGGGCCTGGCGTCAGCCACCAGAACTTGCCTTTAGAACCCGGGTCAGCTCCACCAGGAAGGAATGCCACTGTGTCCAGCTCCGGCCACTCAGCAGAGCTGGTCTTCCCATCTTCATCTGGCTTTTTGTATTTGTCGATGGATTCATATGTTTTTGTCTTTCCTTGTTGTTGTTTTTTTTTTTTTTTTTAATCCTTGTTCTGTTTTGTTTGAATTTGGGGGTGCTTTTGTTTTTCGATTTGTTCTGATAGTTGGGGGTTTGGGTTACTCCTTGTCTTCTCCTTCAAATTTCTTGATTTCTTTGTATTTGGTTTCAGTTTTTATTTTGTTTTCTCTGTCACTGTGGCCTTTACTTTCTGGCTTTCTCTCTTTTTGCCTTCTGAATACTCCGCCTTTCTTTTGCCTTCCTCTTCCCACCTTCTGCTCTCTGAATGAACTGTATCTTACCATCCCTTAAATGGCTCAGCCTAGGTAACTTCAGTCCCCACCACTCCCGTGGTGGTCGTTAGTGCTGTGGGGGCCATAGACGGTGCCGGGGTTTGCTGCCTACCTGGTTCACTGCTGCTCGCTGTTACTGCTGTGGCTCATTTCGCCTTTTCTGTGATGACCTCAGGGGCTGGGGATCCAGCTCTGCACTTACAGTTCTGCTGCAGAGCTACACTCCAGGCCCAGCTAAGAGACTACCCACAACCGACCCACCGGAACCTCCACGAGTACTTCAACACAGATAATGGGAGAGAAAAGACCCCTAGCCCACAACAAAGCCCCGAGTAGGCATGGCTGGGGGGCCTGAAAACCCGCTCCTGGACAACCGTCCCTACACGACGCAGAGAGAAACAAGCAAAGATCATGGACGCCACCCAAGGGCGGGGCCTCATGCAAGTCATTCGCAAACCCCTCTAGAACACAGAAGAGTAACCACATAGGACGTGCCATGTGTACTCTTCTATCCACAACACAACTGCCTGATCCTCTGGAAGGACCCCACTCTTGCGAGACCTAGAGAGAAAGTGGGATCCTCAGACTCAGGCACAGCATATACTGTGTTGAAGCACACTACTCTCTACTCCCCCCAAAAACAAGTAGCAGAGAAACTATACTCTGAAACCAACCTGGAGATACACTCAACACTTCACAACAATCCAATATCCCAGGACACATCAAGAGAAAGCTGTGCCCTAAAACAACGCTCACACAAAGGTGGAAGAGAACTCTAATCAAACAGATGTGCAAATCTAAACATAGAAGTGCAAGAAATATGAAAGAACAGGGCACATGACATCATGAGGTTCACAGTTCACTAACAGCTGACTCCAAAGAGAAGATTAAATACTGGTCAAAGAATTATTTGCATATTCTGGATATTAATGCCCAATCTGAGGAGCAGGGGGCAAAGATTTTTCTCCCATTCTGTAGGCTCTCTCTTCACACTCTGGTTTCCTTTGCTGTGAAGAAGCTCTTTAATTTGATGCTATCCCACTTGTTTTTTATTTTACTTCTTGCAGAGTCCTGTTGAGGAAGTCAGTTCCTGTGCCAACGTGATAGAGTGTTGGGCCATTTCTTCTAGCAGTTGCAGGGTCTCTGGTCTAATGCCTAGGTCTTTGATTGACTTTGAGTTGACTTTTGTGCAGGGTGAGAAGGGTAAACTTTCATTCTACTACACATGGATTTCCGGTTTTCTCAGCACTGTTTGTTAAAAAGCCTATCTTTTCTACAACCTAGTTTTTGGCACCTTCATCTAGTATCAGATAACTGTATTTATGTGGGTTTGTCTCTGTGTCTTCTCTATTCCATTCCATTGGTCTTCATGCCTGTTTTGGTGCTAGTACCATTCTGGTTTTGTTACTATAGCTCTGTAGTAAATTTGATGTGTGGTATTGTGATGCCTCCAGCTTTGCTTTTCTCACTAAGGATACTTTGGCTCTTTTGGGTCTCTTATTATTCCAAATGAATTTCATAAGAGTTTTTTCTAGTTCATAATACATACTTGCACAAAAACAAATAACCAAATCAATAAATGGACAAAAGTAGAAGATACTTCTCAAAAAAAGAAATACAAATGGTCAACAAATACATTTTAAAAAGTTCCACATCTCTACAATTAGGGAAATGTTAATTAAAACTACATTGAGAATTCATCTCATTCCAGTCAGAATGGCAATTATTAAGAATACAAATGACAGTAAATGTTGGTGAGGATGTGGAGGAAAAAGTACACTCGTACATTGCTGGTGGGAATGCAAATTAGTACAACCACTCTAGAAAGCAGTAAGGAGATTCCTCAAAAAACTAGGAATGGAACCACCATATGACCCAGTTATCCCACTCCTCAATATATAACTAAAAGATTTAAATCATCATATTACAGTGATGCTAAGCTATAGAGCCAATCTAGGTGCCCTTCAACAGATGAATGGATAAAGAAAATGTGGTATATATACCCAAGGGAGTACTGATCATCCATAAAGAAGAATGAAATTATGGCATTTGCCAGTAAATGAATGGATCTGGAGACTATCATGCTTAGTGAAATAAGCTAGTCCCAAAAAGTCAAAGGTCAAATGTTTTCTCTGATATTTGGAAGCTAATCTAAAATGGAGGGGGGATAAAAAAAATAGAAGAAAGACCAGTAGAGTAAACAAAGTGGGGTGAAGGGAAGGAAAAAGGGATGGGATGGGGAAAGACAGTAGAATGAATCTGACCTAACATTCCTATGTACATACATGAATTTACCAAAGGTGATTCTCACCGTCATATATATCCATGGGATACTAATTAAAAAAAAAAACTAAGTAAACAGTAGAAAGATCAGTAAAGTAGACAGAGTGGAACAGAAGAAGGGAGGGTGGGAGGGAAAGGGGAAACACTATCAAGGACTGAATTAGAACAAAGTATGTCAAAATGAATCTTAATATTATGTATAGCTAAAAAGGACCAATAAAAAATAAAAGAGAAAAAGTATTCAAAAGAATGATTATAAAAGACATCAGTGAATTCCCAGAGAACCCAGAAAAACAACTGAATGAACTAAGGAAGACAGTACAGGACATGAATGAGAAATTTAATGAACAGATAGAGATTTTGAAAAAGAATCAGACAGAAATCTTGGAAATGAAAAACTCAATAAGTCATATTTTAAAACTCAGTTTAAAAACTAACCAATAGTCTAAATCAAGTAAAAGACAAAGTTTCAGAGGTTGAAGAAAAGGGCATTCAGACAATAATAAAAAGAAAATAACAAACTACGAATAGGAGAATATATAAGATCTCTGGGACAACATTAAAAGACCTAACTTAAGACTCACAGATCTTGGGGAAGAAATAGATACGAGCTAATTTTATGGAGAATCTATTCAGTGAAATAATAGCAGAAAATTTTCCAAATCTTGGGAATAAGATGAACACTCAAGTACTGGGGGCATTTAGAACCTCAAATAGACATGGCCAGACTTCTCCACCACATATTATAGTTAAAATTCCAAAGATTCAGAAGAAAAGAGAATATTAAAAGCCACTAAAGAGAAATACCAAGTTATGTGTGAAGGTAAGCCCATTAGAATAATAAGAAATTCTAAAGGCCAGGAGCACATGGATGTATTTTGATGTATTTTTTAAAATTTTTTATTTGTTCTTTTTAGTCATATGTGACACTAGAATATATTTTGACATATTATACATTCATGGGTTATAACTTTGTAATGATATATTTCAAGTCCTGGAATACTATCAACCTTGACTGCTATATCCAGCAAAGCTTTCCATAATAATCAAAGAAGATATTAAGAACTTCCAAAATAAGCATAAACTAAATGAATTCATAAACACTAAGTCAACATTGCAGAAGCGACTTAAGGGAATCCTATGCACAGAAAAGGAAAGTAGATACAACCACAAGAACAAAAGAAAGAATTAATTTTACTATTAGAGATGCAAATGACAAATAGGAAAGAATCAAATATTAGAAATACCAAAAATGACATGAATTAGTATATAACTGTCCATAAAAACCCTGAATGTAAATGGTCTTAATTCCCCAACTAAAAGACATAGACTGGTAGACTGGTTTGAAAAACAAGACCCAACTGTTTGCTGCCAGCAAGAAACATATCTCACTGGCAAAGACATACAGACTGAAAACATAAGGAAGAAAAATAATATTTAATGCAAATGGTATCTGAAATCAAGTAGGAGCAGCTACACTCATATCCAACAAAGAAGACTTCAAACCAAAATTAGTCAGAAGGGACAAAGAAGGTCAGTACATATTGGTAAAGAGAACCATCCACCAGAAGAGATAATTATTATAAATGCCTTTGCACCAATTTCACAAAACAAATACTACTCAACTAAAGGGATAGAGAGGCCCCAATACAAGAATAGTGGGTGACTTCAATATCCCATTCTCAGAAAGAAATAGGTAATCCAGACAAAATATCAACAAAGATACATAAGGATTAAATTAGACTATAGATCAAATGGACTTAACAGACATCTACAAAATATTCCATCTAACACCAGCAGAATACATTCCTGTAGCAGCTCATGGAATTTTATCCAAGATAGATAATATCTTAGGCTACAAAGCAAGTCTTAACAAATAAAAAAGTTTAAAACTATTCTTGCATTTTGTCAGATCATGATGGAATAAAACTAGAAATCAACAACTACAGAAACTATAAAGAGACTTAGAGATTGAAAAATGCATCCTAAATGATCAGTACGTCACTGAAGAAATTGTGTGTGTGGAAGAAACTTCTAAGAGGGAAGTTTATAACTGTAAGTGCTATAAACTCATTGCTATAAATTATTAACTTAAAAATTAGATTTCAAATAAATAACCTAATGAAGCATCTCAAGAATCCAAACCAGTAGAAATAAAGAAATAATAAAGATCAGAACTGAAAATAATGAAATAGAAACTAAAAGAATGGTGTGGAGTATTGATGGAACCAAGAGTTGATTCTTTGAAAGATAAACAAGATTGAAAAACCCTCAGTTAAACTAATCAAAAGAAAGAGAGAAGGCCCAAATTAATAAAATTAGAGGTGAAAAGGGGGTATTATAATCACAAGGATTATTAGGGAATAGGTTGAAAATTTATATTCCAATAAGTTGGAATATCTAGAAGAAATGGACAAATTTTTAGAAACAAACAGTCTACAAAAATCGAACAAAGAGAATATATAAAAACCAAATATCTCAAACCATAAGATTGAAAAAGTAATAAAAAGTCTCCCAACCACAAAAGTCCAAGACCAAATGGATTCACTGCTGAATTTTATCAGACCTTTAAAGAAGAACTAACATCAATGCTCCTCTAATCCATGAAATGGAAAGAGAAGGAATGCTTCCAACTCATCCTATGAAGCCAGTATTACCCATACCAAAACCAGAAAGGGACACAACAACAGCAAAAACAAAGAAAAAAAATTATAGACCAACAGCCTTGATGAACATAGATGCAAAATCCTCAATAAAATACTTGCAAACCAAATTCAACAACAGACAAAAGATCATATACCTGATCAAGCTGATTTCATTCCATGGATACAAGGATGTTTCAATATATACAAATCAATAAACATAATGTGTCACACCAGCAGAATTAAGGATAAAAATCATATCATCATCTCAGTAGATGCAGAAAAGCCTTTGGCAAAATTCAACACCTCTTCATGATAAAAGCCCTAAAGAAACTAGATATAGAAATATCTTACTTCAACAACAAAGGCTACATATGAAAAACCCATAGCCAACATCATACTGAATGGGGGAAAACTAAAAGCATTTCCTCTATAATCAGAAATAAGACAAGGATGTCCATTCTCACCACTCCTACTCAAGACAGTACTTGGAATTTTAGCCAGAGCTATTAGGAAAGATAAGGAATTTAGAAGTACAAATAAGAAAGGAAGAAGTCAAATAATTCCTTATTATCCTGTACTTTTAAGACTCTAAACACTCCACCAGATGACTTTTAGAACTGATAAACAAATTCAACACAGTAACAGGATACAAAATCAACATGCAAAACTCAGTGGCTTTTTTACACACCAATAAGGAACCTGCTGAGAAAGAAATTAGGGGAAAAATCCGTTTACCACAGTTTCAAAAAAAAAATTTAGGAATAAAACCAACCAAAGGAGTGAAAGACCTCTATAGTGAAAATTATACAACACTGAAGAAAGAAACAGAAGATACTAGAAGATGGAAAGACCAACTATGCTGATGGATTGGCAGAATTAATATTTAAAATGGCCATATTGCCAAAAGCAATCTACAGATGCAAGGCAATCCCCATTCAAATAGTAATGACATTCTTCACAAAACTAGAAAAAAAATCCTAATATTTATATGGAAGAATAAAAGATCCAAAATAGTCAAAGCAATTGTTATGGTTTGGACCTTTACTATCCCCTGAAAAGCCCATGTTCTGAAAGTGTGGACCCCAATACAACAAGGTTCAGAGGTGGGGCTTTTAAGACATCGTTAGATCATGGGGGTTGTAATTTCTCAGTGGATTAATCCATCTGATGGATTACTAATTTGATTGGACTATGGGTGGTAATCCTAGGTAGGCAAGGCGTGGCCAGAGGATGTAGGTCACTGGGGCATGCCTTCTGGCTGTATCTTGCCCTGACCCCTCTCTTGATCTCTTTGCTTTCCTCTGCCACACTCTTCTGCCGTGTTCTGCCCCACCTCAGTCCCAAAGCAATAAAGCTGGCTAACCATCAGCTATGATTTCTGAAACTGTAAGCCCAAAATAAACTCTTCCTCTTCTCAATTGTTCTTATCTGGTATTTTGGGCACGGTGGTGGGGTGGGTGGAGTGCATACTAACACAGAAATTCTGACCAAAAAGCAATGCTGGAGACATCACAGTACCTGAGTTCAAATTATACTACAGAGTCATAGTAACAAAAAAATATGGTACTGGCATAAGAATAGACACCTGGATCAATAGATTGGAATAAAAGACACAGAGACAGGTAGTCATCTGATTTTTGACAAAGGAGACAAAAAACACATTGAAGACAGCATTTTTAACAAATGGTGATAGAAAAACTGGATATTCACATGTAGAAGAATGAAACTAGATCCCTATCATACCCTGCACAAAAGAAAACCCAAAGCGGATCAAAGATCCATTAATTAGACCAAAAACTTTGAAACTGCTATAAGAAAACAGGAGCAACACTCCAACATACAGGCACAGGCAATGACTTCCTCAAAAGGACAACTAAATCTCAGAAAATAATACCAAGGATTAATAAATGGGATGGCATCAAATTAAAAAGCTTCTGCACAGCAAGAATGTGACAAGAGAGGATACAGAATGGGAGACGATCTATGCCAGCTACTCTTGCAACAGAGGGTTACTATCCAGAATATATAAAGAACTTGAAAAAGGTAACACCGAAAATACGAATAACCTAATCAACACATGGGCAAATGAACTAAATAGACATTTCTCAAAAGAAGAAATGCAAATGGCCAACAAATATATGAAAAAATGTTCAACGTCTTTAGCAATCAAAGAAATCAAAACTACCCTAAGATTTCATCTCACTCCAGTTAGAAGGGCAAACAACAAGAATCCAAGTAATAATAAGTGCTGGCAAGGGTAAGGGTAAAAACTCTTCTATACAGTTGGTAGGATTGTAAATTAGTACCACCACTCTGGAAATCAGCATAGAGGTTCCTCAAAAGACTAGTAATGGCCCAGCTATATCACTTCTCAGAATTTTTCCAAAAGAATTAAAGTCAGCATACCATACAGATGTGTGCGTACCCATGTTACAGCAGGACTATTCACAATAGCCAAATTATGGAACCAGCCTAGGTGTCCAGATAAAGAATACATGGCATATATACACAATGGGGCCTTATTCAGCCATAAAGAAGAATAAAATTGTGTCACTTGCAGGAAAATGGACGGATCAGGAGGGAAGCCTGTTGAACAAAATAAGCCAGACTCAGAAAGACAAGGGTGGTATCTTTCTCATATGTGGAAGCCAGAGAGAAAAAGATAAAACAGAGGACTCTCATGAATATAGAAGAGAAAACGGTAGAGTTGAGGAAGAGAGGGAGGAAAGAAGGGAAAGGGGAGGTGCCAGGAAATTAAACAGACCAAATTATGTTATGTGCATGTGCAAACATGTCACAACAAATCCCACTGTTACTTATAATTCACCAATAAAAATTAAAATAAGTAGAAGGGATACTACCAGAGAAGAGGAAGGGGGTTGGGGAGGGGAGTGCAGAAGGTGGGTGGATATGATTAAAGTAGGTCATGTGCATGAATATACACCACAATGAAACCCCTGTTCATTATAGGGAAATCCTCTAATACGGTAATGAAACAGCTGCTGTGAAAAAGAAGCAATCGCAGTTTGTGAAGATCAAACAGTGACCTACAAATTTTACAGATGGTTGAACAGGTGTGCTAAACAGCAGAAAAAGCACTATCGAAGACTGACTTAGTCACCTACGAAAGCAAAAGCCAAGGCAGACTTACGCCAGCAGTTCTGAAGACACAGGCAATGCTTTCAAGTTCTGAGAAAAGAAAATGCCTTTTGAGACTCAAACTATTGATTCTGTGGGCAAAATAAAAATAATTTTGGAAATATAAGTCCATAATTCTGTGAAAAAATTATAGGCATAATCTAGCATAAAAATATGCAAAGTAGTTTTTTTAAAAAAAGGCTCCCATGGAATTTAAGAAAGAATCATTGAGAAATATGATCAAAAGAAAAAGAAGACATTTAGAAAAACATTTTTCTTAATCCATTTGACTGTTTTATTTACCATTTGACTGTTTGGTTTAGAAGAGTCTCCTTCAGCCAGGCACAGTGGCACACACCCGTAATCCCAGTGACTTGGGAGGCTGAGACAGGAGGATCTCAAGTCCAAAGTCAGCCTCAGCAAAAGCAAGGTATTAAACAACTCAGTGAGACCCTGTCTCTAAATAAAATGCAAAATAGGGTTGGGGATGTGGCTCAGTGGTTGAGTGCCCCTGAGTTCAATCCCTAGTAACCCCCACCCCCACAAGAAAAGAAGAGTCTCTTTTAGTAGTGAACTTTTAAGGACATCAGATCATATTTCCTTTGTTATGGATCAAATCTATTCATAGATTCTATAAGTGAACAATATTTACATAATCATAACAAAGTAAAGATTGTTTTTTGATTTTTCCATTTATAGGTACTTACTGAAAAAAAAAACAAAAGCTTATAGTTACAAAATAATATATAAATGTTATAAATATTTTCCCAATAAAAGTAGTAAATTCAAAAATTTAAGATGGCAAGGAAAAGAAAAGACCAAAGGAGAATAATGTTCTACTCTCCCTATACATCAAGGAAGAAGGTAAATAAAGACTGAAAGTTAAGTGTATATGCATATTGTTAATGTCATTCTGGCAAACAGCAGAGGAATTTTACACAGAAAAGTTTACTGGGGATGTCTCTGGAGAGTGGTGGAGGGAAAGATGGGAGGATACTTTCCCCCCCACAAACAGGAGTTTTTACATGTCACTATTAAATCTGAATTTCATGTGAATTCTTGGACCAGTGCCTACATCCTGTTTTAATCAGCTTTTCCACCACTGCAAGTAAAAGATCTGACCAGAACAATTTTAGGGAAGAAAAGTTTATTTGAGGGCTCACAGATTTAGAGGTCTTAGTCTGCAGAAGACTGGCTCCATTCCTTGGGGTTCAAGGTGAGGCAGAACATCATGGTAGAGGAGTGTGGCAGAGAAAAGCAGCTCACATGATGATCAGGAAGCAGAGAGAGATGTCTGCACTTGCCAGATACAAATATATACCCCAAAGTCACACCCCCAATTCCCACCTCCTCCAGCCACACCTACCACTTCAGTTACCTCTCAGTTAATTCCCATCAGGGATTAATCACTGATTGGGTTAAGATTCACAACCCAATCATTTCTCCTTTGAACCTTCTTGCATTGTCTCCCATGTGAGCTTCTGGGGATACCTCACATCCAAACCATAACATCCTACCCCTGGCATCCAAAAGCTCACAACCATCCCACAATGCAAAATACATTTCATCCATTCCCAAGAGTCCCCATAGTCCCAACAGTTCCAGAGTTCAAGTCCAAAGTCTTCTCTGAGGCTCAAGGTAATTTCACATTGTGAGCTCTTATAAAATTAAAATCAATTTACAAGTATCCTATATATAAAGATGCAGAGTAAACATTTCTACTCACAAAAATAAGGTCATGGAAAAAAGGGATGGGACCAAAGCAAGATTGAAATCCAGCTGTGCAAACAAGTCCTATAGTTCTGTGCTTGGCACCTGGAGCACATGGCATGATGTCTTCTCCAAAGAGCTTGTGTATCTCCACCCCTGTGACCTTGTTCATTGCAGCCCAAGTGACCTTTCTGTTGGCATGTCTCCGTTCAATTCCTGCAGCTTTCCTAGGATGATACCCCATGTTACTGGCATTTCTTAATCTCAGAGGTCCCTAGTACAGCTTCAGCTTTCTCCTCAAATCTCCACATCTTGCTCACAGAATGCCTCAGGGACTCTGACCCTGCTGCAGTTGGCCTGGCTTCCAAGGCCTTCCCTTGAAATCTTGGTAGAAGCCTCCATGACCCTCTGATTCCAGCATTCTGCATTGCCAAACCTCCAGGGACCCTGGCTGCAGCAGCCTCTAAGTGTTTGGGTGGCTAAGCACATTAAAAAACCTTCCTAGGCCCCCTGCGCAAGAAGGATTCCCCACTGGTCTCTTCTCAAGAGGATTTTCACTTTTACTTTCTTGAGTCTGAGATGGGTATGGTCTTGCCAGCTCTGGAGATGCCCTCAAGTCATCTTTCTTATTGTCTCTGGTCAAAGTCTTTAGTATTTCTTTAGTGGCAGTAATAACTGCAACTTCCTTAGCTCCAGTTTTACTCCCAACTTTCAAGATTTTCAAATATTTCTGCTCTGCTTTCTGCTCCTGAATATCACAATAAACTTGACTAAAAGCCACCAGCAATTCCCATACCACTTCCTGAATGCTAAGCTACCTACATATTTCTTCCACCAGATTAAGAAGTCCATCACTTTTAAAATTTGCCTCACAGAAAGCCTCAGGACACAAGCATAATGCAGATAACTTCTCAGAAATGGCCTCTACTCCAAATACAAATACAAATAGTGTTCTCCTTTTCCTCTAAACCCTCTTAACCTGTCTTCACTGTCCATGAACCCATTGGCATTCCGATATTTTTAGTTCCAACCAAAATCAGTCATCGAGCTCTGCTTACAACAACCTGAAGCATTTCCAGCTTGCACTGCTAAACATCTCAAAATTCCTCCCACCAATTCCAAAAAGCTCCAAAGGTTTAAGAACCACATGGTCAGGTTACTCACAGTAAGGAGCCTACTTCTGTTTTAGTCAGTTTTTTCACCACTGTGACTAAAGGATCCAACTAGAACAATTTTAAATGAGGAAAAGTTTATTTGAGGGCTCAAGTTTCGGAGGTCTTAATTCATAGAAGACTGGTTCCATTCTTTGGAACTCAAGGTGAGGCAGAACATCATGGCAGAAGAGTGTAGCAGAGAAAAGCGGCTCACATGATGATCAGGAAGCAGAGAGAGAGGTCTGCACTTGCCAGATACAAATATATAACCCAAAACCACGCCCCCAGTTCCCACCTCCTCCAGCCACATCTACTACTCCAGTTACCACTCAGTTAATCCCCATTAGGGGATTAATCACTGATTGGGTTAAGACTCACAACCCAATCATTTCTCCTTTGAACCTTCTTACATTGTCTCACATGTAAGCATTTGGTGGACACCACATCTAAACCATAACATGTCCATTAGTTCTTTCAGCTTTAGCGTCTGTTTCCTCTCCAAAACTGCTACCTTCACGGTGAAGCTCCATGTGAGTTCCTGGTTCAAGCTTGGGCTTCTTCAGCATTTCCTTCTTTTTAATGAAGATATCATGAAGAAGATGAGTAACCTGGCAAGCCTTTTTCGGTACTGTCTGGAATCAATTATTAACCACTTCTTTGAAGTCCTTTATCTGTACACCTCTGGGCATAGTTTCCATCTTCTTCTTCCAGATTCCACAGACCTGTTGGTGCTGAGCAGGAAAGGTCTTTCATATCTAATTTTTGTGTTTATTAGTCAAAACCAACACAAGCAGGTAAAGCAAATAATACCAGTCATCTCAGCATCTGCGAGCACTCCGATTGTGGGCTGCCATTTTTTGACCATGGAGGACATTTTGTCACATGCCATGGAAGTGAGTCAATTATTGCCCTGGACATCCTCAGTAATTAGCATGAATTTTCAAAATACGACTTTGTCATTCCGTAGACGAGCAAGGCTGCTGAGTCCACGGGGTGTGTTTTTGGTTCCTGGCATCCCCCCCATGAGTGCCTTACGACATTTCTGGCACTGAGCACAGCAGGTCTCACATCACACCAACCTGCCTTAGAAAATGGATCCACCACGCCCTTCTCGGATCCCTCTTTGCCACCTGTCACAAGGTGCTTGTTCTTGCCAACCCCCATGGTGCTGCTCAGAGAGCCAAAAGACAGGCAAGAGATACTTTTACTTCCATTTTTATAGTATTTTCAACCCGTACAATGACAAGTTATTGTCTTCCGCTCTCTTGGCTGTGTTTCCTCCTCTATACACATTCAAAGACCTTACTCTTTAGGCCAGGAGGAACCTCTGAATATTCTTAGGCACCAAGTGCATATGAAATTTAAAACGGCCCTTTTAGGGTCATGACCCTCTTAAACTTCAAAGAATGCCCTGGGAGGACATGCTGGCGTGAGCCTGGTGAAGAGGCGATCCGCCATCTCCAAGCCTGTTGGTACTAAATGCACAACACCAGGAAGGAGGAGGGTCCCGAATGGTGAAGAGAGAGGCCACTATTCACCCGCTCCAGGACACCAGGTCTCCCCTGTCAGAGGTCTTCTGCTGTGGAGGTAACAAAGGAGTCTGACGAGAAGAGCAAGAATGTAAAGATCAGAGATTGCTTTCTTCCTGTGGCTCCTTGTAGAACATGGAGAACAACTACATCCCTTCCACTTTTGGTGTTTGTCTGTTTGGTCAAATATACACAGAAATGATCTTAAAGGAAATTAATACATCCAAGTGGTTTTTACCTCCTCCCCCACCTAAAAAAAAATGACCAGCGCTTGTTTCTCACCTGGTATATTGATTCACGGCCAGAAATTTGTTTTATTAAAAGTCTGGCATCTTCTTGACTTTTGACATAGCCTTTTGTGATGTTGTACATCAAGCTGAGGTGTTTTTTGACCTGCACATCTGCAACATTTATCAGCACAGGAATTGCTATCTGGAATATGGAGAGAGAGAGAGAGAGAGAGAGACCCTGTAAATGTTGTGAAATTTAAAATGGTCTTTTGAGGGCCATAAAGCAGAAGTTCTCAAAATGTTGTCTCCAAACCAATAACTGTAATACTCAGACACTTGTTGGAGGTGCAAATTCTGGGCTCCATCCCAGACGTCGTGGCCTGAGTCCCAGCACTGTTTTCACAAGTCCTCCGGGTGACTGTGTGTATACTCTACTCGAGTTCAGACTCCACTCCCTGAAAAGCTACGGGATAACGGACTCTGCCGCTCTCCAACGTGCCCCCTCTCCTCGTCTCTGGACCCTCAGGTGTGCAGTGGTGAGCCCGTGACCTGGCAGTAGTGGAAGGAGATGCAGAAGGCCCCAGGCAGCCAGGGCAAGGCGGCCATGCGGAGGTCGGGGCAGGGCCAGAACAAAGGGGCTGGAGAGGGCCCTCTGTGAGGTCCACTCGGTGCTTCACGAAAGCACTTGGGGACACAGTGGGGACCCAACCAGACAGACACTTCTGTACTTAAGTAGTGCTCCTAAGCAGGGAATCCAACAGAAAAACTAAAACAGACACATGGACGGAGGGCACCACTCAGCAACAGTGAGGAGCGTGTGGACGGGGAGGCGATAAGGAGGAACTTCCAGAGACCCTAAAAAGAGCAGGTCCAAACTCCCCCACCAGATTCCCGGCTCTGGGCCCCCTCTCTTTGGAGAATTCTGTCTCGGTCACTTCTGCGATAACCCTGTTGCTTGCCTGCTATCTCTTGTCCTGTTCTTGGGTTCTTTGCTGAGTGGAGGCGACCAACCCCGCACCCCTAGGCAGTAACATAGTTACTGACTAAAGAACTCCCCCCTGCACCATCTCTTCACTTGTGAGCTAAGGAACGTGGGGAACTAAGATCCTTCTCAACTCTCAACTTCTCTGATCATAGATGGAGGCTAGTGCAGTGACTTCAGGTTTTTAAACATTCACCCATCTACTTCAAATACCAGTGTTCACCAGCTCTGTGACCTGGAGCAAGTTACTTAGTGACTTGGAGGACTCTGTGTCTTCATGTATAAAACCAGAATAAGGTGTGAGTACCAGAATTCCAACGGAGACACCTCTCAAAAGCAAGTGCAGTCATTCACACAGCCAGGGGGCTTACCACAGGCATACAGCTGTGTCAAAGCACAGGGGCAGATGGCAAGGGACTGGGTGACAGGGAAGGAGAAAGAAGAGTATCACAGAGCAGGAATTACTGGAGCAGAAAAAAGGAGACCTTTCTTAGCTGCCATCTGGTTGTGAAGTTTGGGGTACAGGGAGAGTTGTTTAAAGAGGACTTTTCCCAAAGCTTTCCTCCACGACACACTGACACTCCCTGAGCTGTCCCTCAGAGCACAGAGTCAAAACTCTAATATTCTTCCAAGCTGCCCCATGCAGATTTGTTTCTTTTCAGAGCTACATGGTGCTGTTAGGGCACCTAACAGTATAGTGGTGACACCTACTCCACAGGGCTGTTACAATATTTAACTGGATAACATACATACTTTACACAGTTCCTAGCAAACAGTAAGTGCTCAATAAAAAAAAATGACCATAATAATATTGAGTCCTTAAGGATACTTCACTGAGCTTTGTCTGGAGTATGCTAGGAAGAAAGGCAACTGGTTCAGAATATTGCTGGTCATCTCTACATGGTCATCTCTACATGGCTCTGGCTTCCACAATAATACATCTTTAAATCTGGATTCCATTTTATTTTCCACAAAGTATTTTTTACAAAGTATTGTAAAATAATTGTCTTACATTCATCTGCACAAGATAACTGTACAAAAACTGATTGCCTAAAGAAAATTCTGTCTTCTATTTTAAGACCTAGCCTCAGTATGTGACTCTAGATCTCTGGAGTCATTTGTTTCCGGTAGAGTGAAACCTCTGTGAATGCTCCACCCTAAACCCAGCCCAGACGGCACAGCTCAGAGGCGTAACTAACCCTAATGCAGGTTTTGCGTACACAGCACTGTCGAGCAATCCTCGTGACATTAACATAAAATAAAGGAAGGAACAAAAAGAGTCTATGAGCACACGCTGTCCAGCACACAATTCTACCTTTAAAAAAGATAACCACTACATCTCTCCAAGGATGGCACTAGGTGGAGGGTACTAATGCATGAATTTGGCCCTTGGTGTTTACAGCAAGGTTTCAAAATGCAAAACCTCTATCATTTCAATACATGCTAATAGGCTTTTGGGATGTGATAAGAATGAATGAGAAACAATGGACCAGCAGGTGCATCTCTCTCGACTCCCAGGTTGAATGCTGATGTGGTGCATCTCCACTGGAAAGAGAGAAAGCAGGTGGAAATGTCGAGACTGGAAATAGGAAAATCCACCTTCAGAATTCGAACCAGGGCCACGGAGAGAAGGATAGAAGTTGCTAGGGAACCTGAAGGCCACAGGAAGATTGACCTCCATGGCAGCGTGTTGTGTGAGTAGGGGACTGGAGAGAGGGAAAATTTGTTGTTGTTGCTTCTACATAGTTTGGGGGGTATGAACAAATTTTACTGAAATGTGAAGAACTTGTTTCTAGACCACCTGCTTCTAGAGGTCTCTGTATTTTCACCCATTCAGTCAACACAGATATTTCCTAAGGGCTTAACTACATGGTGGGCACCCTGGAGAGCTGTGGGTTGCACCAATGACCAAAAGGCCTGCCTGCCTTGGGGGCGGTATGAACAAAGTACAGAGAGAGAAGTAAGAGTTAAGCCAGCAGAAGGGGGTCCAGAGGAGGGAGCACAAGGCTGGGGGTGTACACAGGTGGCCATTTCACAGGGGAGAGCTGGGGACGGCCTCTGTCCAGACGGGAGTTCAGAGACACACCAGGAGGGTACATCCTGAGGGTGAAGCAGAAGAGACAGCCCCTTCCCACATTGCTCTCAAAATGTGGGAAGGTTTCTGAAATCATTTAATAAGTGATGTAGGAAAAAAACCCAGTGTTTTAAAATATGAAGTCTTACCTTGAAGACAGGAAGAAACCTAATTACTCTTAAATATCCCAGCACCACTGTGAACTGGATGAGGAATAAGTTGCCTGTTCTCAGTCTGACAAAGTATATACAAAAGATATCCACGAGTCCAATAAACACGATTAAAAATTCCAAAGTATTCCAATGCTGTTTAAAATAGGTCCTTTTCAGGATCATTAACTGTGTAGAAAACAGTAGAATCTATGTCATTTCATAGTACCTGTATGTTGACGTAAGGGGAAAAAATCCTCACAGTATTGACAACTAAGCGCTCGGCTATAAATGAGCTAGAGTCCCAAAGTTAGGGTTTAAGTTATTCATTTGTAATTCCCCCAAGCTGTTTTTAATCTCCAACATCAAAAATTTTAGTGTAAGTCAAAATACATAATAATCTATAATGAAATTGGAAGGCCAAAACCAAGAATTTTAAAAATAGCAATAAGCAGATTCATTGTAATACCGTTAATAACAAAGTCTGAAAGCAGTACTGGAGATAGACTAGCTTTAAAGCACAGAGTCATGTTATGACAAGGACCAAGCAAACCACTGTTGTTTTTATTTGCTAATTTATTCCTGGCATCATTACCAAAGGTATGTGAAAGAACTTGGTCTGGATTTTCAGCTTTCTGTTACCTGATCCTATGGTTCTCTTTACTTTTATATTTAGCTAATGTCCAAGACTGTGACTATTCTACTGATTTCATTATTAAATTCAGAAAATACAAGCAAGTCACTAAAATTCCAAGATCCCATCAACCATAATAACAAAGAGCTTCTAGTATCAAGTTATTTCAATAATATGACAAAAATATTCAAAACATCTATATTATTCTTTTCATGAACTATATTTCTATTTTAAACAGTACCTTCAATGTTGCTTCTAATGCACATAAAAATACAAAATAGTGGTTCATTGATATCAGTGCTGATACATTTAACTGTCTTGCCATTGGCCATAGGTGTATTATCATGGGATAAATATATAATAATGTTTTAATATGTCCTGCATATTCAAATTCTTCTGAAAATACAATGTGATATACAAAAATCAAAACTCTATTACTCCTGGAAAAAAAAGATCAAATAAAATGTCAGATCACTTCCAAGTATAACAATTAAGAACTGAAGTTCAACATTTGTTTAAACAAATCATTAAAATTAATTTGAAGATGTGTGGAAGATTAATTTGAAGACTATACATAAAATAAAACAATATATAGAAAAAATAAAAGCATTCTTTCTGCACATAAAAAACATAATGGAGAAAGATAAAAATATGATTTTTAGTTCAGCCTCAGCAAAAGCAAGGTGCTAAGCAACTCAGTAAGACCTATCTCTAAATAAAACACAAAATAGGGCTGGGGATGTGGCTTAGTGGTCAAGTGCCACCGCATTCAACTGTTAGTACCCAAAACCAAAAAAAATGTATGTTATGCATATATATTTTTAAGCCTAATTTTTAAATTTTATTTGTTCTAACTAGTTGTACATGACAATAGAATGCATTTATACATTTTGATAGATCATACATAAATGGAGTGTAATCTCTTATTTTTCTGATTATACATATTGCAGGATCTCTGGATATATGTCAAGATCCTTGATGTTTGATTTTTCTCATTCTCTTTAAATTAATGAAATGGAAGAAAACAAAACAATGTCCAATTTTGTTACAAAAGAATAACGCCCACTTAAAATTCAGCAGCTTCGGCAGTGAAAGGTATTATTAAGGCGAGGTTGTGTTTCTCCTAAAGATAGACTTCAACAGGACTGTCTGGTGGCACAGATGACATTAAACTGAGCTAGATCTAATGCACCAGTTGGGTATTTCCCACCCCTGCACTACACTATTCCTAGAAGAAGATGCAAGCATCTCAGTACACAATATGACCCCAGAATGTCACCCTCTCTTCTTCCTGTCCTCACTTCCGTAGAGGTATCAGTGAAGGAACCAAAAGCAAGCACTCTGTGCCTTCACCACTCAGTCAATAAGAGTCGACCATAATATTAGTTTCATTTTAATAAGGAAAATTAAAGTCATTTATCCCAAAAATACAGAAATTATATTACTTTCAAGGATATTGCTAAAAGTTAGCAATTAAAAGTTCATAATACTCGTAAGCATGTGTGAATATGTCACAATAAATCCCATTATTAGGTACAACTACAATGTACCAATTTAAAAAGGTGGATGGGTTGGGGATATAGCTCAGTTGGTGGGTTGGGGATATAGCTCAGTTGGCAGAGTGCTTGCCTCGCATGCACAAGGCCCTGGGTTCAATCCCCAGCATGACAAAAAAGAAAAAAAAAAAAAAAAAAGGTGGAAAAAAAAAAAAAGTCCACAATACTTACCCAGGTAGAATAAAACGTCCCCTTTCTTTATGATATTCCAAGTAAGTTAACACATTTTTAAACTTTATAAGCCAACTTCTAGCTCTTACATAAGTTGAAACATCATGAATACTCATGAATCTAATAAAAACACAACATGTGTTATAATAAGCACAAGTGCCATTAATAGAGTAATATAAAAGGGGTTATACTAAATATAAGTTTAATAAAGATCTACTAAATAAGTTTGCTGAGTCCCAAGCCCCTGCATCCGTCCACCGATCCACGTGTGGTCATGGTACACGAGACTCCTGGGCCCCATTCCCAGAACCATTCCTGACCTGAGGTAGAGTGTAATGGAAGGAATCCGGCTTCCTTTTGTCATTCCCTGCCTAGCCCAAGCCTCTCCAAGGCCCCAAAGGCCCTGTTTTCATAACCCCAGGGACCAAGGACGCTCTCCCACAGAGATGGCAGGATGCTGCCTGCTCACTCTCACCCGAGGGCTCTCCTGCCTCTGCCCCAGAGCTTTGTCGTGAATCACCGATGCCGGGACTGTGACCGGATATGCACGTATCGCTAAGACACTGGGTGTGCCCCACCGGATTTCATCACATCTGTGGAAACCAGCAGTCGAGCCAGTTTCTGCAGAGACTGCTCTCCCCCCAGAACAGCTTAAATGCAGGCTCCGGGCCTCTGCCTCCACTGTCTAGCAATTTAGTGAATATGATATGAAGACAAAACAAGCATAACAACAATGGAAGTCATGGGGTTCTCATTCTTATAGTAGGTCCTTCCTCCAGAATCCCCTAATGTCACCAAGCTCATGAAACCACATGGGAAAATAAGCAAACAGAAAACACATGGATGAATGGATGGACAGATAGATGGATGCAGATAGATGAAATAGATAATAAATTGATCCATCTAGATATTTAATTCTCCACGTGTTCATTCTTACTCACATACCAACTCAATTTTGAAAATATTACATTTATAATTAGTCAATTAACTGAATTAATTAAAGAAGTATTACACTTACTTTCCCTGGATGGGGCAATAGCTTTTGGTTGCACCAATTAATATCCGGGCTGCCTCTACTCCAAGGATGCCATCGTTACACTGCTTTTCAAAGCTACTCTAAACATACAATTTTAAATAAAAATTACAAAAGATCAAACCATAAATGTAACCTATTCTGCTTAACCCTTACATAGTCCTTGCTTTTATTACTGAACTCAATACAATTGACCCTCTGTATTCATGGTTTCTGCCTCTGTGAATTCAATCAACAACTGATTGAAAGTATTCAGGAAAAAAACTGATCTATAATGAAAATATATGGACTTTTATCATTATTCTTCAAAGAATATAGTATAACAACTATTCACATAGCATTTACTCTGTCTTATGCATGATTCAGAGATGATTCAAGAATACAGGAGGAAAAGCGTAGGGAAGTTATATGTAAACTCTATACCAGTTTAAGCAACAAAAATCTGCAGATGTGAGTGTCCACTGTGCAGCTGGGATCCTAGAACCAATCCCCATGGATGCTTAAGTAGGCCCACATATGAAAATACACTATTACAGAAAATACACAGGAGGAAGTAAATTTCATTTGATTCAAATATATACTCAGTGTTTGTTTGTTACTAAGTACAGTCTTAAATGTTATAAGAGCTACAAAGGAACTCAGAATCTACACAATTCAGACTTCATTTCAGTAATATAACCCACACCAGTAGCACCATCCTTCTAGAGCAGAAGGGAGTGCAAAGTATTAATTCAAAGTGTGACTAATATCTCAGCCCCACAAGAAACTAGCACAAAAGAAAGCTATTCCCGGGTCAACTCTTCCCTCTAAACAGGAGACTTACAGGATTCCCAAATAGACCTAATTAAATAAGAAGCTCACCAAGACAAATCATAATCAAAATAACTAACACAGAAAATAAAGAAAGAATATTAAAAGCCCCAACAGGAAAACACCAGGTCATGTTTAAAGGCAAACCAATAGGGCTCACTTCTGATTTCTCAGCTCAGACCCTAAAATCAAGGAGGGCCTGGAGGGATATTCCAAACCCTAAAAGAAAACAACTATCATCCAAGATTACTATACCCAACAAAGTTCAGTTTCAAATTTAAGGAGGTATTTAAAACTCTCCATGGCAAGAATAAACTAAAAGAATTCATGAGCACCAAGCTAACACAACAAAGAATACACAAAGAAAAGCTGCACACAGAAGAACTAAAACACAATTCCCAAAACCCCCAAACAGAAAATATGGCAAAAACAAAATGGCAGGAAACCACAAACACATATCCATACTAACACTGAATGTTAATGATCTCAACTCAATTAAAAGACACAGATTAGCAGAATGGAAAAAAACAAGATTCAACAATATGCTGTTTACAAGTCTATCTTATAGGTAAAGACATCCACAGATTGAAAATTAATTAAATGGCAAAAATATTCCATGCATATGGTCCAAGAAAACAAATAAGTTACTACTAATCTCATATGTGACAAAGAAGATTTCAAGCAAAAATTAATCAGAAGAGACAAAGAAGTTCACTATATCCTACTAAAGGGAACAATCCAATGAGACAATATAACAATAGTGAACATTTATGCCCCAAATGTCAATGCACCCAATTATATAGAAAAAATAGTCCATGATATTAAATTCTACATAGACCCCAACACAATAATATTAAGTGATTTCAACATACCTTTATCACCAATCGATGGGCCATCAAAACATAAAATCAATAATGATACCTCTAGGGGGCTGGGGTTGTGGCTCAGTGCCTAGCAAGTGTGAGGCACTGGGTTCAATTCTCAGGACCACATATAAATAAGTAAATAAAATAAAGGTCCATCAACAATAATAAAAATCTTTTTTTTTTTTTAAAGTTATCTCTCTTGGGCTGGGGTTATGGCTCAGTGGGATAGCTCTTGCGTGGCATGTGTGAGGTACTGGGTTCGAGCCTCAGCACCACGTAAATAAATAAAAGTATTCTGTCCATCTGCAACAACAAAAAAAATCTTTAAAAAAAAAGGTATCTCTAACCTAAACAGCCTAAACAACATTATAAATCAAATGAACATAATGAACATCTATAGAATTTTCCACCCCAAAGCAGTTGAATTTACCTTCTCAGCTGCACATGGAACTTTTTTCAAAATAGAACATATTTTAGGCCACTAAGCAACTCTTAGAAAATGCAAACAAATTAGGCTGGGGAGATAGCTCAGTCGGTAGAGTGCTTGCCTCTCAAGCACAAGGCCCTGAGTTCGATCCCCAGCACGGCAAAAAAAAAAAAAAAAAAAAAAAAGCAAAAAAAATTGATCTAATCATATCAGATCACAATGGAATGAAGCTAGAATTCAACGGCAAGAAAGCACGTAAACACATGAGATCAAACAATACTCTCCTGAATGAATGATGGATCAAGGAATAAATTAGAATAGAAATCAAGAAATTCTTAGAAATGAATTAGAACAGAAATACAATATATCAAAATCTCTGGTATAATATGAAAGAAGTTCTAAGAGGAAAATTTAAAGCACTGAGTGCCTACATTAAAATAAATTAGAGATATCCTAAATAAATAAGCTTGTGCTCCACCTCCAGTCCTTAGAAAAAGAAGAAAAAACTAACCCCCAAATCAGTAGAGGACAGGTTAATTAAGATCAGAACTAAAATCAATGAAATTGAGAATAAAAAAACAATACGCAGGATAAATGCAATGAAAAATTCTCTCCTTGAAAAGATAAATAAGATTGACAAACTCAGCCAAACTAACCAAAACAAAGAGCGAGAAGAAGCAAATCAAAAAGATCAGAAGAAAAGGAGATATCACCATAGGCCCTTCTGAAATCCAGAGGATTATCAGAATCTATTTTGAAAATTTATACTCCAATAAACTGAAAACTTTGGAAGACATTGACAAATTTCAGACACATATGACCTGCCCAAATTGAATCAGGAAGATAGAGAAAACCTAAATAAACCAATGTAAAAGAATGAAATTGAAACAGCAATTAAAATCCTTCCAAAAAGGAAAAGCCCAGGATCTGATGGATTCTCAACTGAGTTCTACCTGACCTTTACAGAAGAACTAACACCAGTCATTCTCAAATTATTCCATGAAACTGAAGAGAGAGAATATCCCCAAATACATTTTATGAAGTCAATATAACCCTGATACAAAACACAGACAAAGATGCATCAAGAAACCTACAGACCAATATCCCTGATGAACACAGATGCAAAAATCCTTAATAAAATATTAGCAAATTGCATTCAAAAACACATCAAAGAATATATCCTGATCAAGTGGGTTTAATTCCAGGGATGTAAGGTTGGTTCAATAAATGTAAACCAATAAATGTCATTCATCGCTTAAATAGGATTAAGGACAAAAATCACATGATCATCTCAATAGATACAGAAAATCCAACACCCATTCATATTAAAAGTGCTGGGGAGGCTAGGGATAGAAGGAACTTACATCATAAAGGCCATTTGTAACAAACCTAAAGCCAAAATCATAGTAAATGGAGAAAAACTAAAATCATTTCCTCTAAAATCAGAAATCAGATAAGGCTGTCCACTTTCACCACTTCTGTTCAATATAGTCCTTGAAACATTAGCCAGAGTAATTAGACAAGAAAAGGAAATCAAAATGATACAAATAGGAAAAGAAAAAGTGAAACTATTCTGTTTGTTGATGATATGATCCTACAATCTAGAAGGCCCAAAAACTCTGCCAGAAAACTTCTAGAGCTTTATAAATGAATTTAGCAAAGTAGCAGGATACAAAATCAACACCCATAAATGAACAGTTTTCTTATACTCCAACAGTGATTCAGCTGAGGAAGAAATCAGAAAGGTTATTTCTAGGTTATTTGCAATAACCTAAAAAAATACACACACACACACACACACACACACACACACACACACACACACCTTGGGAATTAATCTGACCAAAGAGATGAAATTTGTACAATGAAAATTATAGAATACTGAGGAAGAACTTAGAAAATGAAACAACATCCCATATTCTTGGATAAGCAGAATCAATATTGTTGAAGTGGCCATACTGCCAAAAGTATAAATTCAATGTAATCCCCATCAAAATACCAATGACATTCTTCACAGAACTAGAAAAAAACGATTCTTAAATCCAGTAGGAAGAACAAGAGACCCAGAATAGCCAAAACAATACCAAGCAAGAAAAGTGAAGCAGGAGGCATCACACACAATACCTGATCTGAAATTATACTACAGAGCTATCGTAATAAAAACAGCATAGTAGTGATATCAAAAGAGACATGAAGACCAGTGGAACAAAATAGAAGACACAAAGACAAATCCACATACCTATAGCTGCCTGCTATTTGACAGAGGTGCCAAAAATATATCTTGAGAAAAGACAGTCTTTTTAACAAATGGTACTGGGAAAACTGGATAGCTATATGTAGAAAAATTAAATTAGACCCCTCTCTCACCCTGCAAAAACTCAAATCAAAATGGATCAACAACTTAAGAATTACACCAGAAACTTTACAACTACTAGAAGAAAATATAGGACCAACTCTCTATTATATAGGTGCTTGCATGAACTTCCTTAGCAAGGTCCTCAAAGGGCAAGAAAGAAAACCAAGAACCAATAAGTGGGATGCCAACAAACTAAAAAGTTTCTGCACAGCAAAGGAAGTGATTAAGAGTGTGAAAGGAGAGCCTATGGAATGGGAAAAGAGCTTGGCCAGCTACCTCTCCAACGGAATTAAAGTCAGAATATAAAAAGAACTTAAAAAACTTAACACCTAAAAAAAAGATAACCCAGTTAATAAACATGCAGAAGAACTAAGCAGAAACTTCTTAAAAAAAAAAAAAAAAAGCACAAATTACTAACAAATATATGAAAAAATGTTCAACATTTCTAGCAATCAGGGAAATGAAAATCTCATTCCAGGCAGAATGGCATGATCAAGAATACAAATAATTGTAAATGCTGGCAAGGTTGTCGGGGAGAAAGTACACCTGTTGGTGTACGTTTTTGTTGGTGGGACTCCAAACTAGTATAACCACTCTGGAAAGAAGTATAGAGATTCCTCAAAAAACTAGGAATAGAACCACCATATGACCCAACTATCCCACTCTTCAGTATTTAACTAAAAGATTTAAAATCTGCATACTACAGTGGTCATGCCACATCAATGTTTATAGCAGCACAATTCACAATTCAATAATATATATATTCTTCACCAGAAAAATTAAAGAAGAAAGCTTTATAGATTATAAGAGACTTGAGAGATATTAGTTAATTGCAGTGTGTAGACTTCATTGAAACCCAATTTGAAAGTATAAACTGGAAAATAAGCACTTATCACATTTCTAAGACAATTGAAAATGTTATTGATTTGATATCTAATGTTATTAAGTAATTTTAAGAACAATATTAGCATTTTGCTATGTTTTTAAAAGACTTTAAAAATTAAATTAAAAAATTGAAGATGCATTTTGAAATATTTACAGATCAAGTGATATGACACCCAGGATTTGTTTCAAAATAATATGGAAGGTGGGGGAGTGATTGAGAGGCAGAGGGGCAGCACTGGTTTTGTGTGGGAAGTTGTTAAGGTCGGATCATGGGCACATGGTGACTTATTACACCCTCTTTGTGTATGTTAGGAGTTTTCATGACAATGAGTTTTTAAAAGAAAGTAAAAAAAAATTGTGAACACAGTAAGTATATTAGGTACCTGCTATATTCAATAAAATGTGTCCTATTTAAATAGAAACCTAATTTAAAATATGTAATCTGATACAATTAACTCAAACTTGATTTTACCTAGCAATATTCCTATGTGTATGTTAGAATTTATAAATTATTACCTACAAAATTTTAGAAGAATTTTTGGTTTGCCAGATTTATTTTAGCTTATATTTCTAAAAAAAAAAAAAAAAATTTAAATAAGAGAATTTTGTATAAGAGGAACTCAAATATGTCAAATTTATAAGAAGCAGTTTCAAATATTTAAAGTTGTTTATCTAAGTATGTAAATGACATTAATCACTACTCTAAAGACCCTCAAAAGTAACTACTAGATACAAAATCGGTATACAAAAATCAATGACTTTTCTGTACACCAATAATGAACCTATTGAGAAAGAAATCAGGAAGTCTTTCCATTCACAATAGCTTCAAAAAAATAAAACAGCTAAGAATAAACCTAGTTGAAGAGGTAAAGGAACTCTATAAGGAAAATCACAGAACACCCGAAAGGAAACTAAAAAAGGCATTAGGAGTTGGAAAGATCTCCCATGCTCATGGATGGGCAGAATTAATTTTGTTAAAATAGCCATATAACCAAAGTAATCTACACATTCAATGCAGTCGCCATCCAAGAACAAATGATTTTCTTCACATGACTGGACAAAACAATTCTAAAATTCATATGGGAGAACAAAAGACCCAGAATAGCCAAAGTAACTCTGAGCAAGAAAAAGCAATGCACAAGGAATCACAATACCTAACTTCAAATTATACTGCAGAGCCCTAGTAACAACAACTACATGGTACGGGGGAAAAACACAGACACGCAGACCAATGGAATAGAGTGGAGAAACAGAGACAAATCCACACAGCTACAGAGCTGGGCATGGTGGTGCACACCTAGAATCCCCATGGCTTGGGAGGCTGAGGCAGGGGACTATAAGTTCAAAGCCGGCCTCAGCAACTTTTAGCGAGGGCCCAGGATGTAGCTCACTGGGTTCAATCCTCAGTGAATAAGGAAAAGAGTCATTTGGTGGAAGAGGAGCGAGAGGAAGAGATGTAGGAGGAGGGGGTGGAGGAGGAGGAGGAAGAGGAGGCAACCAGGACAATACCAACCATTTGTATTATAGCCACATGCAATCTGGCTTCTTCTATTAAAACTTCATCTGTTGGGGACTGCTCTGTTTCATCATCAAGTACAACGTGGGTATTCGACTAAGTTGTGGCACACAGAGAGATAAAGTTAAACATCGGTAAGAATAGTTAGAAGGTATCAAAGGCTGTGCTCAACAGAGATCTCAATAACTCGGAGTTGCTAAGATAAGGGGCTGTGGATGAGCTGGTCAGTGCTTCACCACAGGAGAAGCGTGGTTGCAACTGTGGTGAAATATTCCTTTGGGTAGCCTTAGCCAAAATGTTCTCTGAACCTCTCTCATGCTGGCCTGCTCTCGGGATCATCCTGCTCTGTGCGTCTTGGGATACTTGCACAGGGAGAGATCTCTCGGTATCTCTGCCCAGTGGAAGCATCATCTCTGCTGGTGCCCAGTCAGCCTGTTTGGCTAACCACCAAGACCTCCTCTTTAGAGAAAGAATTCAAAGTCATTTCACCAAGCTGGCAAAACTCCTGAGCTTCCTGACATTTGGTTAGCAGAATCTTTTTTTTTTTTTTTTTTTCCATAGACTATAAGGCAAGACAGACAGACCAAAGTCCAAGGGAAGGAAAAGAGGACTGTTTTGGGTCAGGCATCAACTCACAGGAAGGGTGTACTCGATCTTCGCTTTTTCTTCCACTAACGTCCAGTTGACGTTCGTCAGCATTTTTTCTGTTCTGTGTAAAGTCATGGTGTTCTGTATGACCTCCTGTATGTGCTTGATGACAGTCTGCATGGCCATTTGTCTCGGGAGGGAGAGAGCACAGAAACCTGAGGCAAAGAAAAGCAAGGACCTGAGCGGCCCAGGGAGGACTGCCAGCGAAGACCACCCGCACAGCCACCCCAGAGCACTGAGCAGGACAAACGCCATCCTCGGTTTTCCACGAAGTGACCCTACCATCCGTTTCCTTTGACCATAAACTCAATTGTAGCTGGCTCGGTTGCTGAAGACATGACTTAATATCTCAAGGCCCCCACCAGTATTCCTGAGAATGTGGGAGACTACCTGTGTCTCCAGAGGTAGAAGGGCTGCTTATTAAACTCTGCAGATTCCTGGGCTCTATCCAAGCCCTCAGAATCAGACTGGCCTGAGAATGTGCATTTTTAACAAATCCTTCAACTGTTTCTTATCCATAATGAAATGCAAAAGCCCACAGAGCCCCCTCAAATTTAACCTCCATCTCCTGGCCAGCAAATCTGCATGTGCAAGTCTTGTACCTCTTTGTATCTGCTTGAGATAGGAATTTGAAATTATACCTAGGAGGAAGAGGTAAATAGGGAGTGAGCTCGGCCTACTCACTCACAATTCCTCCTCAAGAAAGCTGTTCTGTCTCTGCAATTGCATGTGAAATGTCTCATAAAGAGTGCAAATGCTTTCCAAATGTGTCAGTTTAACTTCATTGCATTCCCTATTGGACACTGTGCAACACTGCTATTCGAAATTTGGGAGATTCAGAGAGGCCAGGAGGCATTTCCCTCTCAGGTAGCAGGGTGGTTTCACTATGACCCACAGCAGAGATGCATTTGACTATAAACTGAAGTTTGCAATCAGCACCTTTGCACTTAAAATCCCCAGAGCCGGTACCACTTAAGAAGAAAATTTATTCATTTGCCGAATTAAATCCTCCTCATACGATAGGGCAAGTTAATTTCTAGTTTTTCGGGGGAAACACGAGAGCTCAGGGGCCACCTGAATGCATCTGAATGAACAGGCAGGTCCGCGATGCTCCTCCCAGAGCTTGAAGAAGAGATCTCTCAAGGCATCAGACAGATGCACAAGCGCATGATGAAACTCTTCCTGGGAAAACAGTACTGTCGAGCACCCACAAACTGTGTGCCACCTGGTATTTCTGAGAAGGAGGGGCACTGACACTCGAGTAAGTACTCGCCATACGATCTTCATTCAGCTAATTTTTTTTTTAATTCTGAAATTTAGTTAAAACAGTCACAAATTTATAGTGTGGGAAACAAAGAAAAGAGCATTGTCATGATAGTGAAACTCACTGTTGAGCGTCTCAGTGGGAGGGACCACAGAAAGCAAGCTCTGGGGAAACGCGCCATGACATCCCAAGGAAGGGAGCAGAGGGCCTGATCCCTGGAAGGCAGAGCTGAGCGAGCCTTGGGGGTCCTTGGCCCTGCCCTCAGGCAGGCTTTGCTGACCCCAGCACACCCCCCAATGGCAAAAAGAACAAACCCTGACTCGGGAACATGGAGAGCGGCCGAAAAATCCTTCCCACTCACCAGCTCCATTTGCAGGCTTCGAGGGACTGAGACAGAGCTCTGATGGCGTTTATGGGACGCAGTCTAGGAAGGGGCAGGACCTCCTGAAGAGACACAGGCGACTGGCCGTGTCTCCTGTGGGTGGGCCAGGCTGCTTCCTGTCTAGCAGAACCCCCTGCAGGGGTGTCCCTCCTGTGCTCTCGCTGACCTGGGCTCTCCCAGAGTTACCAATGTGGTTTACCAACGAAATTGGCATTCAGAGGAGACTACTCTGAGAAGGATCCCAAGTATCTCAGACAAGGAAGGAAATCATCCCTCTTCAAACTAGCAAGTTGACCGGGTTTATCGGTGAATAAGTAAGTGAGAATAGGTGAATTTCTAGTAGTCTGATCAGTTCTAGATTCCCTGATGAAATCAGGTCTCTGCACAGCAGTGCTGAGAAGAGGGCCTGACTATAATTCTGCCTAATCCCACCCCAGCACCCCCCACCCCCTCATCCCTTGAACCTCTGCTGCTAACCATCTGATCCTGGATTTCTCTACTGGATGTGTCAACTAATAATTTTATTGTATTTATGCATCTTATTATAAACAGTTTTAAATACTTTGTAGATAATAGAAAATGCTCCCGTTTGTGATTTGATTGTATCTAGACACATTACTATTATCAGGCCCAAATTCCTTTTAGAAACAAGCAACAGAGGCAGAGCCTGGGGATTGTCTCCCAATGTCCATTCTCTCCTTCTTCCTGTCACCAATACAGTATCTGAGTTTGGGCTGAACACACAGCCAGTCAGAAAAAGATAATGTTTCCCATCTTCCCTTATGAACATGTGATTAAGTTCTGGATACAGAGATATTAAGTTCTGGACTGTACCCTTAAAAGAAAGTTGCTTATCCTCCACCCGCCCACCCCCATTTCCCTCTTCCCTCTTTCCTTTGCCTATTGGATAATAGGTGTGTGGTAATGTGTAGTTTTCTACCCTGCAGACTAGAGAAACACCCTACAGAACAGAGGAACCTGGACCCTGGTCCACCTGGTGTAGCAGAACCAGCCCACTCTTTTGGATTTTACAGTGGAGGGGGAAGGAGGTTCCACTGTCCTATTTAAGCCTCTGTTCTCTTGGCTTCTGCAAAACTAGATGAACCAATATTGCAATTAATACCACATCCATCTTTACATAATGAGTAAATGAAATAACTGGTTTCTAAGCCAGTTCCTTGAGCACCATAGGAAATGTCTGCATTACCCCAATGATGACTTGTTTGCATTTTTCTCCCCAGTTAGTAAATGATTATACATACACTTTACCTAATGTCCTCGCCGAGAAAGTCATCATGTATGAATTGATTGCCATTGTCAATAACGATATTATTTGTACATAGAAAATAAACTAAAAACAAAGGATACAAATGATTAGAATGAGCATATTACATCAGTTTTCAAAAGGCAAGCATTGTTCATTCAACCACCAACAAAATTCCACTTTAATCTCTAATCTTAATCCTTAATACTGTCTCTGATAAATAAGCTGAGGCAAAAACCAGTTTTGTGGACACTGTTTGAACTTGATATAGCAGGGCAGAAATTCATTTTCGACCTGAACAAAGGAAAAACAATAGGCTGTGTGGGAAAAGGACACGGAGAGAAGAGCTTTCTGCATCACAGACATGACTGCAGAACATGCAGTGTGGGGGACACCCACCAACCAGGCAGGATGGGACATACACCTGAAATCAGCATTTACGATGGCAATTCAAGAGGCCATGAAGGGCAGGCAGGAGCTGGTGGGGTCTGGAGAGGCACAGTGCACAAACAAAAGGACCAGCACATCTAATCCCGGCTTTGCCATTTATCCACCATGTGGTTTGGGGCCAGGTAGCCCCTCTGAGCCTCAGTGTCCTTCACTGCAGAACAGAGTTAATCTCTCCAGGGTGTTTCCCAGTCTGACCCATAACAGTCCCTGGATGTGCCTGTTGGACGTACTGATTTCCACTCCTCTTCCCTGCAGATTGAGTCAAGACTGCAGAGTAGAGGGAATTCTTAACATCAGACAGAATTAGGAAACCCTATAAAATGATACCCAAATGTTAGTTAACGTCTGGTCAACTTGGTTTAAACCAGTTCACTGCGTTTACGAGAATTGAAGGAGCTGAAGTGTTGATTATTATAATTTTCTTTTGGAGTAGGGAAGGACCCAAAGTCTTTGCAAAACCACAGTTTTACTGGAACTCCAACCTGGTTCCCAGATTAAGCCCAGGTATATAAATCTTCAGGAACAATGTGGTGAGGAACATGATATTCCATCAAGAAAGCACTTCCTCTTGGGAGCTAGGGTGCCTGAGTTCCTTCCCTGTCATGCTGTGTGCGGAAGGACATTCTCTTTGCTTTGATTTTCTCACACGCAAGATGAAAGCGTTGAAAATTGCTCAGAGAAAGAAGATATTTGAAAAATGATGTGCTACTGGGGCCTCTGGGACAGAAGCAAAATAGCAAAGAAAAAAATCCTAGAGTGGAAATCAGATAATAATGGGAAACTCTGCACATCTACCTCCAGATTCCTCAACAGGGACAAGGTGGCCTTGAGGTCATGTCATCCAGGTGGTTTTCTCGCTCAGGCCTGGGGATATTGGTCCTGGAGGTTTCTAACGACATCAGTACCATCACAGATGCTGAGAGGCTGGGCCTTGCCTGAGCAATAGGACCACAGATGCTGCACCACCAGAAACCCACCAGCTCCGAAACCCACCAGCTAGCCCTGCTGGGAAAGGTGTGGAGGAAGAGCGGGAGGGAAACCAAACATCGTTCTTTACCATAGATAATGGAGTCTGCTGCCAGAATTTTTAAGCGAGCCCTAAGACCTAAATATAACTAGGTCATAAATGCAAAAGTGTTTGAAATCTTTCTCCCCTTAGTATACTTAACTAGCACTTCAGGTCTTATTCTGACGGATGTAGGGATTGGAACGCTCTCCATAAGGGTACTATTTTTTTCATGCTTTCTGACATCAATTGAAAAAGAGCATTGGTATGCTTAAGGACATTTATGGAGCATTTATAAAGAGTCAGGTGTTTTGCTAAGCTTCATCTCCAACCTCAACTGGAAATCTGAGGCTCCACAATGCTGGCAACTTCCCTCAAGGTCACCCAGACCATGACTGGGAGAGTCAGGACTGGAACCCTGTCCTGAACACATGACCAGAGGGCCCTCTCGCAATGTCAACACGAAAGAACTTTCCTCTGAGTTCCCTTCTACTTAAAAGGATGCATTTTAAAAATCTAATTCAAAACCAGTTAACTTTATGATTTGAGTAGAGTAAGTGCTACAAAATAAGAAAAAGTGCATAAATACGAGTAATCATGAGACCTGATTATTTTTTCCCTACCAGTTGTGGTGCCTCTACTTTTTGTTCAGTCAGATTATAAACATCCGGAGCCAAGAGTAAGCTAAAAACTCCTTTAATTCCAGACCACGTGATAACAATTCCCCATCGCCAACTATACTCATAACTTGAATGCATCAAAATCGGGGTCAGTAAAATAACAGTAAGCAACCTGCGGACAGAAAAACAAATAAATCGCCAACTCACATATGAATCTTGCTTACAATTGAAACCATGTACTCAAGTCTAAATTTTTCAAGAGGTGATGCAGTTTATTGGTAAGTCATTCAAACTTTCTAGGACTAAACAAATCTAAATTTTCTGCAAAATACTCAAGTCTTGAAAAATAATGCTTGGAGTTCCATACATATACAGTGATTTATCATTAACACCATTGTGTATTATTTGCATTTGAGTGGTAAATGCCTGCATGGAAACCTCTTCGAAGAGTGTTGACAAGATCATCTATTCCCTGCAAGGTCATAAAATGACTGAATTCAGAAACCGGAATGGGAAGACATATTGTAGACACATTAATAAGGTTAATCCAACCAAAATTTTCCTGAGTTTCCATAGACTCATCCACTAGATGTCACACAAATCATTTCAACTTGTGTCTTCCTGCTCTCTGGGTCATTTCTCTATAGGATCCCAAGGGGATATGTACCAAGAGAATATCAGCACTGTAGTTCAGATGAAGAGTGAGTATAATAATCAAACCATGTCCAAGGGTGGTGAAAATTACATGAGGTATTGCAAGTCCAAGAGTTTGGCCCCAAGTCTGGCACATAATAAATGCTCAGTAAAGTTAGTTGCTGTTGCTGCTATTGTTGTTGTTGTTGTTATTATTATTAGGCTATCCTTATTTTCTCAGAATGAGAAAGAATTTATACTTCAAAGTAATGGAAGGATTTTCAACAGCAATCATCAGCAGATTTTCCATCCGGACTCCAGTCTTCACCTCATGTTGCCCCAGAAAGTTTACCCCACTTAGAAGGTTTCTGAGTCCCTGACTCTAGACCTTATAAGAATTCTCTAGGCTTTGGGAAAACGGCATGCCAGTTCCTCTGCTTACAGTTAGGGTTTGTCTGCTCATATCTTCTCTCTCCCTTTCTCCTCCCCAATCCCACAAACTCAGGGTGGCATACAGATCCCGTCTCCTTCCAACACTGTGGTCTGGAGTTGGTGGATACTGGTTCAACCAGTTCTACTGTAAGGCCTTTGGTTGCAGAGCTATGCGAACTTGCCTTAAGAAATAAGTGGTCTTTCAACTTAGAAGCCAACCATATTGCTTAGAAGCCAAGCAATATGGTGCTTCAGATAAGTGCACTGAAACTTAAACAAGTGATTGCTCAAAGTTACATAGGGACAAAGCTAACAAGAGTGAGAGATGGGATTTGCACCCAGAAATAAACATAACCACACAAATTATTCTAGAAAGCAATGACTAACTAAAAAAATTTTTTAAGTTGTCCAAATATAAAAGCAGAGAAAAGATAATGTTAGATAGCTACTGATTGAACAGCCACATAGGTCCAGCAAGTGGGCACCAATACCAGGCCCCGAATGGATAGGGCAGAGGGTGGAGATGGCATGTAGGACTATGTGAGAGAAGAACCTGGTCCACATGCAGTGCTTTTGGAGGCCGTAGAAGCAAGAATCCAGGGGAACATCTTACAAACTAAGCTCCCCTGGCCCTAGTCTTGTGTGGAAATGACACTACTGTGAATTCTCATGGAAGACACAACTATTGTAAGCAGGCAGCGGCATTCTGGAAGCATGCCTCACGAACTAGACTTAAACCCCAACCCCAGACTACGTCCTACAAGTGAAATGACGCTGGGCTAGATCTTGAGCTCTCTGGGCTGCATTTGTGCTCTGGTGAGAAACGCCCATCTTATGGGTTCTGTTTGTACCAATGGCGTGTAGGACATGGGAGGTGTGCGATCAATGACTTCACCCTAACTACGGATCACAATAACATGGTGAAAGTCGACACAAGGTTAAGAACCATTGATCTAGCCCAGCGGTGCTTAGACTTGAACCTCGTGAACCCTGAGGGCATGTTAAAACCATTTCCTGGATCTCACTCCAGAACCTCAACTCAGGAAAACCAGTTGAAATGGGCCCATGAATCTGCATGCCTGGCCAGCTCAGGGGTGAGGCTGGTGCTGCTGGTGACCCTCTCGGTTCACAGGTGAAACACTCCCCACGTTGCCCAGCAGGCCACGTGTGGCCTCAGCAACAAAGCAGGCTTCCTCACTTCACGACCACAACTGGATTTTTCTGTATTCCACTGCTTCCCAATTCTAACTCTGGCATGAGAATTAAGCTCATGATGGGACTGCAAATTGGTGCAAGCACTATGGAACCAGTATGGAGATTCCCCAGAAAACTTAAAATGGAACCACCATTTGACCCAGTTATCCCACTCCTCAGTCTCTACTCAAAGGACTTAAAATCAGAATAACACAGTAACACAGCCACATCAATGCATGTAGTAGCTCAATTCACAATAGCTAAGCTATGGAACCAACCTAGGTGCCCTTCAACAGATGATATATAAAGAAAATGTGGTTCATATACACAATGTAATATAACTCAGCCATAAGGAAGAATGAAATTATGGCACCTGCCAGTAAATGGATGAAACTGGAGGATATGATGCTAAGTGAAATAAGCCAATCCCAAAAAACCAAAGACTGAATATTCTCTCTGATATGCAGATGCTTACACACAAAAAGGGTATGGGGGAGAGGGAAGAATAGAAGTTCGTAGGATTAGACAAAGGGGAATGGAGGGAAGGGAGTGGGAATGGAAATAGGAAAGACAGTGGAATGAATCAGACATAACTTTCCCATATGAATACCGGGCCAGTGTAACTCCACATTATGTACAATCGAAAGAATGGAAAGTTACACTCTATATATGTATAACACGTCAAAATACATTCTACTGTCATGTAGAACTCAAAAACAAATTAAAAACTAAAAGAGGAATCTAAGTTCAGTGAAACAAGCTTTAAAATATGAGTATTACCTGACAAAATTCATCGTCACAAATAAGATGAAAACAAAAACTACGGTGCCAAATCTAAAATACTTGATTTCTCCACACCCCACCACGATGCCGAAGAAGGTGTAGATCAGGTGGTGGTAAATGGTTGAGAACATGATCAAGAACCTAGGGTGAAGGGAAAGAATGGCGTTTTAAGCAATACCTTTAGAAACCATGTTCCTTTTACGTGAACCTCTCTGTCTTGTACCGTCTTCCTCAGCTGAGTGACGGTGGCTTTCATCACTGCTACAGGCAACATGTTAAAGCACTATGTTGCCGGGTGTGGTGGCACCCGCTTGTGACGCCAGTTGATTCAAACTACAGGGAGGTTAGTTAGTTAAGCATTGAACTTCTGTGATATCTATGCCAAGTGCACAGTAGGAAACTTACTTAGTGATTATGAACTCCATCCTGGGCTTAAAGCTTAAGGAATCTAAATTCAGTCCTACAGTGGCCAAAGCAACAATGCCTGACATTCCAAAGTATTCCACTGGGGAGAGAAAAAATTAAATAAAATTAAATGCATTTAAATCTACACACTGAGATACTTCATCTTGGGTGATGAATTGGTGGGAAATTTGAGAGTGGCATTTTTTTCCTTAGAAAACTGCTTCAGAGGATTGGCCTGATAGATCGGAAGCTAGCAAACTTTTCCCGTAAAGGGCCACGTCGTAAATGTCTAGTCTTTGGGGGCCACTCGGACGCCTGTCACAACTCGACTCAGTCACCGTGATGTGACCGCAGTCACAGGTAATAAGCAAACAAGTGAATGTCCAATAAAACTTTGGCTAGTGACTGAGATTTGAACTTCACAGAATCTTCACGTGCCATAACATCTTTTTCTTTCTTTAAACCACCCTACAATGTAAAATCCATTCTCAGTGAGCAGGTGGTCCAAAACCGAGCAGATCTGGCTGGGTTTGCCGATTCCAGATAGTCGCTGAGGGTGCTGAGTAGGCAAAGGCAAGCTTGGCGATCTCTGCCGAGCGCTGCCTGTGCTGGGCTGCAGGCCCATCTCAGGGCCGCCCTGGCCACGGTTCCCCCCGGAAACCTGCTCTGCTTTGCCTCCCCAACGACAATGTAATTCCCTGGGCCCCCAACAGACGTGTAAATCTAGTCTGAGGCAAAAAACACCAACCATGAAGAAGGTTTGAATACCCAAAAAACCAACAGCCCCAGCTCGAAAAGCCTTCAAATAGTACATATTAAACATCAGACGTGAAGGAAGAAAAGGAGCATGGAAGCAATTTTGGCACTTATTTTTGCCTTACCAATATAGAACGTCATATACACCATTGAAAAGCAGAGGATGACATTGGTCAGTGTGTTGCTAAAAATGTCGGTCAGTATGAACTGAATGACTCTTGCACACCAGTAGCCACATATGATGCTTCCAAAAATGTCCAGGCTGAGTCCCACAATGATATGTAACTCTAAAGTAAAAAGAAGAACATGCTGAGCTGTAACTGGTGTCTTTTTTTGGTGGCGCTTGGATTTGCTCTCGAGACTTCCCGTGGGAATCGTGTTCTTCGGCAGGAGGGAGTGTCCCAGGAAAGTCGACAAAAGAGGCCCTGTGGGGATGTCCTTCCTGTACAGTCTGCAGCGCGGGTTCACTCACCCAGGGACAGAAGATTCACATGTCCTCAGGGTCAGGCCGAGAGCATAACTGTGAGAAACCCGGGCAGTGCGAATCTCTGAACAAAAGACAGCCAGGGCTGGGGCTGCATCTTGGCGATGGAGCTCTCGCCTAAGGGTGGGAGGGCCTAGATCCATCCCCAGCATCGGAGGAAAAAGGAGACATCTGATTCCAATTTTTAAAAAACTATGTCAGGGCCAAACGAACCACACCCAGGGTCCTGCCAAACTGCAGCCGGTTTGTGACCCTGCTCCCAGCCCAGGGGACTTTTGAGAAATGGGGAGGTGAAATTTTCATTGTCACAATAACTGGAGCACTAGTGGCAGTGAGTAGGTGAGTGTCAGGTGGTCCTGGACAAAGTCCTAAACCATAACAATGGCCCTCCGCCAATGCCTGCAGTGCCTTCATGGGGATGGCTCCAAACACCTGCTGCCCACCACTATTGAGAACTGCCTTCGCTTGCAGCAATCACAAACACAGATGAGGAGGACACCCTTTTCCTCTTCTTCATGCTTCCTTTCACCCCTTTCTTCTTTACTAGCACCACATCCAGAAACTAACAAGGTAGCATGCTCCACTCCTCGGTGATCATGAGCCACGCAAATCTGGCTACTGTCACCTCTATCACCTGACTCCCTGGAACCGCTGAACTACTTTGCTTTCACCCTCCGGCCCAAATCCAGGACCAAGCCAGTACTTAACATCCACTCAGTGAGATGCAGATTGATTGATCCAGGAAAGAAGCAAATCTGCACCAAATGATGCAGTTGTGTATGTGCGCACGCTTGTGTGTGTGTGTGCACGTGCACATTCAAACACAGTACTGGGAATCAAGCCCAGGGCCTTGCACATGTGAGGCAAGTACTCTACCACTGAGCCGCACCCTCAACCCCATGCATGCTCATGCGTGCATATCAAGGGACATAAAATAATTTTTTCAATTTCTTTGCCCTTTACTGTCCAAGAAAACACATAAATGGTCATTGTTTGCTTGTTAACCCATGCATCATGTTAACTGGTTCAAGAGTAAAGGATAGGGAGAACAGTAAAGACGTATTGGATGCATTTTAATTTCAGTAAGAATAATTTTAGAAGTTGTACAGACAGGAAAAAAAAAATGCTCTTACCTGTAAACATGGTAAGCTGCTCCACACTGACCCGAAAAATTCCAAAAAAAATGCAGGCAACGCTACAAATGATCAGCGATTCTCCTCTAATCATGTCAATATACATTTTAGAAAGGCCTGGAAAAGGGAATGAAGAATATAAATCACTGAGGTACATGAAAATGATGTCCTTATACAGGAAACAAAGAGAAGGACTAGGATTGAGAGAAAGAAAAGGAACAGAAGCAGGAAGACTAGCACACCTGAGACGGGTCTCTCAGACAATCACCGTTGCCATTTTTAACTTTTCCTTTGTGCTTCCAAATTTCCAGGGACAGAGGAATGTGGGGACAGCACGCCTTTGTCGGCCATTGCCTCGACCATGCTCCAGCTCCAAGATGAGACAGATCTTAGGACCACATTTCACTTGAATGAACACAGATCAGACCCCAAAAGGAAGTCACTGCAGAGTGCACAGTATGATTCAGCAACTCCACTCCAGGGTAGATGCCCAAGAGAATTTAAAAAGGCACATGCACACGAAGATGTGTGTGTGAACGCTCATAACAGCGTTATTCATCGTAGCGGGAAAAGAGAATCCGTTCAGAGTTCCTCGGCTGATGGGCAGGGGTCGCACGTGGAATCTCCACGGAAAGCAGTGGGTACAACAACAGGGAGGAAGCCTGCCGCCTGGGGCCGAGCGAAGGAAGCCGGACACAGGGCCTCCCACAGCAGTGCCCGCCACTCTAGCTTTGCTTTACTCACCCGAGGGCAACTACGACCCAAAAATATTAAATGGAAAATTCCAGAAATAAATAATTCCTATATTTGAAATCTATATTTGTTACAATTTTTCTAGTCATTATTAGTTATTGTTAATCTTGTACCTAATTTATAAACTTACAAATTAAACTCTATCGTAGACATTTCTGTTTGAGGCAAGAAAGCAACGCATTTGTAGGTTTCAGTATTGCTCATGGTTTCAGGAGTCCACTGAGGGTTTTGGAACCTGTCCTTGATGGATAGGGAGGATGACTGGATTGTACGGTCTGATTTATATGAATCATCCAGAGCAGACAGATAGATCCACATCAAAAATGGATTCGAGGTTGCCAGGGGCTTGAATAGAAAATTCCAAACCACATGGCCATCTGATACCACTTCCTTTCTGCCTGAAGGACTTCCTGTAACACTTTCAGGTGCAGAGCTGCTGCCCAGAGATTCCTTCAGCCACCATACATTTGAGGAAGTATTTTGCCCTCATTGTGAGGTGTTTTCACTGAGTGTAGAGTTTTAACCTGGCAGTGTTGTTTTGGTACTCTAAAAAGGTTGTGCACCCGCCTTGGGTTTGCTTTGCTTCTGGAGAGGTTGTTGTTATCTTTCTTACAATTGGTTCTTCTGTATGTAATTATCTTTTTCTCTGGCTGCTTTAAACTTTTTCCCTTTATCACTGGCTTTAAGGGATTTTTTTTTAATGTGCCTTGGTGTGGTATTGTGTGTATGTGTGTGTTTCTTGGACTTGGGATTTGTTGAAACTATTCAATTTATGACTTTAGTTTTCATCAACTTAAAACTTTTTTATTCATCATTTATTCAAATATTTTTGTTTCTCCCTTTATCTCTCTCCCCTCTTTTGAGACACATATACTAGGTCGCTGGTAGCTTGTCCCACATCCACTAATACTCAGTTCTTTTCTCCAGTCTTTTTCTCTCTTAGCTTCATTTTGAGTAGTTTCTATTACTTTGTCCTCAAGTTCACTAAGCCTATCTTCTTCAGTGTCTAATCGACTATCTACAATGTGGTTTTCATCTCTAGAAGCTTGATTTAGGTCTCTTTTATGTATACCCTATCCACTGGTATGCTAGTAAACCAGCTATCCAAATTTATAAAGGCCCAATTGGCAGTGCTTGCCAATTCTGTGAGTAAACACTTCCAACACAGCCAATTCCAAGCTACCAATGGTTTAATAATGTGCTTAAAAATTCGTGATTATTTAACAATTGGCTCTTATAATCTGGTATGAGTGGGTTCTATACTATACTCACTTTCCTTTATTTTTGAATACATGGATTATGTCTGTAATAACTTTTTTTTTTTTTTTTTTTTTTTTTTTTTTTTTTTTTTTGAGAGACAGGTCCTTACTATGTTTACCAAGTTGGCTTTGAAACCCTGGGCTCAGGTGATCCTCCTGCCTGGGAGTTCCAATTAGCTGGGACAGGAGAGCAACCACATGTCCAGCTTAGGATAACTGTTCTAATGCTGTTCTGTACTAACTCCATCCTCTGTATCCTAGGTCTTCTTGTACTTCCTCCCCATTTTTTGCATGCTGGGTAATTTCTTACTAGATTTTAGACTTGTACATTCTCTATTATTAGGTACTGTATATTTCTATATTCCTATAATTATTCCTGAACTTCATTCCAGAATATAATTAAGTTACTTGGAAACAATTTTGAGTCTTGCTTTTAAGTTTTGTTAGGTAGCACCAGAGCATCCTTTAGTCTAAGACCAATTGTCCCCACTACGAGGTAACAACCTTCTCTGTCCTCTCCCTGATGACCCATGAATTATGAGGGTTCTTCCATCACGTAGGAATCCTGACGAGAGTTATTCCCTTCTCTCTCCGCAGTGTTGGTGCTTGCCTGTTGCCTACCCAAAGACTCAAGGGGAGCCCTACAGCTCTCGGCTGCCCTCCTTCAAGGCAGCTCTCATCCGTGTGAACTCGAGCTGCCCTGGACTCCTGGACTCCCAGCCCCAGAACTGCTCAACTTATAGAAACCGCCAGTCTCCGACTAAGTGAGCCTTCCCCCCAACAGAGACCTGAAAACTCTTGCCAAGCGATAAACTGAGGCAGGTGCCATTAAGAGTACATCTCCTTCCCTTTTTCTCCCCTGCTCAGGAATCCCTGTCCTACATTGTCCAGAGTCCAGTATCTGAGAACTATCTTTTTCATACGTATCGTCCAGTTTTCTCATTGCTTCAAACAGGAAGGTAAATTCTACCTGAGCCATGGGTATAAAAACAGAGGGCCCTCACGTCTCTGGTGGTTTAGGGAACTGTGTGCCAGCCCAGGACTCCTCTTACTTAAGAGCATAAGCCTTAAACTTAAGGACATGTGACCCAGGATGGCACATTACGCAGCCTAAGCAAGGACAAGTTGATAGAAAAAGAAGAGCACAACGGTATACAGTTGAAAAGCAGCTGTTTAATACAATCCCTTGTATGAAGACCTGAGCTGGTCACACTAGGTGACATTATTATTTTTTTTTATCAAAACAAGACCTAATTAACATTCTAATTTTTTTTTCCTTTGAGGTTTTGAAGTGTAATCGAGTAAATGTAGAAGGGTCATGGTGTTATATTATTATTATTATTTCTAAGGATATTATATCTAGTTTAAAAGAAAGGAAATCTCTGCTTTCCCATGTTCCATCTGAATGTAAAACACCAGAATATTCAAAAGCTATCTAACTGCCAATGTCTCTTGAATGACAGGGTGACTGTCAGGGTCACTTGGGTCTGATTGCCAATTAATGTTCAGCTGACTGTTTCTACTCTTCCTGCCGACGAAGAAGGCAAGCTGAGCCACCCTCTCTGTGACCAAGGCACAAAACCACTGCTTCCACAGGTCTGGAGTCTGCGCAGGGATTTATCCAGTGAGGAAATCCTTTTAATTCTTCTCTCAGATTCAGTGAGTTGAAATGAGGGGTGAGTAGAGGTTTGGCAAATGAAGTTGCATGTTTGATTTACAGCTGTTTTTAACAGTGAAACACAATAGTAATTACTCTTCACTGTCTTTAATGGTTTATTGTGGAATTAACATATTGGCATATTGCAAAAATTAGAAAAGGGAAAGAATAAAACAAAACTCATCTGAGTCCACAACCCATATACAGCTATTTTAACTTCAGAATTCTTTTCTAAGCATTTGACTTTTTTGACTCAATTGAAATTGTGATAAAACATTGTATTTTGTACCCTTCTTTCAGATTTGTTTTAAAATAAATATATTTCATTCCTGTGCCCTCTTTTAAAACAGGTGATGGATGGATCAGCGCCTGTCAATCTGCATAGGAACACCCACCCCTTTTTTCCAGGGGGCCAGTCCCCCTGGGTTTCGGTCATACATTTCACAGTGCAGAGGGCACCTCACCTAATGAAGCGCATTAACTTTGTAGAAATTGCAGTTTTATGTATTATGATAATTTTAGGCATATAGCAAAAAAGAAAAAAAGGTTTTCCTCCAAAATGAATGTATTATGACAATTAGATAGAAGCAAACTGTTTGAACAGTTTATTTAATTGGACATGAAAGAACTATGTGATAACCCTGCTGATACCAAAAATAAGTGAGAGTGATTTTCTCCATAAAAATGAGTCAAATGGGTCTTACTGAGAAAAATGCTGCTGAATACAGAACTCATGTACCATCTAAGGATTAGTACATCAAGAAAATAAGAGCCAGTCAGAAAAAAAAAAAAAAAAAAAAAAAAAAAGATCCAGCCAAATACCTTCACTGATTTTGTTTGAAAGCAACAGAAGACTTTCTACTGTGCTTCTTTTTTGGGAAAAAAAAAAATCAAATATGGAAACCACATTCAATAGCATTTACAGTTTATTAACCATTTATAGTCAAGAGACTGCACAAATGGAAGTAGAGAGAGAATGAGGTAATACAACAAGTAGCAGATGCAAACAGCTGAATTAAAATAAAAGACAGGGAAAAACTGTACTTAGGCCTACAAAGAGAGAAAAGAGCACAGGATCCAACTCAGAGAAATAAAACTATCTTGTAGCAGTTTAGAACCTCTCCACCAAGAGTGTCTAAAACCCTCCTCTGCTTTCCCAGGTCAAATGGGAACATCACCTGCTGGGAAACGGAGGGTTTCCCCATCCAGTCATAGGTAATCTGTTTCCTCTAAGTACAACCAGTGCTTTGAAGTTAGTTAGGAAAACATTTCTGAGTCAAAACCAGAAGTCAAAGCCTCTAACTATTTCATGTTTTTACTGCTGTGTTAATAAAACATGGCCATAGGAGGATATTTCAGGGTGAAATCACCTTTGACCTCACCAAGTAAGATGAGAAATAATACAAGAGCTCAGACCCTCTTGGAAATAGGCACACTGAAGCGCCAAACTAAATCTTTACCTCTCTTCTTCAACTGCCCAATCTTAGCTTTTTCAAAAGGGAACCAGTTCTAATGAGAGGTAGCAAGGCCTTGGGAAAGTGGTATTTTCTCTCTGAATTGGTAAACAAATTCGCCAATGTAAAATCTTTACCTTGTGGCTGAGAATTCAGTGGCGTAGAACAATAATGCCAATTTTTGCCACCTCCTAAGAAGGTTACCTCTCCATCGTGAAACCTTCTTGGAGGTTACACCTGATACTGTTTATCTCGGATCCTCAGGGAACAGCCTTATCTGCACTGCCTCCTTCAAGTCCTTCATTGCTCTGCCCGCAAGGATAAGAGCACAGATTCCTGCTCTGCTGCATGCACAACTTATGCAGAGAAAATATAATCGAGAAAATGAAGTATACTCATATCTCTAAGGGTAAGAAAAAGAAAGAAATCTAACATACCAAGAGTTTTTAGTGAGCTCACGGAATGAAGAGGATCTGTAATGCTGAGAGTGATGCTCAAGAGTAAGCAAGACTGAAAATTCCATGACTCTCCATTGAACTTCAGAATCACATATCCAATTATGATGAATGATGCCGAAAAGCTAATCAATCCAGTTAACAAAACCTGTGAACCGATTCATAACATGGTATTAGATTTAACATCCAAAGATGGTGTGACAGCATTTATTTATGTCCTAAGAATCAAATCTTGGCTTTTACACATATATTTTTCTCATTTTGCTATTTTTGGTTGACACATAATAATTGTACATATTTATAGGATACATCATACATTGTATGATGATCAGATCCGGGTAATCAGCACATCCACCACCTCAATTCATCATTTCTTCGTATTAGGAACACACAAATTCCTCTGTACTCTTCTTTTTTGAAATAGATAATAAATTAGTGTTAATTAAAGTCATCCTACTGTGCTGGAACTTAACCGTCCCATCTAAGTGTGCTTCTGCACCAACTAACCAATCTCCTCTCCCCTCCTCTCTACTCTCTACTCTCTGAAGCTCTGCAGCAGGGGCAGGACACCATGGGCTTGAGAAGAAATGTATTTATGCAATTTTCTATTTCTGTAAACACAAGAAAAAGAAAGTACTTATTTTCCAAAATTATCCCTCAGGAAAAAATTATTCCCTCAGTTGCATTATTCAGTCCTTTGGTTTTCCGCCTCTGTCTTTTATTTTCTGTGAGTTTCTGCAACTCTACATTCAGTCTCTTTCATTGAATTAGTTTAGTTCGACTCTCATATTTTCAACTTTCAAGATTTCTTTGGTTCTTGGTTTCTATTTATGGCAGGATTGTCTTATTCCTATTGTTTCTCTAAGGCTATTAGTTATACATATTTGGAAGCTTTCTGTCCCTTATTTTTATCATAAAGCATACTAATTTTGTCAAATGTCCTCTTTATATTTACGGTGATATCATATGACTTTTGTTCATAAATCTCTTGAGAACATGAATTACACTGAGAGTTTTTTAAATGTGAAATTAACCTTAGAGTTTTAAATAAGCACAACATGATCATTCCGTTGGATTGTTTGATGGCTGTTCTTGTTTGTGGTGCTGGGTCTGAACCCAGAGTCACTAGTGTGTCAGGCAAACACTGAGCCTCATCCCCATCTTTGAACATGCTTTTATTATCGTGCCAAAAAAATAGTGTGGGCTCTCTCGGCCTTCGAGCCATCTTTCTGGAAAACTCTGCGCCATGAGATCCAAGTGGAGGAAGAGGCAAATGCGCAGGCTGAAGCGCAAAAGAAGAAAGATGAGGCAGAGGTTCCAGTAAACTAGCTTGTGCACCGTGGAGTCCAAGGGAGTAGAAGTAAGGAATGCCAGAGGTCGGGGACGTGGGTACAAGTTGTTGGACTACCTGCTACTGTCCAGATTTAGAGCCTGCATCGCCATCCCATTGCCAAGACCACCACTGAGAGAAGACCACCTTGCTCATAACAGCAAAGACCACCTTGCTCATAACAGCTCCCATTGGTCCTTAACCCAGGAAATTTGGCATTCAGGACTAATTCATTTCTCAATTGTAGCCAGTGTAACGCGTCTACAATAAATCATCCCTCTGCTGTTTTAGCCGAAGAATAAAAAAAAAAAAAAATAGTGTAGAATTTTTCTAACTAGGTTTGTGTGAGATTGGCCCATGAAGTTTCTCTTATCATTCTTCTCTGATTTGGGTGTTCAGACTAGCCAGGCTTTAAAATAAAACATAAGATTGGAGTTATCTTTTATTCTGAGTCCCAGATCTTGCCTTTAAAATAGTCTGGGTCTCATATTTTCCTTTTTCAGAGAGTCGCATCTACTATTTCAACTCTAAAGGTTACGGGGCTATCAAGGTCTTTGAAATTCTTAAGTAAGCTTGGCGAGTTGTACATTTTAGCAATTTTCTATGTCTCTCAAGTTTTAAAATATTTTTGCTGAATCATGGAGAGAATAAGACATCAGAACTGGAGGGATGCGGTTAAAGCCATTCTTAAAGGGAGTTTGTAATTTTAACTGCATGTATTAGAAAATAAAAAAAAGCATAAAGACTGAAAACATCACTAAGATTAACTAGCAGATTAAAAGTGTTAACAGTGGTAAACGGGAAGCTGCATTTGAGGAAACTGCAGGTGTACCTTGTTTGATTGTACTTCACAGATGCTGGTGCTTTGTTGCTGTCACCAACTGGAGGTCCCTAGCAACCCTGCATCGAGCAAGTCTATTTTTCCAATACCACGTGGTGCTCACCTTATGTCTCTGTGTCACATTTTGGTAATTCTCAAAACATTTCAAAGCTTTTCATTATTACTGGTCTGTTATGGTTATCTACGAATGGTGAACTTTGATATTACTATTGTAATTGTTTGGGACTGCTACAAACCCTGTCCAAACAAGACAGCAAACTTAATCATTAAGCCACGTGTATGTTCCGACTCTTCCTCTGGCCAGCCATCCCCCTATCTCTTGTCCCTGGGCCTTCTTATTCCCTCCAATGGGACAATCCTGAAATTAGGCCTGTAAGCGTCCAAGTGAAAGGACCTCACACATCTCTTCTCACTTTAAATCAAAGGCTAGAAAATGATGTGGCTTTGTGAAGAAGGCCTGTGAAAGGCCAAGACAGCTGGAACCCGGGCCTCTTAGTGCAAAATGGTCAAATTGAGAATGCCGAGGAAATGTTCTTGAAGTAAAAAGGGCTGCTGCATTGAACTGTGAAGGACAAGGAGGCAGGCAGCCTCTTCCTGACAAGGAGACTGCGTTAGTGGTCCGTATAGATCACAGCAGCACAACGTTCCTCTTAGCCAAAGCCCAATCCAGAGCAAGGCTGTGAGAGGTGCAGAAGAGGGAACTTGGACGACCACAGAGTTGGTGGTTCATGAGATTTAAGGAAAGGAGCCATCTTCCTAACTGCTGCTGCCGGTGAAGCCCCAAGGCTGGTGCAGAAGCTGCAGCTGGTTACCCAGGAGACCTGGCCAAGGTCATTACTGAGGATGGCCTGGCCAAGCAAGATATTCTCAGGTTAGGTGAAACAGATTTCCATTGGAGAAGATGCCATTTAGGACTTTCGTAGCTAGAGAACAACAGTCTATGCCTAGATTCAAATCTTCAAAGGACAGGCTGACTTTCCTAATGCAGCTGGTGACTTGCAGAGAAAGCCAAGGCACCTTGACCATTCTGAGAATCCTCACCCCCTTAAGAATTATACTAAATCGGAGGAAGGAAGGACTGTAAAGATGGAGGGGAAGGGTGGGAGGGGAGGGGGGGAAGGGAAAAAATGGCAGAATGAATCAAACAACATTACTCTATGTAGATTTATGATTACACAAATGGTATGCCTTTACGCCATGTACAGACAGAGAAACAACATGTATCCCATTTGTTTACAATTTTATAATAAAAAAAAAAAAAGAATTATACTAAATCAACTCTGTGCTCTAAAACCACAAAGCCTGATGACAGCACGTCTCTTTACAACATGATTTACTTAATATCTTAAGCCCACTATGGAGACCTATTGCTCAGAAAAAAAGATTGCTCTCAAAACGTTATTGCTTATGACAATATACCTGATCACCCAGGTGCCCTAATGGAGACGACACTGAGACTAATGCTGTCTAGTCTCACAACATCTCTTCTGTAGCCCATGGATCCAGGGACAATTTCTATCCTCAAGTCTCATTATCTAAGAAATACATTTCATAAAGCTATAGCTGCCATAGCAATTGACTCTGATGGCTCCGGGCAGAGTAAAGTGGAGACATTTTGGAAAGGATTCCTCATCTAGACACCATCAAGAACGTTTGTGATTTGTGGGAGAAGGTCAAATGTCAACCATCAGGAATTCGGAAGAAGCTGATTCCAACTCTCATGGATGACTGAGGGGTTCAAGAGTACAGAAGTGGTAGAAATAGCAAGAAAGTTGGAATTAGCAGTGGTGAGCTTGGAGATGTGACTGCATTGCTACAATCTCAGAAGAAACCGAGACTAGAAAGGACCTGCCACTTACAGAAAAGCAAAGAAAGTTATTTCTTCAGAAGGAATCCACTCCTAGTGAAGCTGCTGTGCACATGGATGAAATGACAAAGATGTATTTAAAATATAAACTTAATTGGCAGAGCCGTGGCTAGGTTTGAGAGGACTGACTACAGAAAAAGCTCTATGGTGGATATAATGGTTAATTGTCAACTCGACTGGATTAAGAGATGTCAATGATTAAGAGGCTTCTGGGTATGTCAATGAGGGTGTGTCTAGGAATGATTGGCATGTGGGATAATTAACTAAAGTGGAGCCCCTCCCTAAGCGTGGGCAGCACTATCCAATAGGATGGTGGCTTGGATGAAATAAAAGTTGGAAGAAGAAGGAAGCAGCGGCAGATGCATGCTCCATTCTTCTCCAATGGGTTCTTGATTGTTGCTGCAATCGCCCGAGGATATCAGACTCCTGCTTCTTCACTCTTCCAAACAGATTCTGCCAGTGATGACTTCTGAACTAGTTTGCTTGTGTACAAAATGGAGATGATGTCTACCTAGTGCCTCGTCATGGGGGTCACTAAGCAAATACTAATTCTTCTCCCCCAACTCTCTTTAATTAGCAGTTCTACACAATGAAGAGGGTAAAACAACTCAAAAGGCAAACTTCATTAATTCATTAATGACCCATCTGCAATTAAAACAATATTTTTGATCAACATGAATAAGAACAGACTGCTTATTTGTTTCAAAATGTGTTCTTACCTGCCAGAACACGTTCTTGACTATATAAAAGTCCACATCCAAAGCAGCCACAAATACGATTAAAGGCAAAAAATAAGAATAAAGTGAAAAACTTGGTGTTATTAGGAGAGGGTAGACAACTGGGTACACCTAAAGGAACAAAGGCAAACGATAAGTTAGTTTGCTGCCATTCTCAAATATTAGAAACTAGGTCAGTTCTATGTCCTTTCATACAGACCTTAGAATATTTCCACTCACAACTAGTGAGAGATGATCTACACAGTCAGTCTCAAGAGTCTATAGTAGATTTCTTGAACTAACTGTCTAAGTGGGACAGATAGACACAGGAGTGTAGAGATAGATCCGTTGATAGATACATGGGCAGACACTAAGGAATTGTGTGGGGGTTTTTTTGACTGTATGAACACTGCCTATGGAGGGTAGCCAGTTGTTTTTTTTTTTTTTTTAAAGTGATGCACCCACCATGGGTAATACCTCAGAAAATTTTAGGTGACTCACAGATAAGTATTTTTTATTTGACTATTAGATATTTTATATTAATTGACTTTAAGCAGGGACAGCAATACTGCAAGGTACCTGTGGTTTCACAGAAATTTGCAATTACAGATTTATCTGGAGTTTCCCTAAGTATACATCCTTGGTTATATGTTTTTTTTTTTTTTTTTTTTTTTTCAATTTGCCAAATGTTGTGAAGTTTTTTGAATAGCTACTCACATTTTAAAAAAATCATGGGATGAGGAGGGAGTGGACCTTGTATTTGATATTTGTCCTTTCATTTATTCTCTCATTTATTATACATACAGTACCTCAATAAAATGATAAGCCAGTTGTCCTATAATAAATCCTGATAGAGAAAGAATTGCCAAGACAATGACTTCAGAATTCTTGAAAAACATCCTCAAGAACCCTTAAAAGAAAAAAAAAAAAACAAGTACACTATTTAAACATAACTTTTACAGTTTAAAAATGCTAATTACCCTCATTTGATCATTACATATGTATCAAATTGTACCACACCCCATAAAGTGTCAATTTTTCAAAAACTCATTGAGAGAGAAAATAATTTATAGTTTTGAAATGATTTAAAGTTCACTCTAGTTACTTGTTTTCACCCTTTCTGAGTGTTACATCATTGTGGACGAATAGCTGATGGCTGTTACAGATGCTGTCTATCATGTATAAGACACACAGACTGCAGCATCTCTCACAGGAGAATTTGGAGCATACCATTGGCCAACCCAGTGACATATTAAGAACACCATATTGGTATCTTACCAATGGATCTGAGGAAATAATGACAATCCAGCCTTAATTCCTACATCATTCATCATATTAATCATTACTCATGCTAAGCTACCACAACGTATGTTCTACAATTTTCCTAAAAGCCAGAAATACTTTTAACTGACTCTAACATAAAAAAAATTGTCTTCACCAGACAAGGAAAAAAACATGCCTTTTTTTCCCCTCTAAGTGCATTTTTTTTTTTTTAAGTACCAGGAATTGAACTTGGGGTCTCTCAACCACTGAGCCACATCCCCAGCCCTATTTTGCATTTAGAGGCAGGGTCTCACTGAGTTGCTGAGGCTATCTTTGAACGCGCAATCCTCCTGCCTCAGCCTCCAGAACCACCGGGATTACAGGTGTGCACCACCACACCCGGCTTCTAACTGCATTTTTGAGCAACTGATATTTTTCTCATTTTTCTCAATTGTTTGTAGTGGTCTACAAACTTTTCTCTAATTGCTGGAGTTGAATCGTGATTCGAGATGAAGCACTTGAGCCACTGAGAGTCACTGTATCTGCCTGAAGGCCATCTGCTTCGCCTGTTAAATTCTTCACGGGGTTTAAGAGTCCCTTATTCATGAGGCCTTTCCTAATTTCCTCCTGGGGAGTTGGGTAGGAGTGGAGAAAAAAAAAAAAATCACATCGAATGCTGTGATCAAGCGGGCACGATCAATGACATCAGCTATGTGAACTGTACGGCTGGGCTTTGTTCGCGTGAGGCCCTCTCCTCGGTGCCAGAGGTCTCAGGCAGCACCTCCGTGGCTCTACTGACCATGTCGCACTGTGATCATTTGCTCGCCTGCCCCTGCCCTGAGAGGGCTCCGTGAGGTTAAGGACTGTCTCCCTCTCCTCGTGTGAGGCAGTGCCTGCCACACTCAGCCAGTGTCCCTGAATGAAGGAACACAGTAGGTGCTACTGAAATCTGAATGTCACTAACCTGACAGCGTCTGCTCACAAGTTTTGTGGGCTATTCTTTCGGTGTGGTTGAGTTCACTCTCTGCACTGAGAAAAGTCTCAGAGGACAGAGGAAAGCGGAGTCTTAGAAACCACCACCCAGGGCCAGGGTGAGGCTCAACGGCACTGTGCTCACCTGGCATGTGCCGGGCCAGGGGTTCCATCCTCAGTACCACAGGGTGGGCTGGGGCGGGGGAACCTACCTCCCAAAACAATAGTGCCACATATAAGCATCATGAAACGATCCTTCATGATGAGGAACCCGGGTGGCCTCCCGCAGAGTAAGTCAGGCTTGGTACCTTCTTTTGGTGACCAAAAGGAGGAATTTGGCACCATTGTGCCTCCAGCCCTAACTTGACGGCTGCACGCACCTGTGGAACTTCCACCACTGCAGACCAGCCTGTGATGAAGCGCAAAAAGGGGAGCATGAGCAGCCAGGCCTCCACTCACCCCACTCCTTCCTCCGAGGTTGTCCCACGCTCAGACTGGGCGCTGCTGTCCCGTGGGGGCGCACGTTAACTCCTCCCGTCCACCTCTTGCTCTGAGGACATTTGGGCGTTGGCCTTTCTTCCTCTCACTGCTGCGTGGGAGAGGGGCCTTACTGATTCCAGCACTCGCTGTTGTAAACCAGAGGGTGATGCCTCCGTCCTCCCCACCCACTGGTGAGCTCAAGGCCCAGGCTGAACGCTGGCTGTCACTAAGGATCTGCACGCAGTATGTGACGCCAGGCAGGTTCCCCACCAACGTGAGATGGCCGAGCCCTTCGCACGTAAGGAGCCAGGGCAGGCGGCTCCTCCTTCTCCGTGGGTGGAACCCCTTGGAGAATTCCGTTTTTCTACTCCAACCCCAATACCTCTTTGCCTCTCTCAGCCTCATCCAAATCCAAAATAGCAAACAGGAAACGAGGTCAGAGTTGAGTGACTGCCCGTTAAGGCTGGGGGTGAGGATGGAAGTGAATAATGTGGAAACACAGGAAAAGACTGGGGGTGACATCTGATCGTACTGTGCGGCCACTGAACTAGGGACAGGGCCTCTTCCTCAGAGAGGCCTGATGACAGGCCCGTGGCTCACACATGATAAGACTGATTTTGCTCCTGAGGCCCCGCCTCAGCTGGTGCCCTCGGGTAGGACTTAGCTGACACAAACCCATGTGGTGTAAAGGACTGGCTCTGTTTATCTGTCCCCGCAGTGAGCCTTGCCCTACAAACTCCGAGAGGTCCCTACGGTAGCCCAAATCATACTTAAAGCTTATCTTTGGTCCCTTGTTTGGTACCTGTTTGGTCTACAGGTCACAATGTGTAGCAGGGAGTGAGTGAGAAGGAGACTCAAAACACTGCACCTCCAAGGCAGTCACCTGTCCTCAAGTGACTCTTCAGGTTTGTGGCATCCTCAAATCCCACATGTCAATAACCCTAAATCCAGCTCTTCTCCAAACTACCAAGACCAAAGGTAATGCTCTTCCAAGCCCAAGCTGGTTCAGAGCTGAGATCAGGAGGAAGGCTCTCAAAATCCCAAAGCAAACCCTGCATCTGTTTGCTGGGGACACCACCGCCAACTGATAGCGCAGGAAGAGTCATTTCCATGCCCACTTCCCATTGGTTTCTTGCCAACCTGCTTTTGTTCTGATTGGCCACCTGGTTATCCCCACCCCCAATCCAAAAGAAGCTAAATCCTCTGGTCCCAGGAAGCCTGCAGTCCTTGAGCTCTAGTCTACACCACAACTGTTATAACTGATTCCCTTGGCCTGACCAAATGGCTCAAATGGTCAAGGACGGAGTGCTTTCCTCCTGCCAACTCCATCCCATACAGCCCTGTTTAGTCAGCTTTTTCTGGTGCTGTGACTAAAAGGACCCAACCAGAACAACTGTAGAGGAGGAAAAGTTTATTTGAGGGCTCACAGTTTCAGAGACAGCTGGCTCCATTCCTCAGGGCTTGTGGTGAGGTTGGACATCATGGCAGAAGAGTGTGGCAGAGGGAAGCAGCGCACGTGGTGATCAGGAAGCGGAGAGTCCACTCTCCAGATACCAAATATATACCCTATGGCCACACCCCCAATGCCCACCTCCTCCAGCCACACTCCACCTGCCTCCAGTTACCACTGGGTCAATCCCATCAGGGATTAACTCACTGATTGGGTTCAGGCTATAGCCCAATCATTCTCCTCCAAACCTTCTTGCACTGTCTCACTTGTGGATTATGGGGATCACATCTAAACCATTACAAGCCCCAACCCTCTTCAATACTGCTCTGTCTCCTCTCTGACTCACTTTGAATAACTTTTCCATTTTCTTTTATCTCTCCTTCCCTTTCAATATTTCTCATTTCCATTTTCCTCCCTCCTATTCCTCATTTGCTTTTGGTCCTTAAAGAAACAATGTCACCCATACTCTGTGGGAGGACAAATGCATCCCCCAATTCTGTGATGTCTACCCTATTTTTTGCCTCTAATCACTAAAAACAAATACACTATCAATATTTTGTTGTTGTTTGTTTTGGGGGTTTTGTTTGTTTTTAAGTTTGGTTTTTTTGATACCAGGGATTGAACCCAGGGGTGCTTAACCACTAAGCCTTTTTATACTTTGAGATAGTATCTCACTAAGTTACTGAGGCTGGCTTTGAACTGGTGATCCTCCTGCCTCAGCAGTCCTGAGCTGTTGGAATTATAGGCATGAGCCACTGCACCTGGCTAGTATAAATGTTTTTTAAATGAACATTAATCCTCAATTTACCGGTTACTTTCAAGAAGAGCTGAACTTGGCAGCTAGCAAAGTCCACGTTCATGCCTGGACCTCCAGTCAAGTTTGCTTCAAATCCTCTCCTGGGTGCCAAGGAGAACATCACAGCAGGGAACTCAGGAACTCTGCCCTCCAGTTTCTCCAGCACTTAGGTACCAAGGAAAGTGACCCAAGTCCTCAGTTCCTAGAAACTAAACAGAATTTCAGTAGACAGCTCTGTACCTGTCCCTGAACATAACAACCACTTTGGCATCCGTACAGCTACCCCCACAACATTCTCTACGACGTTCTATTTTGCATAGACTGTACATTTGACTACTTGTGGTCCTTTTAAGCCTCTGGATCCCTCCTTGCTGTAAAGGCCAGAGGTCGTTTTTCCTTAAGGTCTTATTCCCAGCTGTCTCCTGAGACTTATTCCTTTACTTCCGCATCTGCCTTTACTTAACTCACCCAACTGCCAAGTGCTATGTGCTGCCCCCTCTTTCACCCCCACCTCCTCTGTGCTGGTTGTCACCTTGATTTCTCTCAGCACTAACTCTCCTCAGCTGCACTGCCCGGGGGCCTTTTGACTAATGCCCTTTCGACTAATGCCCTTTCAGGTTCTTATCTAGTTCCTGTCCTGGGGTGGTCCCCTCAGGCTCTCTCAGTCCACCTCAACCCTGTAGGTAAGACTCCTGTGATTATAATTTCAAAACTCAAGATTCTCCAAATCTCCATACCTCAGGAAAACATGGACAAAATTTAGAGTCAGCTCTGGCTTTCACATAGTTCTGAGAAACCATCTTCCCAGCTGTCTGGAGAAAGCCCACCTAAAATCTGAAAGGTTCTATGTGGTACCATCTTGGATATTTCTGAGATCTCAACTGATAACCTTATAAACCTGCCCTGGATTTTGTCTTTTCCCAGAATTCATTTCTTAGTTTGAAAATTAATCTCTGTCTAGAAAGTCTAGTCATGAGAAGCAACTTTATTTTCAAACCTAGTAAGTACTGGCTCCTCTGTATTTCTTTTAAACTTCATTTGAAAGCTGAAACGTTCCTTCTCTTCAACTCACATTTAAGAAGCGGCCAGGAGAATGGAGGAAGGAGGGACTGTATGAGGGATAAGAGCGGTGGGAGGGGTGGGGGGGGGAGAAAAAAATAACAGTGAATCAAAAACTATTATCCTAGGTAAGTGTATGATTACTAAAACAGTATGCCTCCACCTCATGTGCAAACAGAGAAAAGATGTATCCCATTTGTTTACATTAAATATGAATTTAAAAAGGCACTGGCTTGCAGTCTGGAAAGTTCTTAGCAGGATCAGGGCTCATTACTTAAACAACAGCGCAGTCACATGTTATGATCTCATCACAAGGCCCTTTTCTCCAGCTTCTCAGTTTCCCCTCTTCCCTATAAACTCCGACAGGCAGCCTCCTGGAGGCCCTGAAGACTTCCGCAAAGGCTCCACTCAAGGCCTGAAGGTTTTAACTCATACTCCACTCTAGAATTTTCTAGTTTCTGTCTACCATGCAGTCCCAAAGCCAGTGTCACATGTTTTCAGTTGTTTTGTCAATTTCTCACTTTCAGGTTCCAAAATGTTCACGTATTATTGCTTACATGAAAGAACACAAAACCGAGTCACTTAAAACAACATTTATTTGACTCACAGCTCTGCATTTTGGCAGGGCTCAGCAGAGAAAGTTTGTCTCTACTGCATACAGCATCAGTTCGGTGGCTTGACTGAAGAATCCACTTCCCGGATGACTTACATACCTGGCAAGTTGGGGAAGATGGCTGGCTGGAGCTCAGCCAGGGCTGTGGCCTGGGGCCTGGGGCCTGGGTTCCTTTCCGTGCAGGTCTCTCCACGGGCTGACTTCTAAGAGCGAGCATCTTAAGAGAACTAGGCAGAAGCCATATCCTGCTTATGATCTAGCCTTGGAGATCACATGGAATCACTTTCGCTGTAATCACAGGCCTGCCCAGATCCAAGAGGGGAGAACAGAGACCCATCTCTCCCTGAGGAACGTCCCAACCACACCGCAAGAAGAGCTTGTGAGGTGGGATTAGGGGCTGTCTTGGAGAGCACGGCCTGCCGCAGTCAGTCCTTCACAAGCCAGAGCACCGTGAGAACCTCTCCAGCGGTCCACGGGCTTTGCTTGTCTAGAGCGCAGTTCTGAGGCTGGGCCACAAGTCAGTTCTGATTCACAACAGAAGTTCCATTGCACGTGGCAAAATGACAGCAATAAATCTAACATAAAGTTCTAAAATCAAGCTTAATCTATTCAATTTAAAAGGTGAAGCCTTATACTGAGATCGTATCTCCCCAACTTTTCTGATGTAAAAAAGTGTTTTATTAAATGAAAGTGGTATAGGTAGTAGTTTTCTTAATGACATCATATCGATTTCCTCCCCACCTGTTTTTGTTGTTGTTGTTGTTGTTTTTTACATTTTTCTGATCCATGAAACACAAAAATCTAAAGAACCACTCTCTAGAATTTATCATAACAGAATGCCTCTCAAATACTGTGCAGGCTATCTTGAATTATTGGTATGAACTCTGAAGTAGTAATTATCCTGGAAGTTCAGAAAAAGACATGCAGCTACCTGGGTAGACTCTAAATCAATGTACAAGGGCATCTTAACTCGTCCACAAATCTATCTATAGTTCAGCACAACAGGCAACAGGAAACAGATGAAAATTACAGACCTATGGAAATGAATGAATGTTCAGATCTCCAATCAAAGGAATCTTGGAAATGAGATCTAGGAACCCCTAGGTGATCACTAGGTTCACATGCATGAAAGATGAGACTTAGGAAACAGGTCGGAGCAGAAACCAGACAAGAGTCACGATGCTGGATGTGCACCGCCTGTGTGTTGGAGGAGGAGGGGTGAAATGGGGCAAGGCATAGGCAGGTGTGGAATAAGGTTTGGGAGTCATCTTTATAAAGGCGAGAAGTTCTAGAGATGAATGAAGAGCCAATGAGTTCTAAGAAAAAGGTCGTGTTAAAAGCAATTTCATTCACCTACTATTTCCTATCTTACAGACTCTTTAGGTATAAGGAAGAATACAACAAGTCCCTACCTTCAAAAAGCTCCTAATTCACTTGCAGAGACAAAAATGTGAACAATTAAACAGAATGAGGCTACTGGCCCCATTAGTTCTTTGTCATATTGGGGATAGGGAGGGTGATAGGGCAGAGAATTACAAATTGCTTCACCAAGGCTCAGGACTGATTCTGAGAGGTTCCCACAGCTGAGCAAGACACAGAAGAGGAGCTGGTGAAGGAGCTAAAAAGGCAGATTGTAAAAAGTACGGGAATCGTGCTTGGCATAAAGGTGCCCATACAAAGAGTTTTATAAACATAGCATCAGCAAAGTATCAAAAGCTACAAAAAGTCTGAGGAAAAGATTGATAAATAAAAAAGGGAGAGAGGGTTTTATTTTGTTTTAGGGGGTTGCCAGAAATGTTTCAGTCTTCTTTTGGAATCTCAGAGGTTAAACCCAGGATTCACTCCCTACTCACCAGGAACACACACCTGGAAAGTAGCGCTGTCTTCAAGATCAAGTTCAGAAAGCAGAGTTAGAATAGAAACAAAAGCGCCCCCTGGCTCTTCCCAAATTGTTAGTCGCTAAGCGTACTGCATGAAAAGAACAGACAGATTTCCTTTGTACTGTCCCGTAAACACCCACTGAGCCCCCCAGAAACAGGGGCGGGGCGAGGGGGGCGCCAATCACCCTGTGCTTTTGCTCAAGGAAACTAAAACTGAAGTGCTCATGCATCAAAAACATCCCAAATTTTAAAAAATTTAAAATTTTAAAAATTTTGGAGACAACAAGGAATAAATGGGATTTTTTGTTAACATTTTCTTTTCTATTAAACTTTCCCACAAGGTCATAGAAGGTTTAGGGGCTTCTGAATAAACTAGAAAAAATGATTTTCCAAATCATCAGTAGGAAACCAACTATGACATTTAAAATCTAGGAAATATAAAACAGAACAGGAGGGATACTTGTATGGAGTTCCATGATAGTATCTATACCGTGTGAAGTTCCATTATATCTATACTGCCAAACCTACGGAATAGGGAAAGCTTCTAAATATAAAACTACACAGATTTGTTTTTAATAATCTAAAGATAGAAAAAAGTTAAAGATAAACAGGGATTTTACTGAGAGACTATATCTTACCTTACAGGTAAATTTTAATTTGTAAATAAAAAGTAATAGTTAAAACCAAAGGACCCTGATCTGAACAATTATTTCCTTATTCCAAAATGTCTTTCCATAAGTTTTTTTTGTTTTTTGTTTTTTGTTTTTTTTTTTTTTTGGTACCAGGGGATTGAACCCAGGGACACTTAACCACTGAGCCACATTCCCCCAGCACTTTTTAAAAATATTTTGAGACAGGGTCTCTCTAAGTCGCTTTGGGGCCTCATTAAGTTGCTGAGGCTGGCTCAGGCTCCAGAGTGGCTGGGAGTACAGGCGAGCACCACCAGGTCAAGCTAAGATTTCTTTTTGAGAAAGGGAAAATAATTTTTCCCCCTCAGGAAATAGCTGTCTTTTTCTAATGGACTTCCTCAGCTGAATGAAAATTTCTTATGTCAGTTACACAGAAAATTATTAGGTTTTCTAAGTGGTTTTCCACACAGTCTTTGTGAATGATTTCTATCCAAGAGCTTTCCTGAAGGACCTTTGAAAGCCAGGGACCTGAGCTTGCAGGAGAGGCAAGTCCGCACATCAGCATGCCCCACAGGGGAAGCAAAGCAAGGATGACTGAGTTTGTACTTGAGCATTTTTATAAAACCCCACATCAAGTTTTTTGACTTCAAGGGGCATCAATAGGTCTATTTTTGCTGACACTAGAATCAAAATGCATGTTCCGTGGAAAGTGTGATCTTGACTTCTCTTCTGACCATGGCTTAGGTTACAGATTTGGCACTTTTCACTGGACCTGAAACGAAGCAGATTTTAAAATTACATTTAATTAGCTTGTGACAGGAAACAAATGAAGCCAGTTTCTGAACAATGAGCAAGGGGTACATCACTGTGTCCCAGGCTGGACTGGTCACTGATGAAACCCTGGTGTGACTGGTACCTCCCCTCCAATACTCCCTCCTCTTTGTTGTTTAAATATGCAAAGCAGCGAGTCACCTTTTCCAATCATCAGTATTAGCCTTCCTGGTTTTGCCGCTGACTAGTCGGTTTACATAAGTTGTGAACCTTTCTTGTCTCCATTGCTTCATGTAAGATGAAGGCCATTTCAGAGGACCCATCAAGGTCTCACATCCTATGACATGGAAGTGCTTGGTGGGGGACGTGACACTGGGGACTTGCAGGGAGTGGCAATTCTACTGCAGAGGTGGAGGGGCAGGAGAGGGTTTGGGCCAGGCCAGTGCCAGCGGTGGAACAGGTGGCAGCCCAGGTCTGAATCCTCCCGCTCCTGGACTACACGAGTCTCTCTCCAGTCCCCTCTCCTCCATCCATTTTACAAGAAGAGACAGTATTCTCCCCATTTAACCTCTCTCTCTTCTACCCCAAAGCCTGTTTAACAGCACCCGACTGCCCAGAAAATAAAGCCCAAACCTCTAAGCTTTCTACAGCAGTTTTGAAAAAATGATCAAGACTCAATGCTGCAGCCTTCTCTCCTGATGCTGAACGGACTCTGCACTGAGCAGATGGCACTTCCTTCTGCTCCTGTCTGAAGCTCTCCTTGTCCTGTGCCTTCCTCCCGGAAGCCCCCACACACTCCCTTCACCCTGGCTTCAGGGGGACAGTTCCTCTTTCTTCACGGTGCTTTCCAACTTTGGCTTCTCCGAACACAGACAGCACTGAGTTTACCTTTTCAGACGTATGTGTGTGACCTACAGACGAGAGGATGACAGGCCCCTTAAAGACAGAGACGGTCTAAAGCCTGTCCACCTTCAGGGAACCATCGGGGGTGCTGCCTGAATGCTAACCAGGTGTCAGTTATTGACAGCAAGGAATATGCTGCCGCATCACCTAGACAAGGTGAAGTGTCCTGACCCGTTAAAATCCATGACTCTTTGATAAACATAAACATCTTAGGAACAAGACATCCACACGCAAAGGAATGAAACCCATACGAGACGGCTCACAGAACTACATGTGAAACTAGGACCAAAAACTCCTAGAAGAAAAAGAATCAAACCTTGGTAACCCTGGATCAGGCAATGGTTTTTTGGATATGACACTGAAAACCAAAAACAGATAAATTATGCTTCATCAAATTTAAGGTCTTTCGTGCTTTAAAAAATATAATTAGGAAAAAGAAAAGATAATCCTCAGAATTGGAGAAGATATCAGAATCATATTCTGATAAGGGGTCTGTATCCAAACTACAAAGAACTCTTACACTAAATAATAAAAAGCCAGGCATGGTGGCTTATGCCTATGATTCCAGCTACTTGGGAAGCTCAGTCAGGAGAATTGCAAATTCGAGACCAGTCTCAGAGACTTAGAGAGGAGCGCAGCAGCTTAGCAAGACCCTATCTCAGAATAAAAAAGAAAAAGAACTGGGCATCACAGCCAACATCATGCTTAATGGAGAAAAACTGAAAGCATTCCCTCTAAAGACTGGAACAAGACAGGGAGGCCCTCTCTCACCACTTCTAATCAGCATTGTGCTTCAAATACTAGCCAGAGCAATTAGACCAAAAAAATTAAAGAGAATAGGAAAGAACTCTGGCTATCGCTATTTGTTAATGACATGATTCTGTATTTAGAGGATCTAAAAAACTCCACCAGAAAACTTCTAGAACTAATAAATGAATTCAGCAAAATAGCAGGATATAAAATCAATACTCATGAATCTAATGCATTTCTATTCATAAGTGATGAATCCTCTGAAAGAGAAATTAGGAAAACTACTCCATTCGCAATAGCCTCAAAAAAAAAAAAAAAAACTTGGGAATCAATCTAACAAAAGAGGTGAAAGACCCCTACAATGAAAACTACAGAACACCAAAGGAAAACTGTAGAAGATGGAAAGATCTCCCATGTTCTTGAATAGGCAGAATTAATATTCTCAAGATGGTCATACTTCCAAAAGCACTCTACAGATTTAATGCAATTCCAAATAAAATCCCAATGACATTCCTCACAGAAATAGAGAAAGCAATCATGAAATTCATCCAGAAGAACAAAAGACCCAGAATAACCAAAGCAATCTTGGGCAGAAGGAGTGATGCAGGAGGTATCACAATACCAGACCTTAAACTCTACTATAGAATAATAGTAACAAAAACGGCATGGTGTTAGGACCAAAATAGACAGGTAGATCAATGGTACAGAATAGAAGACACAGAGACAAACCCACATAAGCACAGTTATCTCATACTAGACAAAGGAGCCAAAAACATACAATGGAGAAAAGATAGCCTCTTCAACAAATGGTACTGGGAAAACTGGAAATCTACATGCAGTAAAATGAAATTAAACCCCTATCTCGTGCCCTGTACAAAACTCAACTCAAAATGGATCAAGGATCTAGGAATTAGACCTGAGACCCTTCATCAAATACAAGAAAAAGTAGGTCCAAGTCTTCATCATGTTGGCTTAGGGCCAGACTTCCTTAACGAGACCCCAAGAGTGCAAGAAATAAAAGTAAGAATCAATAAATGGGATGGATTCAAACTAAGAACCTTTTCTCAGCAAAGGAAACAATCAATAATTTGAAAAAAGAGCCTACAGAGTGGGAGAAAATCTTTTCCATACACACTTCAGACAGAGCACTAATCTCTTATAAAGAACTTATAAAACTTTACGCCAAAAATACGAGGACCCCAATCAATAAATGGGCTAAGGAACTGGACAGACACTTCACAGAAGAAGATATACAGGAAATCAACAAATATATGAAAAAGTGCTCATCATCTCTAGTAATTAGAGAAATGCAAATTAAAAGCACCCTAGGATTTCATCTAACTCCAATAAGAATGGCTATTATCAAGAACACAAGCAATAATGTTGATGTGGATGTGGGGAAAAAGGCCCACTTACACATTGCTGGTGGAGTTGCGAATGGGTGCAGTCACTCTGGAAAGCAGTATGGAGATTTCTCAGAAAACTAAGAATGGACCCACTTTTTGACCCAGCTATCCCACTCCTCGGTTTATACCCAAAGGACTTAAAATCAGCATACTATAGTAAAGCAGCCACATCAATGTTTATAGCAGCTCAATTCACAATAACTAGATTGTGGAACCAACCTAGATGCCCTTCAATAGATGAATGGATAAAGAAACTGTGGTATATATACACAGTGGAATATTACCTAGTTATAAAGAATAAAATTATGCCATTTGCTTGTAAATGGATTGAGTTGGAGAATATCATGCTAAGTGAAATAAGTCAATCCCAAAACACCAAAGGCCAAATGTTTTCTCTGATAAGTGGATGATGATACATAATAAGGGTGGGTGGGGAGGATGGGGGACAGCAAGAGAAGAATGGAGGAACTTTGCATTGTGTAGAGGGAAGTGGAGCAGGAGGGGGTGGGGAAGGAAAGATAGTGGACTAGAACAGACATTATTACCCTATGTACATGTATGATCACATGAATGGTGTGAATCTACTTTGTGTACAACCATAGAAATGTGTACGATGAATCAAAATGCAGTCTGTAAAAATAAAATAAATAAATAAATAAATAAAAGAAAATAAAAAGGACTGGGCATGTAGTTTAGTGGTAAAGCACCCCTGGTTTCAATCCTAAGGTCAACAAAAAAATAAATAATAAAAAGACAACCCAACTTAAAAATTACAAAGAATTAAACATTTCTCCAGAGCAAATATACAAATGGCAAATAAAAACATAAAAGATTATTAGTAATTAGGAAAATGCAAATCAGAACTATAGTAAGATACCACTTCACACCATGCAAGATGGCTAACATGTATAAAAAGACAAGGGACTGGGGCTGTAGCTCAGTGGCAGAGCGCTTGCTTAGCATGTGTGAGGCACTGGGTTCCATCTCCAGCACCACATAAAAATAAACAAATAAAGGCAATAACAAATGTTGACCAAGATAGAGAAACTGGAATCCCTGTATGCTGCTGATAGGGATATAAAATAGAACAGTTCAGCAGCTCCTCAAAAGCTCAGACACAGCTACCACATGGCCCAGCAATTTCACTTCTATTTATATATCAAAGAAAAATGAAAACAGGTGGCCACATAAAAATTTATACATAAAAGCCCACAGCAGCATTGTTTTAATAAGAGAAAGGGTGGAAAATTAAATGTCCATCAACTGATGGATGGATTAAATTTGTATCCATGTGTGGAAAGTTTTCAGTCATCAAAAGGAAAGAAGACCTGCTACATGTCCCAACATGGGTGAACCTTAAAAACATGCTAAGTGGCAGACACCAGCCACAAAAGACAGCACATGTTTTTTTTGGTTTTTTTGTTTTTTTAATTTATGAAATGTTCAGAACAGACAAATCCATGGAGACAGGGAAAGTAAGTTAGTGGTTGCAGGGCTTGGGCAGGCAGGAATGGGAAGAGTCTGCTAATAGTACAGGGCTTCCTTTTCGGGTAGTAAAATGTACTAAAGTTAGAGAGTAGTGATAAGTATACAGCTTTTTGACTACTGAAAGCCACTGAACTGGACCCTTCAAAAAGATGACTTTTATGGTAGGAGAACTGTATCTCATTAAAGCTGTTATTTTAAGAATCTCAGGTATGCCTGCCACCAGGGTTGATACAGTACTTTCCGCTATGAGCATGGTATTCCCACAGAAGGCTTTTCCCCAATACGAAATTAAAATGCTGGAAAAAAACCTTTTTTTTTTTCTAATTCTGTTGCCCTATCTCCCTTTCTGTATTTGAGAACCACAAGTCAAAAATCATAAGGCATAGTAATCACATAAAACTTGATGACTGATAATAGTAATGTCAATATTATTATTATTAGGCACTTCCTATATAAAGAATTTGGTTATCATTATTAGTTTTCATTAATAATGAAATAGGGAGCTGTATCATGAATTAGTGCTTGTAACAAAGTTAACGACTACTTAATGGACTGTTAAGATCACGGTTTCAATAGCCAGATTATGGAACCAACCTAGAGGCCCTTCAATTGATGAATGAATAAAGAAACTGTGACATACATACACACACAATGGAATATTACTCAGCCATAAAGAAGAATAAAATTATGGCATTTGCAGGCAAATGGATGAAACTGGAGAATATCATGCTAAGTGAGATAAGCCAATCTCAAAAAGCCAAAGGACAAATGATCTCGCTGATAAGCGCGTGATGACACATAATGGTGGGTGGGTGGGAGAAAGGCAAGAATGGAGGAAGGAGGGACTGTATAGAGGGAAAAGAGGGGTGGGAGGGTGGGGGGAAAGGGAAAAAATAACAGAATGAATCAAACACCACTACCCCATGTAAATGTATGACTACACAAATGGTACGCCTCTACTTCATGTGAGAGAAAAAGTTGTACCCCATTTGTTTACAATAAAACAAAAAAAAAAATCACAGTTTCTCAGAAACAACAACACTGAAGCTGATTTCCATCCTTCCGACCATCTTTTATCCAAAACTCACGTGGCATAGTCATCTTCACAAGGATGGGAGTCACAGTATCTTCCAACAGTTGCTTCTGCTCAAAAAGCTCGTCAATGGAAGCGTCTGTGTGGGTTTCCAGCCACTCATTTTTTGCACGACATGCATTGAGGACGTAGTTCTAGGGACAGATATAGAGAATTTATTTTCCACCTATTTGTTGAAAAACTATAAAACTCTATAGTACCTCTAGGCTCCTGCCTTTGTCCCCTGACGTGACGGGGATGGAAGCCAGGTTCTTGCTCATGCTGGGCCCCTGCTATGTTCTACCAGTATCTCCACACCAGCACAACCCCGCCCACCTGGGGAGCTGGACTATTCCGGGTCTGCGTTGGCCAACGCAGTAGCCATTAAATAGCTCTTGAGTCCTAGAAATGTGACTAAGGTGACTGAGGAAATGAATCTAAATTCTGCTTAATTTTAAATCATTCGACCTTAAACAGCAACATGGGACTTTGGCTACTGAACTGAACAATGCAGCTCTCACATGGTGGGAAGTGAGTTAACAGAACTCACCACCGAGAGTCAAGAAGCCTTGCATGTTCTTGCACCTTTCTTTAAGCCCTGTGACGGAGCTTTGCAAAGGCTAGAAAAGAGCCCAACCGTGTGCGCTGCAGGCAACCAACAGGCCACGCTGGTAGCTGATCTCTCCAAGAAAAGCTTGGTCTCCCTGGACACCTCTCCATCCGCATTGTGAAATCACCTCACTGCACAGCACTGCAAACTTCTGAAGTCTGATTTAAGACGTTTACCACACTGTACCTCATAAATATGTACAGTGTCAGTCGAAGAATGCAATTAAAAAGCGAAATAAAAGAAAAATGTTCACCGCACTATGCTTTGTAATAATAAAGAGAACAGAATAAATTTATGATGCAGAAGTGGATTTAGAAAGGTGTTCATAAGATATCATTAGAAGGAGCCCAGCGGATCCACGCACACCTGTAAGCCCAACCACTAGGGAGGCTGAGGCAAGTTCCAGGCCAGCCTCAGCAACTGCGTGAGACCTCGAGCGCTGGGGATGTGCTTCTCTGGTAGATTGCCCCTGGATTCAAACCCCACTACCTTAAATATAGATTATATTATACATATATGTATATATTATATTTATATATGTATTTTTATATATTTATATATTATATATTACATATATAATTATATACATATGTTTATATATATTATTAAGAGGGGGGAAAAGCAAATTACAGAATAATATGACTAGTATGATCCCATTTTTATAAAAATAAAATATCCCTTAACCCCTATTATATGGGGACATACATATGCTTTTGTAAGTGAAGGAAAAAATATGATGACATTAACACAAGGTTATTATTAGAGCCTCGTGGTAAAAGACTGGAAATGGAAAAGGGAAAACTATTAAGTTTCTTTTAGATGTTTCTTTTATTTTTTTCTGGTTATTTCAGAGTATACACTTTCTAGTTCAGATAACTAAATTTTTAAAACTTGAAATTAAAAGACCTTTCTAATAACTAACAAAGCATTACTCCTTTGTGCAAAGAAAATTTTCTTTTGCAGATCTAATAGCTTCATAAGTTGTTCCAACAGAATGTTTCCTGTATCTTGTTTGTTTCACAAGAGACGCTGTAGAGTGCTGTGTAAGGGTCAAGTGCAATGTGTAACTGATCAAGTTCTCAGACTTGCTGATGTCTTTTTTGCAATAGCTAATTCTTTTTCATATAAATTATGTCAGAGAAAATTCATAGAGCATCCTGCACAGAAATGCATAAGAGAATTTAAAACCAAAATGTATTTCTGATACCAGGAGCATATATTTAATGCACATCCAAACTAGTCCAGACAGTACTTAAATACAGCAAGGTAGCAAGCTGGCTTTGAAATTAGCTATCTTCATATCTAGGTATCTTTTTCCCCATTATGGAAAATTTGATACATTAAAATACATGTATTCCATATGTGCTCATGCACATATATTAAAATGTATAATTACATCTAAATTTTGAAGGAAAACAATAAAATGAACATCAGGGGACCACAGGGCTTCACCAGAAGAACAGGGAACTACCAGTACTCCCAGCCCAGTTCCGCGCTCCCCACCCCAGCAGCACCTCCAGGAGAGAACCACATCTTTGCTCATTCCTTTGTTTGTCTTTTAAAAAAAAAAAAAAAAAAAAAAATTTGCTCCCATATGTAGGTGTTCCTAAATGATACAGTTTTTTTTCAAGCTTTATAAAAATCCCTGTAGTCTATGGTGAGTGGTTTCCACTCAGCATTACATTTCTAACCTTCGTCCACGCTGCCGGGGGTGACATTTAGTCACCTCTGTGTCACTCCTTAACGTGACCTCATTCCATTTTGTGCAGGCTGTCTCTTACTAGCAGGTGGGAAGCAAGGGAGGCTCCACCCCCTCCTCTCCCCTGCCCTCACCCCTCCTTCCCCTTCCCTCCCTGCCCATCTCTAGAGCGCTAGTGTGGGAAGTAAGATCCGAGACAAGATGCTCAGGACTTCCAGGACAAGAAACGATCACCGTGCAGTACCTTGTCTTCCTTCAGAAGCTTCCCCAGTCCCTTTTCTGGGTCCGTAATGGTTAAAGTGACCTTCGTGATGTATTTTTTCAGAGCCAGTCTTGCATCTGAAAGACAGTAAGAGGGTGTGGGGGTGCACATCTGTAATCCCAGCTAACTGGGAGGCTGAGGCAAGAGGAAGACGAGCTCAAGGCCAGCCTGGAAAACCAAATGAGACCGTATCTCAAAATAAAAATCAGAAAGGGCTGGGGGGTGTGGCTTCGTGGTAAAGTGCCCCTGGGTTCACTCGCCAGTACACACACACACATATATGTATATATGCTCAACTGTTCACAAAGTCCATTACATATCTTGAATTTTGTAAAGAGTTGTGTGTCAGAGATTTGTTGTTGTTTTTTGGAGCACCAGTGTGTTTCTAGAATTCTGCTAAGTGTTTTGAAAAACAAAGGAAATATAAAACATGAAACCTGATTCCCAAGAGTATGTATCCATTAAAACGTCTCTTCTGTCAAAAGGAACCACAAAAAATATTTCCAACAGACAGGCTGTCACTTGCTTTATTCCTCTTGATCCCTCATAAAAATTCAAAAATAGCTTACCTCTTTAAAAAAAAACAAAAAAGCAAAACTCCATTCGCTGTAGCACCCGTAGCAGTGTTATCACAGCATCTGCAAGACCTGTTTAAATAGTTATATTAATTGCTGACATAAATAAAATACTCAAGTAAATGGAAGGACTTATCATATTCCCAGCTGAAACAGTGAACATTGTAAATTAGATCAGTCCCAAATTAATTTAAATGCTGGTGTGTTCGTCTTCTGTGACTGCTATATAAAATCACCACTCATGGGTGGCTTGAAACAACACAAACTCATCCCCTCACAGTCCCAGAGGGGCAATCGGAGCTCAGGTCCCCTGGTCTCAAGTCAACTGCCGCCTGTGGCCCCTTGCTCCGTCACTCAGACACACCACCTGACCCCTGCTCCCACCTTCAAATCCCCTTCTCCTCTGTGTGCACCTCCCTCTGCCTTTCACTTATAAGGATACCATAGTTAGATTGGGATCCTGCCTGGATAATCCAGGATAATCTGCCCATCTCAAGATTCTTGACTCAAGGAACTGCAAAGTCCCTTCCTCCCTCTGAGGTAGAAGTCACCAGCTCCAGGGATTAAGCCCCCGGTATCTGTGGTACCCATCACTCAGCCTACCGCGGCCTTCCGTCTCCCTCCCTCAGAATTCACGTCTATCCCACATCCGAAATACATTCCCGCCAGCCCAACATCCCCATGAATTATTACGACATCAACTCTACCCCAATCTTCATCTAAATATCACAACTCAAAACTCTCAAACCTCAGATTTTTAATCATCTAAACAAAGTATGGGTGAGGCTTGGCATGACCCATCCCAAGGCAGAACACCTCTCTCTCCGCGGACCTGGCAAACTAGAAAACAAGTCATCTTCTTCCAAACAGTGAGATGGGATGGACAGAGAAGAAGGTACAGATGCTGCCATCTGGAAATGGGCAAAGAGCGGGAAGAAGGGTGTCACCAATCCCAAGCAATTTTGAAACACAGCAGGGAAGATTCCCCTTGGTATTGAGGCGCGGGGATGATCCTCCGTGGCTTAAGACTCCATCTGGACTTGAGGTTCTACCCACCCACTACTCCTTCCTTTTTCACAAAAGATTCCATGTGCTCGCAGCTAAATAGCTTTCTTAGTCTATTGAACCCAGGTGCTCAGTAGTAAACTGTGAAAGGAAGGGGATAAACTCTAGAATTTTGGGAGAACAGTAACTTTGTCCTCTTTTTGTCCCTTTGTGTTAGCTGCTATTTCTGCTGGTGTAACATTCCCAAAAACCTGTGGGTCTCCCAGCCTGTCACAAAGATTCAGTCCCTGAGATGAGGCTCCGCCACAGGTCTTTCACGGATAACCTCACTCCCACCCCTGACTTCTGCAGAGCTGGCTGGGGGATCCGTAAGCCACACTCCCTAATCTCTTCGGCACTAACAAAAAACTGTCCAGCCACATCACTGGCCTTCTCCCCAGAGCATATTTTCTGGACAGTGGCTTTCTTAAGTTGAGAACCAGTGTTAGCCGGTTTTCTGTTACATAGTAAGAGGGCTGAGATAGTCAGCTTCTAAAGAGAGAAGGTTTGGTGTGGCTCACGGTTTCACAGCTTCAGTCCACAGTCACTTAGGCAGCACGTTCTAGCGAAGAACGTGTGGAGCCAAGCCGTTCACCTCAGGGCCAGGAGCAAGCAAGCAGAAAAGAAGGCGCTGCGGCCCTACAACCACCTGCAAGGTGAGCTGCATGGGGTCCACCCTGAGTGTCCACCAACTGCCCACAGCACAGGCTGGGGACCAGGCCTTTAGACACAGGCCTTCGGGGGACACTCTTCAGCAGTGCCTTTTGCAATCTGGATGGGCTGGGAATTTCCCAAACCATCATGCCCTGTTCCCTTTTTGCTTAATAGTTTTTCCCCTCAGTTTATCCCCTTCCTTTCACAGTTTACTACTGAGCACCAGGGTTCAATCCCCAGGGCTGCAAAACATAAATAAATAAGCATATTTATTTATTTCCTGGTAATTCTGAGAAGTCCTCTCTGCGTGGCCACCTACCCAAATTCTACTCATTCTTCGAGGCCCACTCAAATAACGTTCTGGGAAACGTCCCAATCGCCCCAGGGAGAACTCATTGTCTCCTCAATGCTGCCTGGTATAATTTCATGTAGCTCTCTTCTTACTCCGTCTCTGTTGTCTTCTTGGTTTTGCTCTTACTAACAGACTGTTAGCTCCTTCAAAGCAAGGCCTGCAGGCCACCTTTTAATCACGTGCCCACCTCCTCACCACCTTATCTTTTTCCCCATGCCATGCCATCTCCCTTGCCTTCACCCACAGCCTGACAGCACCAAGGGAATATGAGGGAATTGTTTCCAGGAGATTTTATTAATATGCTGACATACTTATTGTTGAATTTATTAATCAGCAAAATATTAGTAAATTCTTCACTGAAGAAACTCAAACCATGCGAGCAAAAGGCAACAAGAGGTATCTCCAAGAGACCTCAGGGGATTGGTCAGGTGACACCTCTCAGTTCCAGAGCAGTTCTTTATGACATCACTGAATTTATTCCTGTATCACCGTGACCCATGACGGTACAATAACCATTGCTGCATCTTGCCAGGTATATTTTGCTGACCAGCACGATTTTCTGAAATGCTTCAACTGAAGCACCATATGAACTGGTACTCAGGGCACATTCTGCTCTGTCTCTGATCAATTTTTTAGCTAGAAGTTTTCTTCCCCAGTGAGAAAGAATGGCATCTGACCGAGGACTATCCCTGGTTCTTCTTCTGTTGCTTACCTGCTTCTTCAGGAAGAGTGTCTGCATTTGTGATGGAACAATCTGGACAAAGGTTGGATGGGAGATTTTTCCGGAAGAAGTGCACTATCTGAAAGTGAAGCCTCCTCCCTCTCACTGTCTGCCCTACCCTCTGGACAGACTGTGCTGCAACTTTGCCAACATGGACCTACTTCAGAGTTGTTTGCACCTCACTTATATCTTAGCACAAGCTCTCGTTTTAATCCTCTCTGTTTTATCTGGGCATTATCTGTGGATGAAATGGAAGAAACACCAAAAAAAGGTGAATTCATGGTGTAAACAGTAACGGTGACAGCATCTCAGAGTTTAGAACGTAAGATCAGCCATTTCTTTGAAGAAAGGTTATTCCTCTTTGCAACCTGCCCCTCCCCACTCATCCCCAGCATCTGGCAGAGTGCCTTGCACGTAAGTGTGTCATGAATAGAAGGGCCTTAACCTCGCCTGGCCCTGCCCTTCTATTTCAAGTCTCAAAACACAGCAGAAAAGCAGCGCACCACCGGCGAGGAATGTGCAGAAAGGGGGCGCCGTCCGTCGGGGTTTCGTCCCCTCCTCCCCAACTGTCCTGCGAAACCAAGGGTCTGGAACAACAGAGCTCTTAGATTCTTTCTGGGTCTGTCCAAAAAGCTAAGTAGGAAAGTTGGCATGTACTTTTTAAATGGACTGTAAACTCGTTTCTAGTGTTAGGAACTTTCTGAGAAACAGAGCTCCTTAACTAATTTCCTGCCTTGCCAGCAGATGACACCACAGTTTGAGGCCATCTTAAAACCCCCTGACCAAACCCAGACTACAGACAAGAACGAGGAAAACCTCCTTGACCTTCAGAATAGCTTATATATCTAGGAGTGTTCCCCTGTTTTTAAAATGCCTGTGATTTAGGGTCTTCCGTGTTCAGGAAGGAAACGTTCTGATAATATTGAAATAACTCCCCCAGCACACTGCCCTCACACAGACGGCACTGATGACATGTTTGCTGACAGTGATCATGGCCGAGCAATCCGATTCCGCATGTATATAAACGAGCATTTCTTCTGCGTTTATACCTTTCTTCTCTAGTAAGTTTTCTTTTATGTAAATAGTGGATGTGTGTATTTGAATAGAATTTAAGCTTATATGTTCAGAATATAAATTAAACTCAAACTAAGATGCAATCTATGACATTCGCTTCTCTCCTTTCAGCTGAAAAAGCAAGCCTCCTTAGATAAATCTGGCAATGCTCTAGAAAGCCCATCCATCTATGACATTGACCAAATACTCTGCAGACTGCTGGCCACCACGTCCATGATGACCAAGTACCTGAAGCAGGTGTCCCACCATTCTTCCTCTAAGAAAGTTAAGCACCGCGAATTAAAGAGGAAGAAAAGTGGAGGAGGAGGAGAGGAGGAGGAGCCAGAGGACACTAAACACACACACACACACACACACACACACACACACACACACGCAAAGGTAGCTCAGTCACACGTGGAGATCACACAGGAAATCTATCGAGAGGAACTTATCTAAGGATAAAAATGATTCTTTAGGGGCCTCAGTCATTGTCTTGGCCACAATCTTTGCTGAAATTTTCCAAAACTCTCTGGATTTCCATCCAACTAAGACAGAATCCCTCCTTACTAACGTGGCTCCCCGAGTCTAATGAAAAGGCTTGGCCTGGCACTCGGTATGCTCCGGCCCCGGTCACCGCAGCAGCATTTTGCGAGCGCTGACCACGTGACAGGTGTTGTGCGTGGTGCTCTGCATCGCCTCGTTTCACTCCCAAGCCCTCAAGAAGACTCTGCCACCGCCCCTTTTTCAGAAAGGGAAGCCAAGGTCTAGAGAATCCAAGTAACTTGTCCAAGGTCACACAGGTTTCCAGTGGAGACAGCAGAGGCCATGCACTCAACCCTTTTGTTACCCTACCGTGCCACAGCCCACCCGTGCCAACGATGACTGACTGCCTCACCAAAGCTATCTGGCCCCCAACACGCCACCTTCATTCCAGTCTCTTTGCTCGTGACCTTTCTCTTCCCAAGGCCCAGCCTAGCCCCACCAGGTTGACTTCATGTTCTCTGACGGCCCCGTAGCATGGACCGCCTGCTCTACTGTCACCAAAATCTCCCTGGTGTAGTCACATAACTGGTGACTGTGTTTATAGGTGATCGTTCCCCCCCAAAACATATCCAGACGGCAGGAACAAGTTGTCCCCACAACAATGCTGGCACATTGAATAGTGGGCACTGAATAAATGCTTGCTAAAAACATGAATGCCAGGCAAAATAAATGCTTGGACTTCCGAAGTACTGGGTTTTTAAGTCAACGTTTGTACCCATACAAATTTATACAGGTGTACTTTCCTGAAATTTCTTTCAGCTATATCTACATGGCTGTAGCACATAGTTTTTTGAACTTCGTATTGAAGTCTAATAGACAAACAGAAAAGTACACAAATCATAAGTATACAACTCAATGAATTTTCATAACCAGCACCCAAATTAAGAAAAAGACACTACATCCCAGAAGTCCTCTCATGCCACAAGGGTAACTATCATTCTGATTACTAACACCATAGAGTAACTTTACCCAAACAAATATTTTCTTAATTATAATTTTTTAATCTGTGGAATTAAAAATATTACTGGAATATGCTATTTTTTAGACAATTAAGGAATAATTTACTTTACCTGAGTCTCTAAGAAAACAGCCTTGAACATGTTGTATATATAGCCTTATGGAAAATTATTTGTTAAATTGTTAACTGCTGGTAAATCCACAATTTCCAATATATACAGCTCCTACTAAGTGCAATAGTTTAGGCCAACAGTGAAATAGGAAGATTTCACGTTATTGCCAGTAGTTACTGCGGTTGTGCCTACAAATAAAACCTCTCGATGGAGGGTGAGATGCTAATGGTCCCTTTCCATCACGTCAGTCAGTTTCCACCACGAGCTTCCTCACCTGCCCAGTCCAGAAACTCAACGCACTCAGCCTGGGAATACCGAGCTGCGACGTCCCGAGCTCGTTCGTTGTTGTAGTTCAGCGCTTCTATATCGACATCCAGTTCCACTAGGGCTCTCAGGGTTTCCAGACGACCCCAGGCTGCAGCACAGTGTAGGAGGGTGTACCCTGTCAGACGGAACGAAGAGGACCAGGTCAAACAGCACAGTGCAGGAGGGTGTACCCTGTCACAGAACGAAGAGGATCAGAAAGAGGACCAGGTCAAACAGACAGGGACAGTCCCCAGCTTAGGGAGATCTGACATGGTTGTTTGACTTTACATGGTGGGAGAGCCAAATGTGTTCCGTGGAGACCACGTTTGGAACTTTGATACATGATCTTTCCCAAGGCTAGCAATGGGTGGTCCGGTACTCTCGGGAGGCTGGGAAGCAACAGTGGGCCCAGCCCCCAGGCAGCCTGCAATCAGGCAGTCGACAAGTGGGCACTCTCCAGGGTACAGTGTTGCTGAGCTGTGAACAGGTCGGATATGTTAAATGCATTTTCCGCATATGGTATTTTACAATTAAGTCTGTTGGTCATAACCCCGTCATAAGTCAAAGTGCATCTGTATTACATTTTAGGCTATTTTTTGCAGTAGAATATCACAATCGCAAGTATTAAACAATTACCATGGGCTGGGTACTAAGTGCTTTATATAGGACGAACTCGTTTAATGTGATAAGAGTTTTATGGTGTCAGAATTATTGTAATTCTCTTCTTACAGATAAGGAAACTAAAGTCCAGAGAAGTTAAGAGACTCGGTCGAGGAACACAGCCAGTAAATGATGGACACAAGGCACTGACACAGGCAGTCTGAGTCCTGAGCTCTGGCACATCAGCGGAAAAAGATAACCTCCCGGCAGCTGCCTCTTTGGAACAACGGAATCTCCTACCTTAAGGAATCTTCATAGAATTCTAAGTACCCTATCACTACCGATAACAGTGTCACACAAATCACCACAACTGTGTGCGCTTTGGTTTAGAAATAAATCATTTGTATTAAAACTGAAATTATGGCATGCCTAATTAGAAAGTAATTTCTTAGACTTACTGAGGTGACTACCAGGAGGAGCTAACTGTAAAGGGGAGCTTCCTCAAGACCTTTCCAGACTGACTTTTTTTAATCAAATCAAAGATCATTGTTTGAACTCACTGTTTTGAGAGCCCCCCAGGAACACAGCAACCAGCAACCATGCCCTGGCAGGAAATGCGGGGAGCGGAAGGCAGGCGTCCCTTTCATAGGACGCTGCCTTACCTGGTGGACAGCCTGAAGCCGTGACCCATCCATGACCCAAGGTCCGTCCACAGGAGGCGTGTTTACACTGGCACATGTCCTGTGGCTCTGTGTGACGTGTCGGCTTATGCCTGCATGACTCTGGCGCTAGGAGCCTGACCTCGCATTCCCCTCAGCAGCCCCAGGAACACTGGTCCAGGGTATCCCCAGGTTCCTCAGACGGAAGGTGCAGGTTCAGTGCAGCACCACGTTAGGACACACGCTCAGGACTTTGGCTCTCAGACTCAGGCAAGAAGGGTGCAATGAGTCAGAGGACAGTCCTCTGTGCCCAAGTCATGCGAGGCAGGAACTGAGGCAGAGAGAATGTATGACAACTAACAAAATATATAAGAAGCAGGACGTAACTTTACATTTGTGGGCAAATGCCAGGTGGTTCATTTGAAAGACACACAAAGTAGGGAGCCCACTCTGCTAGACAGGAGAGATACACCCAAGTTCTTACGCTGGCCACCAGCTTGAGTTCCCTGGATGTGATGTGGAGTGGGTGTCAAGAGTGAACGAGCCCCGCTTCTGGTATAAGAAAGTTATGTTCACAGTGAATGCTGTGGCAATATAAAATTATAACAGTCCATTCCATTTACCTAGATAAGGACGGACACACAACTCCCTTAACAGGTCAAAAAGCAAGTACTACATACACCACAACAAGAGCTGAGCAGGAGAATGAACCAATGTGTTGAATCTATTGACTACTAGGCACCTTTTTTTTGTCATTTAATCCATTAACACTGTGAGTTAGGTAGCGTCAGTCCATCACAGCATACAGAAACAAAGGTCAGAGGCTCTACCTTTCCCAGGGTCACACTAACCAAAACAAGATTAAAACCCAAGACTATTGCCAGGAAGGTTTATAAGGGGCAGGAAACGGCACCCAAATGTTTACCTCTGGCTCAAGAAGGGAAAGAGGACAGAAAACAATGATTCCACTTCCTTCCAGAAATTTCTTGGCTCCTGATTTGCCACATTCCCATAATCATGGGACTATTTTAGACCAAGTGATAAACTGTCATAACCAGAAAAGATGATAATAGAGTTAATAAGAAATCCGAAGTAGATGAAATGAACTAGTTTAAGATCAGACAAAATAGGAATCGTCTCCCCTTTTTGGTCCAACATTTCTTTTTAAATATTACAAGTGAGAAATATTAAAAGACCAAGAGAGATTCACCCAAGAATTTTATTATGTCTTTGTTCCCTGCTGTCTTAGTCTGTCACAGAATTCCACACACTGGTCATTTATAAAGAAGAGAAGGCTTTTTCCTTGCCGTTGGGGTCTGGGAAGTCCAATGTCAAGGCCTGGCATTCTGATGCAGGCTTTCTTGCTGGCTCCTCGCAGCGTAGGAGGCAGGAAAGCAAGAGTGAATCCACTCCTACCAGGCTTTGTGTCACCAATCCACTCGTGAGGGCTCCTTGCAGCCTAAACATCTCCCCAAAGGGCCCACCTCCCAACGTTGTTGAGTTTAAGTTCTCAACACACCATCTGGGGGGACACATCTGACCATAGCGCCTTCTAAAATGGGCGGAGCAAGAATCACCTAGATATATCACCATTACTCCTGCCTCCTGCCTAAGATTGGAAGGGAGGAATAGGGGTTTTTTCTATTTTTTTAATACAGTTAAAAAATCAAGAAAGCAAGATTTCTAAACAGATAGAGGCTTTTACCAAGGAATTTGCAACTTTTACCTGTTTTATCCCTTATTGGAATGGTCCATTTTCTAGAAAGAAACACATAGATCCTTATCGTGCATTAACCTCATTACCCTTCCAAGAGAAAGAAAACATCTAAATGAGATTATTTCAGAAAGCATCCAGATAAGACAGGGTGATGAGCATTAGTGATGAGCATTGGATTCCAGGAGAGGGATACAGAAGGGAACGCTGGAAACCTCCACAGGAAGAAAGGGACCATGCTGGAACTGGGAAGGATTCAGGTTGTTTCTGAGAAAAATCTCTTTGTGGAAGGTTACTGGAAAACAGAGTAAGTTGAGAGGCAGTTCGTGGTAGATGAAAAGACCAGAGGAGAAGAACTGGGAACTTTCCCTCTGTGCAAACACAGCTCTCATTTAAACTCATGCCCATCCTGGGGCATGGGTATGGGCACCAGTGTTGTTCTCAGCTACAAGTGAGGAAAGGGACGCACACGAGGATAAGCACTTGCGTATGTAAGTTAATGAGCTGGCCAATGGCAAGATCGAGTCCAGAACTGAGAGGACAACAATTAGGAACCAGTAACAGGCTGTGCAGCAAAAGACTCACCTGCCTAGTTCACGTCTCACAACCTGCCTACCCTCAGCGTACCAGACCCTGTGGATTCCCACCCACATGGCTCGTACCGCATGACTTCACACACGCTGTTCTTCCTCCTGGAACAGCAATTACAGTACTAGAATAAAATGTGTGCACATTTAATGCTTGCTTAGTGTTAATACTGATATTTTATAAAACTGGGCTTGGGATTCTTTTTTTAATTAGCAACACTAATACAGTCATTCTATATTAATTAGCATTACAAATAATCAGATGAAATGAATAAAAATTAAGGTTAAATAAAACAAACACTGTAAAGTGAATAAAATATAATTAATTGGGCTGGGGTGGTGGCCTCCTGGCAGAGCACTTGCCTAGCATGTATGTGTGAGGCCCTGTGTTCGCTCCTCAGTACCACACAAAAATAAATAAATTAATTAAATAAATAAAGGTATTGTGCCCATCCACAATTAAAAATATTTTTAAAATTTTTTTTAAATGTAACTAATCATGGCAATTACAAATGAAACATTGGTTGATCTTTTTTTAAGTATGTCAGTAGTATCACCAGAATATTTTTATACAAAATGTTTCAGCCACTGAAGCTTTTCTGACTCAACATTAATGAGAAGTATAATGAGAAGGTTGTTAATATTAATGCCAAACTCTTTCCTTCAAATTATCTTAAAGTTATCCCATCACCAACTTGAAAACAGAAACGTATCTCTTTGAACAGCTTTGTGCATTTTAGTTAGTACTGCAAACTTTTTTTTTTTGCAAGTAAGCTGTTCTCTTCCCATCAAAAATTATAGGTTTATATTTATCATTTTTAGTTTCTTAACAAAGAAAATAAATTCCATTACATCTTCTCAATCAATTTCAAAACTATAGTGTTAATAATTAATTTTTTATACATTAAATTTTTTATAAAAAATTCTGCAGCATCACAATGTGGACTATCTGATTTTATACACTTCAGTTTGCCTTTTGTAAACATTGAGTAATTAAATCACTGTTACTATCAACCCAGAAATGCTTGATTGGATGTCTTTTTGTTTGTTTGTTTTTTGGTGGTGCTGGGGATTGAACCCAGGGCCTTGCGCATGCTAGGCAAGCACTCGACCAACTGAGCCATATCCCCAGGCCTTGTAAAGGATTGAAATCTCTTATTTTTAAAACGCCATTGCCACTACAAAAATGATAACCATGGATACAGCTTGAGAGTGTTCCCAAAGGTTCATGCGATGGAAGCGGGGTCCCCAGGTGGTGACAAGAGGCGGTGGAACCTTTAAGAGGAAGATCCTAGGGAGTGTTGATTGGGCCACTGCGGTGCTGTGATTGGGAGGGACTAAGACGCCAGCACATGACTCTGAGTCAGTTCTCATGAGAGGGGTGTTACAAAAAGATCAAGCCAGGCCCCTGCTCTGCCTTCCAGGCTCACCTGTGATCTCTCCCTCTCACACGTGCTCCCGCCAGGATGCCATCGGCATGAGGTCTTCACAGAGCCAAGCTGAGCCACTGTTGGCACCATGCCCTTGAACCTCCAGAACCAAATAAGCTAATAAAGAGTCAAATAAACTCTTCTTTATAAATTACCCAGACTCTAGTATTTTGCTACAGCAATGGAAAATGGACTAATACACAGTGTGAGGTAACACAAATGTCATCAGCTAGACTTAACCATTCCTCAGTGTAAACATACTGCAACACTCATGTTGTACATGATAAGTACATACATTTTATCTGGCAATTGAAATCAATCAATCAATGAATTTGAAAAACAACAGATGATACTGTTATACCTGTTTTTTTAAAGACCACTCTTTTGGCTTCTTATAACGGTGGGTGAGTAATCCAGAACAGCAGAAATACTGGAATGCTAGTACCTGATCCTGTGGTCACTACTGCTTGCCCTTCCCCATCCCTCACCTCTTCTTCACTGCTAGGTAAGCTGTCAGTCATCCTTTAAGACTCAACATAAATATTCCCCCCTCTGCAAAACCTTCCCTGAACACTCCCAACACTTCCAGGTAAAGCTGGCTTATCTCTGCCCTGGGTTACCACTGGCCCTTATCCTACCAGATGTCATCGCTGTTTATGTATCTGTTTTCTGCTAAACCACAAACTCACCAAATGGCAATCGGTTAATTATGTCTGTTTAAGTACAGTTGGATTTGGTAACCAAGGCTTTGCCAGGACCAGAGGGAGTCTCATGGTCAATGAACTGAATTATGTGAAGGCCTATCCTCAGCTCAGTCACCAAAGGCACTTTCAAATAGACCCAAAGTCTGTGATGCCCAGTTCATAATCCTCTCTTTGGATCAAAATGTCCAATTCTCCAAAACCAATGTCTAAAAAGAAAGGATATCCTGAATGCAAACATGGTTCATTGCTAATCTTGAAAATTATCTTCCTTTCTTTTAATTTCTGAGTATCATCCACAAAAAAAAATGGCATATATCTTCTCACTTTACAGAGACCCATCTACTGCAATCTTCATCCAAAAGTCCTTTAGTTTTGGCTGATGATTTCATATGCCCCCAATAGTCCCTATTGCTGCTGCAAGTGATTCCATGGAACTTCACAGGCCCCAAATACAATTTGGAGACCTTCCCAGAGTTCACACAGATGTATTGCCACAAAGTAGGAGCCCACATTTAAATGCCCCTAACATTCTCCACATGCTAAGCTGCTACAGGTTGGTACCATCCTGAAAACTGAACCTACTTCTAGAGGACACCCTGTCCTAGAGGTTCGTATCCACAACATATCTCCATTCCTGAGACATGGCTGTCATTCTCCCATGCGCAGACAGGTGACCCCAGCACCATGATCCCACTTACTCCAACCACAGACCTAGGAGAAGAACCAAGACCAAGGTTTTCACACCCACATTATACCCCAAACCAGGGACTAGCAAATTTGCACAAAGGTGAAACTAACATAACTGGTGACCCATGTGCACCTGTACCCAATGCAACTGTCAGCGAAAATCAGCCCTATCGCACCAGGAGCCTGTCGACACCGTCAGTCAATGTGTAGCATCTGCGCACACAAGAATCCAGTCCAACAGTTAGCCAAACTGGTCAGCTCAACTGCAGTGGCCGTGCATATCCAAACCCGGCCTGATGGCAAGGTGGACAGCAGCCCACCCCCATAAAACCAACAGCCCATCGCATTTGCAAGAACCCACAAATGGCCCTGCAGCCAGCCCCGTTGCAACCCTGCCCCCACGATACAGTGTCATACCACCCCAGTCACAAACCTCACAGCGTAGGTCACTGATGCAACTGCAGACGTCACCACCAGGACTGCAGCTGAACAGACGCCATGCCACGGGTCCACCCGGAATCAAAGCTAAGGTACCCTACATCAGCTGTTCACAGGAAAAAGCCTTTCCCTTTGCAGGGAAAGACAAAAATCATCCATTACATTGGAAAAAGTAACTATTGCACTAGAAGTGTGGGTATCAATGTGAGAGACAGACGAAACATACCAAAGCAAAGAAATGTAATACCCCCAAGGACACAATAATTCTCCAGCAACAGACTCCAAAGAGAAGGAAATTTATAAAGTGCCTGAAAGGGAATTCAAAATAATAATCTTAAGGAAGTTCAGCAAATATAAGAGCACACAGACAAAAAAATCAAGGAAAACAACTCATGATCAGAATTAAAAGTTCAACAAAAAGATAAATATAAAAAAGAACCAAGCAGATATTTTGCAACTGGGATATTCAATGAATGAAATGAAAAAAAAAAAAAAAAAAAAAAAAGTACAACTGAGAGCCACAAAAACAGACCAGATAAAGCAGAAATAATTTCTGAACTTGAAGACAAGTACTTTGAAGAAAAATATAGATGGGCGGAAAAGAATGAAAAACAGTGAGGAAAGCTACAGAATCTGTAAGATCCCATTAAAGGAACCAATATTCACATGATGGTAGCTCCTGAGGCAGAAGAGACAAAGAAAGGCACAGAAAGTAGACATAAAGAAATGGTAGCTGAAAAAGAGAGAAAGGAAAAACAGTTTAAAAACTTCCCGAGACTGGGGATAGATACAGATATCCAGATCCATGAAGCTCAAGACACCAAAATTAGACTCAACCCAAAAAGGTCCCTCTCAAGACACACTATAATCAAGCCGTTAAAAGCTAAAGTCAGAAAGAGAATTCTAAAATCAGCAAGAGAAACAGTCACCTAAATGGGAATTCCCACTAGACTAACAGTAGATTTATGAGGACAGGAGAGGATGGAATGATACATTCAGAGCACTTAAAAAAAAAAAAAAAAAAAAAAGCTGCCGACCGAGAATGCTATACCCAGCAAAGCTATCCTTCAGAAATGAAAAAGAAAGTGTTTACTGGGCAAGCAAAAACTGAAGGAATCCATTACCACTAGACTGGCCTTACAAGAAATTCTTAAAGAGTCCTCCATCTAGGGGCGAAAAGATAATAACTACCATCAGGAAAACAAGTGAAAGTAGAAACTCACTGACAGAGTGAACACATAAATGATAAGAGAGAGGAATCAAACCTCACTCCACAGAACCATGAAGACTTACAATAAGCCAGGCATGGTGGCCCACACCTGTAATCACAGAGGCTCAGGAGACTGAGGCAGGAGAATCACAAGTTCAAAGCCAGCCACAGCAACTTAGTGAGGCCCTAAGCAACTTAGCAAGAGCCTGTCTCACAACAAAACATAAAAAAAGGCCCAGGGATGTGGTTTAGTGATTAAGTGCCCTGAGTTCAATCCCTGGTGCAAAATAAATAAATAAATAAAGTTCAGTAAATTTTACCTTTAAAAACATTTGAGGCTGGAATTTGGAATTTGGTGGGGGCATAAGGACAAAGGAGACAGATTTTGATTGCTTATTCAATTTCTTTAATAACCATTGATCTAGTCAAGAATTATACTTTTTTTCTTGAACCAATTTTGGTAATTTATATGTTTTTATAGAAATTCATCCATTTCATCCTCAGTAACTTAGTGAGGCCCTAAGCAACTTAGCATGAGTATTGTCATAAAATTGATTATAATATTTCCCAATTATTTTTTAATCTTGGGTTTTTAATCTGTTCATATTTCATTTTTTTGATTCCAAATACAATTTGTGTTCTCTCTGTCTTGCTCTGATCCATATGATCACTGAGCCAGATTTTGGGTTTGTTGGTCTTCTCAGTGGCTCCTTCTTTCCAACGTCATCACCCCCCTGTTCTTCTTTCCTTCTGTTCCCTCTGGTGACAAGCTCATTCTCTGTGTCATGGTCATCGTGCTGGGGGCTAGGCCCGGGGCTTCTGCATGCTCTACCACAGGCCATGAGCCTGGCCCTCAGTTGTTCTTTCTCTAACTTCTTGACTTAGATGCTTTTCTTATTGATCCTAACTGTTTATTACCGTCTAATATATGCACTCAACTAGAATTTCAATACATAGTGATCCTGTTGTCAAAGATTTCTTAATCTCCATTATATCTTCTGTGACCAACAGATTAAAGAGTTTGTTTCCAAAATTATCGTTATCTTTTCTAATTTTATTCTGTTGTGATCAGAGACCAAAGACTGCATGCTACAGATTTGGTGATATTGCTGAGACATCCCTTGTGACTCAACATATGATCCGTTTCTTTCAGTGTTCCATGTGAATGTGAGAGAATATGTATTCCTCATTCACTGGGGAGGACTGGTTTTCTTTAATTTTCCACCAAGACCTTGTATTACATTTGCTATCAGAAAAAAAAAAATAAATTACTGAATTGAAAGGGATAATTAGATAACGACTGCTAAAAGCTAATAAATTTTCAAAAGCAAGAGATAACAGTAACACTATTGGGCATTTACTATATACCAATTTACTATGAGCCACCCACACAGTGATATTTTTCTATTTATTAGCTGAATTAAATCCTCAGAACACCCTATAAGGAAAATACAATTATCCTCATTTCTGAGTTGAAGAAACAAAAATGAAAAAGATTAGATGATTCGCTAAGCCACAGAGACAATAAATAGTAAAATCGGTGTTCTTAAACACTATGCTACACAATATCAACACTGATATATTTACAGGCATACACCATACAGGTGTTCATATATGTGCATAGATATATATGTAAAGTGTACAGCAGACACATCAAATTTATCCAACCTTAAAGACAGTACCTGGTGTCTTTAGATAGTCATGAGGAATACTGACGAGAGAGAAAAGACAAAATACCTCCGGTGGTTGTCTCGTTCAGATTCACACCATACTTTGCCAAGGTTCTAATGACATCACTCTGCCCGGCCATGCAAGCTGCATACAACAGATTTCTCCCAACAACGTCTTCTTCCAAGAGTAGCTCCATGACGTGGTCGTGATGAGGATCTTCAGGGTCCTCAAAAATCCTTCGCAAACCTTCTATATCCCCAGTAAGAATAGGCTTCAGTAGGGGGTTCTCAAGGCCTGTTTCCTTTGATCCTTGGAATTCTTCATCTTCTGGCTGTGAGAAGACAGATTTTTCTGAACTCTCTGACTCTAAGGGTCCTTCTGGCTCCATTAACTCCAAAAATACCTAAACTCAAAAATAAGGAATAGAAATTTATTCCAACACATCAATATGTAATCAGGTGATAGAGATGAAACTACTTAACCACTGGAAAATAATTACAAAATTAGATCTTCTGGCCACTCAACCAAATAAAGATTATTGTGTATCTATTATGAGTAAATACACTGCCTAAGTATATCTTAAAATGATAATGTATGATATAAACAATAATTCAACAGGAACAAAAAAAAAAGAGGTTAAAGGTCAAAGTGAGCTGAGTTCATTGGGAAAAGATTGAAAGAGAAGGCTAAAGAGGCCTACTTGTCTAAACAAGGGTCTTTCCTGGGGAGAAGTGAGAAATAGCACTGGATCACTGGAACCAAAGAACTTACTGATTCTGTTTTCTTAAGGCTGGGTGTCACCTACTAAATTGATTTAAGATTCATTCAGTGAATGGGTTGCAACCCAGAGTGTGAAAAAAACATTAGTCTTGAGTACACGAGAAGACCAGCAGGAAGGGCACTAACAGAAGTTAGCTGGCATGTGCTAATGGCAAACAGCTTGGGTGACATATGTTACAACATAGCCAGGACGGTACCACTTACATCTGTCTGTTCCCTGGTGTCATTTTTAATAGCATCCACTTCCACTATCAAACACGTCCATAAAATGACCAGTCACACTATTAATAGCAGCTGTGATCGTCCAAAACATTTCTGCTGCATACCTCCACTTTTGAACCTCTGAGAAGAGAGGCAGGATGTGTCTGGAATGCCTTTCCTCACTGGCCCGGCAGGGGCCCAGGCCTGGGCCATAAAGACACCCGAAACTCTGTTTGAACCTCAGAGGCGGTCCTGCTGCTGGGCCTAGAATAGCTTTTGATCTCCTCCATTCCATCTAACCAAATCCAATCTAGGCCAACCATAAAACCACCTTCTTCCTAAAATTTCCCTGACTTCTCTCTTTAAAACACCCTGGCCCCTCTTCTCTCCACTCCAGAGGCTGTTACAAATAGTCTATGTCATGCAACTTATTAAATATGGTTTTATACTATTTTTCAGTTGTTTCAAATATGTAAGACATCTACCCACTTAGATTGCAGGGGGACAGGAATCAAGCATAATATCTCCTTTCTGTCACTTTTAAACTTAACACTTTTTTTTTTTTTGTGGTGCCAGGGCCCTGTGCTTGCAAGGCAAGCACTCTACCAACTGAGCTATACCCCCAGCCCTTACCACAATTCTTGATAAGTCACATGTGCTCAGTAACCCTCCCCCCACCCCCATGGTACTGGAGATTGAACTCAGGGCCATCTACCCTTTTGAGACAGGGTCTCGCTAAATTGCTGAGGCTGACCTCAAACTTGTCATCCTCCTGCTTCAGCCTCTCAAGTGACTAAGATTACAGGCATATGCCACCACACCTGACTGTATCTGGTAACTATTAAAAATGAGGTTTGCAATTCCTAATACTTTTCTTCAAAGCCAAGAGCAATGGACTTTGGAGTCAAGAAGACTTGGGTCCATAGAGTAACCCTGTAACTTATTAGTAGCATAATTCTGGGAAATTTGCCTAATCTTTTGTAGGAATGACATAAGAACCTCATTTGTATATTGTTCAGAGGATTAAAATAAATGACTCTGTGCAAGCATGTGGTGAGTATTTGGCAGGCAGGAACTACTATCCTCATCACTGTATCATCATTAGTCGTCTAGCAAAATCATCCAAGCAAAAGAAAAGATGGCAACGCTACTATTTCTTTTCCTCTTCTTTTTTTCAGTACAGAGTCTTCCTATGTAGGCTATGAATCAATTGCTTTCTGCTCTACCACCACCAGGCAGTTGGTAACAGACAGATCATTCCACATCTACTGATCAGTAGACTCTGAATGAATTCAGAGATTTAGAGACAAACCAGATCAAATCCGGAAATAAGATTCAAACAAAAGGACTCAAAGTTCCTCTTGGTATACCCTTCCCTAGAGCTCAATCTCCATCAGCCCAGAACCAACAAGATCTGGACCATCAGTTCTCAAATTCTTTGATCTCAGGGTTTCAAACAGTCTTCAAAATTGAGACCTCAAAGAATTTTTGTTTATGTGGGTTCTATTTATCAATATTTATCATAGGGTAAGTAAAAACTAAAAAATCCTTAAGTATTTATTAACTTACCCTAAAACAATTTTATGCAAGCATAAAACATAGTTCATGAAAAGCAACTCTATTTCACAAAGCAAATCAAGCAGTGAAAAGGGTGGCCCTGTTTTACATTTTTGCAAAGTTCCTTAACGACTGGCTTAGTAAAGGACAAGGATCCCCAAGTCAGCTTTGCACTCAGGCTGAGACCAGCTGGGCTGTGATGCTCCTCGGCATCCATCACCCTCTAGAGAGCCACGTACACACGTGAGCGTGCAAAGGCCAGCAATGTCCCACTGGTAAAGGCTTCTCATGGAAAGAGCTGGGCTGGCAGACTTCCTGAAAGTGCCTCGGGATCCCCAGGCATTCAAATCCTCTGGGCTACGGACAACCTTCACCCCACTCCACTCTACAGTCAACCCCTTAAGACCAGAAGTATTTCTGGCTTTTTTGTATTTTGAGATATTTTCAAAGACTTTACTGGATTTTGGAGAATGTCAAATTTCTGATTTGGGGATTAATAAATCTTTTTACTTATTCATACACACACACACACACACACACACACACACACACACACATATTGGTTCTGGAAAACATCAACTAATACAAAGAAAACTTGTGTTGGCTATGCATTGGCTAGTGTGACCATAACAGTTTCCCACATTTTTCTGAGATTAGTGGTGATATAATGAAAGTGGTTTTTTTTTTTTTAAATATTATAGGATGAAATAGGCTAACATTTGAAACATTGGGATAACTAAGTGAACCGTTATTTTATCAATTACCATTATACTGCTGTACAAAATCTGCTTCACTCTCCACCATTTTTCCATGATGCTACAAAATCAGAAACAGGTAAAAGATCCAATATAAGAGAAGCCAGGAATGATGGCTCACATCTATAGTCTCAGCTGCTAGGGAGGCTAATGCAGGAGGATCGTATGAGCTCAGGACTTCAGTGCTAGACTGGGCAACGTAGCCAGATCCCACGGCATAAAACACAAAGATAAGGCAGACAAATAGGTTTTAATGTAACACAGTATGAAAATCTCATTGATAGAACTTCAGATTCCACATTGCAACTAGCTTTAATAAACTACCACTTTTTAAGTTTTGGTGTACTTACACAAAAAAATGCACAATTATCTGAAAACACTATTAAAATGCTCCTTTTTCCAACTATACTGTATGAGACGGAATTTTCCTTATATATTTCAACTAAAACAACATATTGCACCAGTGACTACAGAAGCAAAAATAAAAAGCTTCCTGCTGAGCTAGAGTTGTGGTTTAGTGGTAAAGCACTTGCCTTGAACATATGAGGCACTGGGTTCCAGCCTCAGCCCCACTTTAAATAAATTAATTAATTAAATAAAGGTATTATGTCCATGTTCAACTAAAACTATTTTTAAAAACAGCCACCTGCTATTAGGCCAGAAATTAAAGACATTTGCAGTCATGTAAAAATGCCACTCGTTGGTTAGTATTTTTTAGAAAAGTTATTTTTTGTGAGAAATATGTAATTTATGTTAACATATGACTTTATTTTGTTGTTTTTAAAAAGAATTTTTTTAAGAATCTCAGTGCAAATTTTAATTTGTACTGCATTTCTAATACTGATGATAAATAGAACCCACAAAAGGAAAGCTCTTAGAGATCACTGATATTTAAGAGGATAGTGGACTCCTGAGAACAAAAAGTTTGAGGGAAGGCTGTGTAGAAGACACTCGAGCCCGGACTGAAGGGAGGCTGAGCACTAGGAAACCACAGGTTATATATAACCAAGAATGCCCTCAGGGTAAGGAACCCATTGACCCAGAACTCTGCCTGAGAGCGAGGGTATGGCAAACACTTCTCCAAAACTGGTTTCATGAACCATCACAAGCATCCATATACCCAGAGCACCATCTCAAGGAGAATCAGAGAAGTTATCTAAGAACCCAAGCATCCGAACCTAAGAAATTAAATACCAGTTCAAGAAATCAATTGTAAATTGAGCTAAACTTTAAAACCAATTGGACATTTAGATTCTTTCTATCCAAATAATTAATAAGAAACTAGATGAGTAATAGACGAAAGTAAATTTCTTTGCTGACCCAAGAAATAATATGTAACAAAACTGTGACCCTGCTACCTATAACAGGTAGAGAACAGGAGCATTGCAGGGACCAGGGAGGCTGGAACTATGAAATCAGAATGGCAAATCTTAATCCTGATGTTTATTAATGATGCAACTTTTCTGAAGTGAGAAGCCCGCGCGGTGCAGAACCTCTTCTTTATTCCTACACTCTGCACCCCTTTGAAGCTGCTCGGGCAACGATAATAGAAAATCACCAAGGTCCTGGTTCCTGCCCTACAGGCCTCCGCAGTCTGCGGGGAAGACACAAGGACTGGAGCAATGACAGAGGACAGGGGCAGAAAGCAACCGGCGGGCGGCAGAGGGAGAAGAGGACGGCCTCCACTCCAGACGCGGGGCGCGAGGTCCCTGGTGCGCTTCCCAGAGAGGGGACAGCAGCGTCCCGGGGCGGAGGGAGGAATTCAGGTCTCGGAACTGGCATAACAAGACAGGAGAGGAGGCGACGGGCGGTCTGAAGTTGTGACAGAGGGGGATCCCCAGGGTCTTTCAAGCCAACTGAAAGCTTTCTTTGAAGAAGGAGAAGAGGAAGGGAAGGAGGAGGAGAAAGAGAAGGAAGGAGGAGGAGAAAGGAGAAGGAAGAAGGAAGGAGGAGGAGGAGGAGGAGGAAGAAGGAAGGAGGAGGAGGAGGAAGAAGGAAGGAGGAGGAGGAGGAAGAAGCAAGGAGGAGGAGGAGGAGGGAGGAGGAGGAAGGAGAAGGAGGAGGAGGAAGGAGGAGGAGGAGGAGGAGGAAGGAGGAGGAGGAGGAAGGAGGAGGAGGAGGAAGGAGGAGGAGGAGGAAGGAGGAGGAGGAGGAAGGAGGAGGAGGAGGAAGAGGAAGGAGGAGGAGGAGGAAGGAGGAGGGAGGAGGGAGGAGGAGGAGGAGGAAGGAGGAGGAGGAGGAGGAGGAAGGAGGAGGAGGAGGAAGGAGGAGGAGGAGGAGGAAGGAGGAGGAGGAGGAAGGAGGAGGAGGAGGAAGGAGGAGGAAGGAGGAGGAGGAGGAAGGAGGAGGAAGGAGGAGGAAGGAGGAGGAGGAGGAAGGAGGAGGAGGAGGAAGGAGGAGGAGGAAGGAGGAGGAGGAGGAGGAAGGAGGAGGAGGAAGAGGAAGGAGGAGGAGGAGGAGGAAGGAGGAGGAGGAGGAAGGAGGAGGAGGAGGAGGAGGAAGGAGGAGGAAGGAGGAGGAGGAGGAAGGAGGAGGAAGGAGGAGGAAGGAGGAGGAGGAAGGAGGAGGAGGAGGGAGGAGGAGGAGGAGGAGGGAGGAGGAGGAGGAGGAGGAGGAGGGAGGAGGGAGGAGGAGGAGGAAGGAGGAGGAGGAGGAAGGAGGAGGAGGAGGAGGAAGGAGGAGGAGGAAGGAGGAGGAGGAAGGAGGGAGGAGGAGGAGGAGGGAGGAGGAGGAGGAGGAGGGAGGAGGAGGAGGAGGGAGGAGGAGGAGGAGGAAGGAGGAGGGAGGAGGAGGAGGAAGGAGGAGGAGGAGGAGGAGGAAGGAGGAGGAGGAGGAGGAGGAAGGAGGAGGAGGAAGGAGGAGGAGGAGGAGGAGGAGGAGGAGGAGGAGGAGGAGGAGGAAGAGGGAAGGAAGGAGGAGGAAGGAGGAGGAAGGAGGAGGAGGGGAAGGAGGAAGGAGGAGGAGGGGAAGGAGGAAGGAGGAGGAGGGGAAGGAGGAAGGAGGAGGAGGGGAAGGAGGAAGGAGGAGGAGGGGAAGGAGGAAGGAGGAGGGGGAGGAGGAGGGGGAGGAGGAGGAGGAGGAGGAGGAGGAGGAGGAGGGGGACGAAGGGGAGGAGGGGAGGGGGAAGGAGGAGGGGTTGGAGGAGGAGGAGGAGGAGGGGGACGAAGGGGAGGAGGAAGAAGGAGGAGGAGGAGGAGGAAGGGGGGGGGAGAAGTCGCCTCTGGGACCCGGAGCCGCAGCTCTGCGCACCCGGGCGTCGACCCCGGCCTGCGGCGCGGGATGCCGCGTGGCAGCCCCGCCGCGGACCCGAGCTCCTGCGGAAGGCGCGCCGCGCTCTCGGCCCCGGTGGCCGGCGGCTGCCACCGGGATGCCCAGGGCTGCGCGGGGCAGGGGAGGCCGCGCGGCGCAGAGGCCGGGGCGCCGCGGCTGCAGCCCCCGCCGTGGCCCGAGCAGCCCCGCGACGCCGCCCGGTCGCCCGCGCCCCCGCCGCGACCCCGGCACCACCGGCCCGCCGACCCCACTCACCGCTCGCCCGCGCCGCCTCGCGTCTCCATGGCGACGGCGCTCGCGAGGCCGCGCCTCCCCCGCGCCTCCCCCGCGCCTCCCGCGTGCCCTGCGCGCCCGATCCGCCCTGCGAGGCGCGGGACGCGAGCGCCGAGGGCCGGGATCCGCGCGGGCGGCCGGCGGCAGGGCGCGCTCTGAAAACCCGGCCGGGCGACCGCGCGAGCGGGGCCCAGGCGCGGCCAGTGTCACCCGCAAGCAGCCCTTCCTGACGCCGCCGCGCGCCAGCGAGGTGGGAGTAGCCCGAACAGGAGGCCGAGGAGGACCAGAGGCTGAGGAGGACCAGAGGCCGAGGAGGACCAGAGGCCGAGGAGGACCAGGGGCCGGGGAGGACCAGGGGTGGAGGAGGACCAGGGGTGGAGGAGGACCAGGGGCGGAGGAGGACCAGAGGCCGGGGAGGACCAGGGGCGGAGGAGGACCAGAGGCCCGGGAGGACCAGAGGCGGGGGAGGACCAGAGGCCGGGGAGGACCAGGGGCGGAGGAGGACCAGAGGCCGGGGAGGACTAGGGGCTGGGGAGGACCAGGGGCGGAGGAGGACCAGGGGCCTAAAGAAAGCCAGCAGAGAAGGGCCGCGCTTGCGCGGTGACATGTGAAAGCTTGCATCGAAGATCAGTGAAGACTGGGGAAGTTCTGTGCTGAAGGCGAGCGTGAAGGGAAGCATTTTTTTCCTTTACTATTTTTATAAATAAATCATGAATAAGGTGATAGTTGAGAGGAATCCTGAACTCTGAGCCAAAGACTTAGATAACTTAGTTTTTTGTTTTGTTTTGAGACAGTCTCGTCAAGTTGCTTAGGGCCTCACTAAATTGCTGAGACTGGTCTCGAACTTGCAATCCTCCTGCCTCAGCCTCTGGAGCCGCTGGAATTACAGATGTGCACCATCATTTCCTGCTTGAATAGCTTTGTTTTAAAATGAATATTTGGGCCATGGCCCAAGTAAAATATCACCATTATAAATGTGAATTCTGGAATATAAGAACAAATCCGAATTTTTAATTGTAATTATTGCTAAAATTTTCTTAAGTCGTGGTAGTCAGAATTTTCCAATTTGGCATTATAGATAAGAACAAGAGTCTAGAAGTTCTGTCAGGGGCAGGCTTGCTGAAGCTACCATGCAGCACTTGTTGGCTCCTCCAAACTCATTTCCTACTGAGGTTGGTGATGAGCAAAATATAGCTTAGTTCACTTTTAATAAGTACTCCCTTTTCTGTGGGCTTTCTTTTTTTTAATATTCAAATAAAAGTTAATGTGTAATTTTACATGATTCTGTTTTGATTAATCTTCATAAGACATGAAGAATTCTCAAATATAAATATTTCTTGAAAGCTTTACATGGCATTAAACAACCCAAATCTAGTGTTCTTAAAGATTATTTTCAGTGCTCTGAATGCCAGTACTAGAAAGACCGCAAGACACTAAGTAGTTTTGAGAACCCTAAAAACAAAGCTACCCTGTTCTCTGAACTCCATGTTCAACAACCCTGTGGTACATTTATCAGGCCAGGTTAGAAATAGACTTTTGCAGATTTGTGGCCCAAGTGTGGCCACATAGCAGGAAGACTCTCATGATGCCCTCCAACCCCTAACCATGCCCCCTCCAAACTTGACATGAGAGTACTGTTTTGGAAAAAAGCCACTGGATCTGAAGGGCCCAGGTGCACACATTCAGGATGCAAATGGGCAATAACCTGTGGGTACTAAGTAAGGCTGGAGATCCATACAAGTCAGTGAAAGCCTGGTGAGCAGATGGCTAAGGAGCAGCTATTACAGGCATTGTTCAGACCTTCAGAAATTAGATCAGCTCTGGAAAATTACAGTGGGCAGGGGTTTCCAAATTGATTTAATTTTCTCCACCCTAGGAGAATAAGCCCTCTGAAAAGAAATTAAATTATTGTAACCAAGTTATAGTACTATAGTGTATAGACTATGGGTCATATCCTTTATACAATGTTAATTCCTGAAGATATAACAGGATAAACTAGTTGAGAAAATTACTCCAAGGTGACATCATATGCTATGATACATTAATAATTAGGTCTTGTTATTTGAAGTCTACTGTATGTCAAGTACTTGGCTAGGGGATTCATATAAATTGGGTGTATGTTTGTTGCTAGGGATTGAACCCAGGGTTTTGCAAATACAACTCAAGTGCTTTACCACTGAGCTGCATCCCCAGCCCTATTTTTTTTTTTTTTTTTTTTTGAGGTGCTGGGGATTTGAACCCAAGGCCTTGTGCTTGCAAGACAAGCATTCTACCAACTGAGCTATATCCCCAACCCCCTCCCCAGCCCTGATTTTTAAAAAATAATTTTTAAAAAATTATTTTATTTTGAAACAGGGTATCCCTAAGTTACCCAGGCTGGCCTTGAGCTTGTGATCCACCTGCCTCAGCCTCCCAAGTAACTGAATTTCAGGCATGTGCCATCATACCCAGCAAATTTTCTGTGATCCTCATGGCAACCCTGTGAAGGGGATGGTATTCTTGAAACTGATACACAGGAAGGTTGAGCTACCAACCTAAGACCACACAACTAGTAAAGAACTGGACCAGGATTTGAACCCAGTTCAAAGCCAGTCTGGTTTGAAACACACCAGAGATTGCCACTGCTTAGCTATAGGTTAATTAAATATCAGATGATGCCTACCCAAGGTAATAATTTTACATCAAAATGATTTATCATAAGCCAATCTTAATTAGATAATATTAAAGCTGCTACCCTGGTGTGTAACTAAAAACCTGCATATGCGTATAGCTGGTGTCCACAGCAGGGGAGGAGGAAGTGGTGGACACCAGTTGTTTTCCCCTGCCCATCCCTCCTCTCTGGTTTCAGCACTCCGGTTTTCTAAGAGGGAATCCCTGCAGTACACTCTCAGTCCATGTGTGCTAATCAGTTCATCCCACTTTGGATCCAGTCTTGGCCAGGAAGTGTTTTCTATACTCCTGGCAACAGTGATTGAGCCATGAAAAAAATATGGGTCACAGATCAGTGTAACCAAAACTAATCATGAATTTTTTGCCAGAGCAGCAAGTAAAGGGGCATGCTTTTTTTTTTTTTTTTTAAATCCCCAGCAGGATTCAATGAGAGGAGGTGGTCAGCCCCAGTTCCTAGCAGCCATTGTGTCACCATGTGGAGAGAACTTGGAGGAATCAAAGAACCAAGAGGTAAAAGTGAGACTGAAGTTTGAAGCCATCATTTGAGTCCTGGATCTAGACATGCCTGAAGCCATTTTCTACCTCACTTTTTCAATATTGTGAGTCAATTGGTAACTGTTTTCTTTTTAATCCAAAAGACAGTTTGATTTCTGTCACTTGTACTATCCATTCTTCAAAATGAAGAGGAGGGGAAACACAGTATGTCTTTATTTTAGAAACGGGACATCCTTAGAGGTAAATACAAGAAATTTGGGATGGATAATATTACAGCTAAGTGGTTTCATTTGTGGATAAACAACTGCATTTGAATATATTGGTTAGTTGGTTGATGTTAACCTGGAAGCAGGTATCAAGTAAAATGCTCTGGTCCTCTGTCACCCTCTGCATTTTAACATGCCTGCATCAGGCACATTCATCAGATGACCCAAACACCATCATAATAAATTCTACAATAGAAGATACAGAGTGAAAATCCACAGTCAAAACATAACTAGACTATGGAATGGGAGAAAATCTTTACCACGTGCACTTCAGATAGAGCCCTAATCTCCAGAATTTATAAAGAACTCATAAAACTTTACACCAAGAATACAAATAACCCAATCAATAAATGGGCTAAGGAAATGAGCAGACACTTCTCAGAAGAAGATTTACAAGCAATCAACATCTCTAGTAATAAGAGAAATGCAAATCAAAACTACCCTAAGATTCCATCTCACCCCAATTAGAATGACTATTAATAGGAACACCAGCAACAATAGGTGTTGCGAGGATGTGGGGGAAAAGGTACACTCATACATTGCTGGTAGGATTGCAAATTGGTGCAGCCACTTTGGGAAGCAGTGTGGAGAATTCTTAGAAAACTTGGAATGGACCCACCATTTGACCCAGCTATCCCACTCCTTGGTTTATACCCAAAGGGGGGACTTAAAATCAGCATACTACAGAAACACAGCCACATCAATGTTTATAGCAGCTCAATTCACAATAGCTAGATTGTGGAACCAACCTAGATGCCCTTCAATAGATGAATGGATAAAGAAACTGTGGTATATATACACAATGGAATATTACTTAGTCATAAAGAAGAATAATATGATGGCATTTGCAGGTAAATGGATGTACTTAGAGAATATCATGCTGTACATAAATATATTTTTTGACCAATCCCAAAAAAATAAAGGCCAAATGTTTCCTCCGATAAGTGGATGATGATACATAACGGGGTGTGGGTAAGGGAAGAGTGGAGGAAGGCTGGATTGTGTAGAGAGAAATGAGGGGTAGCAGAAGGCCGGGGGGGGGGGGGGAGAGGAAAGATAGTGGAATGAGACAAACATCATCACCCTATGTACATGTATGATTATACAAATGGCGTAACCCTACTTCATGTTCAACCAGAGAAATGAAAGTTATACCCCATTTGTGTACAATGAGTAATAAAAAAATAATTATAATAAATAAAAATAATAATGAAACATAACTAGAAATTCAACAAGCAAAGGGATGGGAAAAGGCATTCAAAAAATATTGGAAAAGAGCCCAAAGGCACAAAATAAATAGTGAACAACTAAGTGTTTCACATAGCAGAGAACGTGGGGCTGAGCCAAGGAGGCAGGTAGCTCAGCTGCTTTGCACCTCTGGTCCTTCTTGCCCTCAGCCCTGAGGTCGGCTCTCACCTCACAGTGAGTTTGTGCTGAGGCCACTTGACCCTGACGTGGTGGCCTGATAGAACACACCTCGCCCACGGTGGGAAATCCTGGCTGCATGGTTACTTCTGGTACAGGCCAACTAGTCCAGCTATGCCAGGACTGCTAGCTAGTTACCTAGCTGGTTTTCAGTCATCTCGGTTCTCCGCTGGGGATGGCATGACCCGCTCTGGAAGCCTCGGAGCCTGTGGTGTGACCCAACTGGCACTGGCCCCATTCCCCACAGAGCACCTTTCTTTGCTTTTCTCACTGGTACTTCTGATGCCATCGGGTCTGTCATGTCAGGTGTACCTCAGCCTGGACTTAAGGCAGAGCCCTTGTCCGTCTCGTGCTCCACTAAAAATGTCAGACTTTTGCATTGCCCAATGTATGAGCAGAAGCCGCCCCTAAATATTAGAATCAACAGCCTTTAGAATCTGAAGAGGTGTATCGGGCATTGAGGGAGGACTGCCATGCGATATCTTGTCCTCTGCCATAGAAGAGATGTCTCCACGTGCCCCCGACGGCTAGATCCCCTAAAAATATATTGCTGTAGAGGGCCCCTGAATATCCATAGTTAAACTGCCACCTCCGAAGCACATGTGTCTTAACAATAACTCCAGCATGTTATCCACGTTTTGCTTTCGGGGTCTTCTTAGGACTGTGTTGTTATTGACAGACTGGACCAGTGTGATGTTTTATGGAATTTCTGGCTGGTCCAGATCACTTGGGATTATGTTGTAATCAAAGGAGGGGTAAAACTAAAGGTATATGTTTGGCCATTCCAAGCGAATAGTTCCAAAAGAACTGTTTCTGGATTTTCTTGCTTTTCCTTTCTTTCTTTCTCCTTCTCAGAACTGGGGAGTGAACCAGGGCCTTATGCATGCTAGGCCGACCAAGGCAGGAGGATCACAAATTTGAGGCCAGTTTCAGCAATTTATCAAGACCCTCAGCAACTTAATGAGACCCTGTCTCAAACTTTAAAAGGGCTGAGATATTACCAAAAGCACTATGCAGATTCAATACATCCCTATCAAAATACCAATGGCAGTCTTCACAGAACTAGAAAAAAACAGTCCTAAAATTCATTAGGGAGAATAAAAGACCCAGAATAGCCCATGCAATAGGAAACAAGAAGAGTAATGCTGGAAGCATCACAATACCCTTGACAAAGTGGCAAAAATACATGTTGGAGAACAGATAGCCTTTTTAACAGATGATCTGGGGAAACTGGATATCCATATATAGAAGAATGAAAGTAGATCCCTATCTTTCACCCTGCATGCAAGTCAACTCAGAGTGGATCCGAGGCCCAGGAATTAGACCAGAAAGACTGTGACTGCTAGAATAAAACAGATTCAACAGTCTGATACTGGCATAGGCACCAGCTTTCTTAACAACACCCCTGAAGCTCAAGAAGGGAAACCAAGACTCAGTAAGTGGGCATCAAAATGACAGGCGCCTGGGTTGGTTCCATAATGTGGCTGTCGTGAATTGTGCTGCTGTAAACACTCACGTGCCTGTGTCACTAAACTATCACCGTGCTCAGCTCATGCACCCTAAAATCTTTTAATTCCCAAAGTTCCCTGAACTCGGAGCATAGAAAAATAATCCCTCCTCCATAGCGCACGCTGTTTGCTAGCTTGACGATGACACAGCGGCCTTCTCACCGCAGGACCCCAGCCATTCCAAGACGAGACCCTAATCTTTTCCTTCTGCACCAAGAAAGGAGAGCCTGCAGAAAGGGAGAAAAACTGTGCCAGCTGCTTCTCTGACAGGGTGTTAATATCCAGAGTACATGAAGAACTCAAAAAACTTAACGCCAAGAAGACAACCCAATCAGAAATGGGCAAAAGAACTAAACAGATATTTCTCAAAAGAAGAGATAAATGATCAACAAATAAATGAAAATATGTTCAACATCCCTGATGGTCAAGGAATTGCAAATCAAAACTACATTGTGATTCATCTCCAGTTAGAATGGCAGTCATCAGGAATACAAATAACACATGCTCGTGAGGATGTGGGAGAAAAGGTACACTCATGCATTGTTGGTGGGACTGCAAATTAGCACAACCACTCTGGAAAGCAGTATGGAGGGTCCTCAAAAAACTAGGAAAGAAACCACCACATGACCTAGACATCACACTTCTAGGTATGTATCCAAAAGAACTAAAATGCACATTAAGTGATACAGGCACATCGATGTCCAGAGCAGTGCAACTCACAACAGCCTAGTCATGGAACCAGCCCAGGTGCCCATCAACAGGTGAATGGATAAAGAAAATGTCACCATGATCAAGTGGGTTTCATCCCAGGGATGCAAGGTTGGTTCAACATCAGGAAATCAATAAATTCACCATATCAATAGACTTAAAGTCAAGAATCACATGATTATTTCAATAGATGCAGAAAAAGCATTTGATAAAATACAGCACCCTTCATGCTCAAAACACTAGAAAAAATATGGATAGTGGGAACATTCCTTAACATTGTAAAGGCCATCTATGCTAAGCCCATGGCTAATATTCTAAATGGTGAAAAACTGAAAGCATCCCCCCTAAAAACTGGAACAAGGCAGGGATGCCCTCTTTCACCACTTCTATTCAATATTGTCCTTGAAACTCTAGCCAGAGCAATTAGACAGACCAAAGAAATTAAAGGGATATGAATAGGAAAAGAAGAACTCAAACTATCCCTATTTGCTGATGATATGATTATATACTTAGAGGAACCAGGAAATTCCACCAGAAAACTTTTAGAACTCATAAGTGAATTCAGTAAAGTAACGGGATATAAGATCAATGCACATAAATCTAATGCATTTTTATACATAAGTGATGAATCTTTGGAAAGAATAATTAGGAAAACTACCCCATTCACAATAGCCTCAAAAGAAATAAAATACTTAGGAATCAATCTCACAAAAGAGGTGAAAGACCTCTACAATGAGAACTACAGAACACTAAAGAAAGAAATTAAAGAAAACCTTAGAAGATGGAAAGATCTCCCATGTTCTTGGATAGGAAGAATTAATATTGTCAAAATGGCCATACTACCAAAAGTGCTATATAGATTCAATGCAATTCCAATTAAAATCTCAATGACGTACCTTACAGAAATAGAGCAAGCAATTATGAAATTCATCTGGAAGAATAAGAAACCCAGAATAGCTAAAGCAATCCTTAGCAGAAAGAGTGAAGCAGGGGGTATCGCAATACCAGATCTTCAACTCTACTACAAAACAATAGTAACAAAAACGGCATGGTATTGGTACCAAAATAGAAAGGTAGATCAATGATACAGAATAGAGGACACGGACACAAATCCAAATAAATACAATTTTTCTCATACTAGACAAAGGGGCCAAAAATATGCAATGGAGAAAAGATAGCCTCTTCAACAAATGGTGCTGGGAGAATTGGAAATCCATATGCAACAGAATGAAACTAAACCCATATCTCTCACCATGCACGAAACTAAACTCATAATGGATTAAGGACCTCGGAATCAGCCCAGAGACCCTGCATCTTATAGAAGAAAAAGTAGGTCCAAATCTTCAACTTGTTGGCTTAGGATAAGACTTCCTTAACAGGACTCCCATAGCACAAGAAATAAAAGCAAGAATCAATAACTGGGATAGATTCAAACTAAAAAGCTTTCTCTCAGCAAAGGAAACTATCAGCAATGTGAAGAGAGAGCCTACAGAGTGGGAGAAAATCTTTGCCAATCATACTTCAGATAGAGCACTAATCTCCAGAATCTATAAAGAACTCAAAAAACTCTACACCAAGAATGCAAATAATCCAATCGACAAATGGGCTAAGGAAATGAATAGACACTTCACAGAAGAAGCTCTACAAGCAATCAACAAACATACAGAAAAATGTTCAACATCTCTAGTAATAAGAGAAATGCAAATCAAAACCACCCTAAGATTCCATCTCACCCCAATTAAAATAGCAATTTATCAAGAATACAAGCAACAACAGGTGTTGGCGAGGATGTGGGGAGAAAGGTACACTCATACATTGCTGGTGGGGCTGCAAATTAGTGCAGCCACTCTGGAAAGCAGTGTGGAGATTCCTTAGAAAACTTGGAATGGAACCACCATTTGACCCAGCTATCCCACTCCTCGGCCTATACCCAAAGGACTTAAAATCAGCATACTACAGAGATACAGCCACATCAATGTTCATAGCTGCTCAATTCACAATAGCCAGATTGTGGAACCAACCTAGATGTCCTTCAATTGATGAATGGATAAAGAAACTGTGGTATATATATACAATGGAATATTACTCAGCCATAAAGAATGATAAAATTATGGCATTTGCAGGCAAATGGATGAATTTGGAGAATGTCATGCTAAGTGAGATAAGCCAATCTCAAAAAACCAAAGGACGAATGATATCGCTAATAAGTGGATGATGATACATAATGGGGGTTGGGAGGGGTTAGTGTTAGGGTTAGAGTTAGGGTTAGGGAGGGGGGCAAGAATGGAGGAAGGAAGGACCATATAGAGCGAAAAGAGGGGTGGCAGGGGTGGGGGAAGGGAAAAAATAACAATGAATCAAACAGCATTACCCTATGTAAATTTATGATTACCCAAATGGTATGCCTTTACGCCATGTACAAACAGAGAAACAACATGTATCCCATTTGTTTACAATAAAAAAAAAAGAACAAGAAAATGTCACATACACAGTGGAGTTTTAGTCAGTCATAAAGAAGAATGAAATTATATCATTTTCTGATAAATGGGTAGAACTGAAGAACATCTTGCTAAGCGAAATAAGCCTGACTCAGAAAGTCAAGAGTCAAATGTCTTCTCTCATACACAGAAGCTGGAACAAAGTAAGGAGAAAGTTGGGTGGGGGACAGATTCCTCCAAAATAGAGAGAAGATCATGGAGTAGAAGAAGGAGACTGAGGAGAGGGGAGGAGGCATAGGAAAAGGGAGGAAATGCAGAATGAAACTGACAAAACTTATGCTATGTAGGTATATGAATATGCCACAGTGAGTTCCACCTTTATTTCTGTCCATAAAGCACCAACTGAAAGACAATGAATAAATAGAAGGAAGACCAGGAGAATAGAGGAAGGGGGAACAGAGGGAGGGAGGAGAAGAGGGAGAGAGGAAGCACTGGGGACTGAAATGGAGCAATCATATTCCATGCATGGAAGTCAAAGTGTGCCCTGCTACTGTATATAACTGTAGTGCACTAATAAAAAAAAAAAAACATTTTTTAAAAGGCATTGGTATGTAGCTCAGTGGTAAAGTGCCTCTGAATTGAATCCTCAGTACCAAAACAAAAAGACCTGGGGCACATGAATCCTGATATCCGCATCCTATGTGCTAAGGGCTCAGTCTCTCCCAACCAGCATCCTGTTCCTGGCAGAGCAGATTTGCCAATGTTGACAATTTGCTCCTTTTCAAAGTTCTGCTATACTTATGCTTAAGTGCATAAGTACTTAAGTGCATGAGGATCTGATCCTCAACTTCTTCCACTCTCCAATTACAGAAGATGAGAATCTGTTTCTTACCAAGGAAGTCCTTTGGTTTTCAAGCTTAGTTTTTCGTGGTTGTTTTGTTTTGTTTTTGATTGTTTATTTTGCTACCAGGGATTGCACCCAGGGACACTTAACCACTGAACCACATCCCCGGCCCTTTTTTGTTTTTATTTATTTTTATTTTTTATTCACTTACAGTGAAGTTTTAGCCATCACATTGCAATTGCAGCAGGGACTGTGTTGCTTCTGCCTTTAGTAATTATATTCTCATTGCTAGCCTGGAAGCAGATAATCCAACATGAAAATTCCATTATCATGACTGCTTTTTAATTTTTTAATTTTTTGGCACTGGAGAATTGAGCATAAGGGTGCCGTATCACTGGGCTACATCCCCAGTCCTTTTTATTTTTTATTTTGAAAGAGGGTCTCACTAAGTTGCTGAGGGCCTCCTAAATTTGCTACGCTGGCCTCAAACTTGCAGTCCTCCTGTCTCTGCCTCCATTGGGATTACTGGTGTGCACCATACCTGGCTTGTAACTGTTTTTTAAAAATGCTCTCAACACCAACTTTGAAGTTGGGCTACGCAGAAAGTACATTTTGAGATGAAGTTTAGGGTGCAGGAAATTTGTTAGAGAGTGTTCTTGGGATCAACACCTGTAGAAAAAAAGGGACAAAGACCAGCAGAGGGAGAGGTTGGGCTGCAATGTAGTCTCAACAAAGACCTCTACAGCTGCTCTGGGACACTCTGAAGCTGGGGTGGCCCTGCAGAGCTGTCCCAGGTGGAGGCAGGAACCCGTGACTTCGTCCCCTGCGTTGACCAGGGGTGGTGCAGGCTGCCCTAGTGCGGCACTGGTCTTCCGGACGGCAGTGCTTTTCAGCCCAGCAGCGTCCCGGGAAGGGCTCCGGGCCGCGCCCTCCGTCAGCACCACCTCTAGCCATGGGTCGCGTCCCCCGATCCTGGAGCATGTCTGGGTGGCACATGGCAGCATTAACTTTATGCCACCAGTTTGACGTACATTTGAGTTCATTTGTTTTTCAGTATTCAAGAATTGCTTTTTTTTCTCTTCTGACTAAATTTTGTTTTAAAATTGTTAAAAAACATTTAAACAAAATGTTTTCAATTTCGTTAAAATAAATATAATGTTCATAAATAAACTGTTTCTTAACAGATTTTGCTGAAGTGATTTTTCAATCATTGAGAACATTAAGTATTAAAAAGAACATTTAATAAATATATAAAAACCGGCGTGTTTCCTAGGGTCACTAGTCCAAGGTCAGCCTCAGCAACTTCGTGAGACACTGTCTCACGATGAAAAATATAAAGGGCTGGGATGCGGCTCAGCGGTAGAGTGCCCTGGATTCCATCCCCAGTCCCCCCAGAAGTAAATTAACAAAGTGACTTGAGGTCGGAGAGTGTGTGCTGACCTCACGTGACCACAGAGCATCCGTCCTGCCCAGAGTTGCAGCGACAAGGTGGCATCTCAGGAGTGGAGAACAGACCTCGTCAGCCACCAAATGCCGCCCCCTTGATCTTGGACTTCTGAGCCTTCAAAACTGTGAGGAAACAGTTCCGTTCTTTATGAGTCACTCAGTCTAAGGTGTTTGTTATAACAGCACAAATGGCGTGAGTTGCATTCATAAGTTAACTCTGGGGGCTGCTCAAGTTGGGATTTGGTGGAGTGTATCCCCTGGAGGCTCAGGTGCTGGGAGCTTGGTTCTCAGTGTGCCACGTTGAGAGAGGAATGGAGCCTTTAAAAGCTGAGGCCTACTGCAAGGTAATTAGGTCACCGGACATCAAGGACGGCTGCTCCCCTTGCAGAATGGGTTAGTTCTCTCAAGTGAGTTTTTGTAAAGCAAGCAGGCCTGGCCCCTGAATCTCTCTGGCTTCCTCTGTTACCATGTGGAACCACTGTAGTGATGCATATGCTGAGATCCTGACCAGTGACTGAACGGATGGGGTCACCCAACCTTCTACTTTTGAGCTTCCCAAACTCTGAGTTTGAAACCCTCTTATTTTATATTTTTCTGCCTCTGGTATTTTATTATAGCAACAGAAAATAGACTGATACAGGGGCACCATTATCTTGATGAAATTGAGTCATCTTATCCAACAACACGGGAAGTCTCTCATCTATGTTTGAAAGTCTATTTTGCCTCTTTCAGGAGTGTTTTATAACTTTCCTCATACAGATTTCATATAACTAATAACTTGATTCAGAGGTTGTAAGGATTCAAATTTAAACTTACAGATGAGAAAACTGAGGACTTAGAAAGACTAAGTGATTGCTTGAGATCACAGAGTCTACTCTGAGACCCAATGTCTAGTAGCACTTCCTACTATACCACCTGTCTTTGTCAGTTATGTGTTGCTATAACAGAATGCCAGAGGCTGGGTATTTTATAAATAAAACAAGTCTGCTTAGCTAATGACTCTGGTGTCTGGAGGATCCAAACGGCATGACATCTGGTGTTTAGTAAACTTCTTCCCACCCCACACTCCCCCACTGTGTTAAAAGAAGTGGAAAAGGAAATGACCGTGTGAAGGGACCAAATGCACCTGCGGAAATGGAGGAACATCTCACAGGCTTGCCACCTCACTTGCCCTACGCTCTAGGTGTTTCTTAGCACCCTACAGGTCACTTTCAGTTGAATCTCAGTTGTAAACAACTACATAATTCATGGTTTCATTTTATAATGCCTGTCTTCCTAAGAATGAAAATTCCACTGAGCCTTGGGCCCCAGCACAGTAGTTTATCCAGGACAGACGAGGCATAATTTCTGATGGAAAGACTAAGAGTTAATGAAAATCCAAGGGGATCTGAAGAGTAGAAGAAAGGGACCCGGGGAGGGAGGAAGGGAGGAGAGGGGAAGTGCTGGGAGTGGCGTTGGCCATATGGTAGTATATTGTTGCCGGTACCAGTGTGGGACAACCAACCCTCCATCATGTAAACTACATGCTCCAACAGGACGCGTGGAGAAACAGGCAGAAAGACTGAGAGGTAAGCTCACAGCCCTGAAGAGCTGTCTGACTGTTGGTACTGCCTCACACTGAATCCAGGTGAAATCTGCCCTAGGCGTATCTTCAGCTGGAAACTCAGGGCCCTGGACGCGTGATCTCACTGGAATGGTAGCGGTGGTGCGCTTACTCTGAACGCCAGGTCTGCCACATGCGTATTTCTCAACCGAGTTCTCTCAGCCTTAACATAAATAGAGAGAGTTGATTCACACTGAACTGCTTCGCTTTAAAAAGAAATAGAGTAACAGAAGCAGGAGCCAGATTGCCGATTGCCGTGGGCCGGAGAGTGAATCATAGATTCACAAAAAAACCAGGAGAGACGGCTCTTACGGGCCCGGAGTTTGAAAATCGGTCTTTGGTTGCAGTATTCCTTAACATTTTTATACCTTCTTCATTATTATAATTTATCATTACAAATCATTTAAAATATGATTCATATTTTGGAAGAAGCTAAAGATTACTTTGAAGATGTCTTTTACTATAGGCAATTCACATAAGGAAATCCTGAAAGCCAGCTTCACATATAAAAAGACATTTTACCCAAATTACATTGATCTGTTGTGTGCATGTACAAATATGTAACAAGAAATCTGACTCTTTTTTTAAATATTTTTTATTTTTACAGACACATTTTGACTCATTGTACTCAAATGGGATATAACTTTTCATTTCTATGGTTGTACACAATGTATACTCACACCATTCATGTAATCATACATATATATAGGGTAATACTATTTCATTCTACTTATTTTCCATTCCCACCCCCTCCCACCCCCTTTTCCTCTACACCCTCCAAAGTTCCTTCATTCTTCTCTTCCCCCTGCTACCCCCCATTGTTATATATTGTCATGCACTTATAGAGAAAACATTTGGCATCCATTTACCAGCAAATGCCATAATTTTATTGTTCTTTATGGCTGAGTAATATTCCATTGTGTATATATACCACAGTTTCTTTATCCATTCATCAATTGAAGGGCATCTAGGTCGGTTCCACAATCTGGCTATGGTGAATTGAGCAGCAATGAACATTGATGTGGCTGTCTCTGTAGTATGCTGATTTTAAGTCCTTTGGGTATAAACCAAGGAGTGGGATAGCTGGGTCAAATGGTGGGTCCATTCCAAGCTTCCTGAGGAATCTCCACACTGCTTTCCAGAGTGACTGTACCAATTTGCAACTCCACCAGCAATGTATGAGTGTACCTTTTTTCCCCACAACCACACCAACACTTATTATCACTTGTGTTCTTGATAATAGCCATTCTAACTGGAGTTAGATGAAATCTTAGGGTGGTTTTAATTTGCATTTCTCGAATTACCAGGGATGCTAAGCACTTTTTCATATATTTGTTGATCACCCATATATCTTCTTCTGTGAAGTGTCTGCCCATTTCCTTAGCCCATTTTTTAATTGGATTCATTGTATTTTGGGTGTAAAGTTTTTTAAGTTCTTTATAAACTTTGGAGATGAGTGCTCTGTCTGAAGTGCATGTGTGGAAAAGATTTTTTCCCACTCTGTAGGCTCTCTTTTTACATTGTTGATTGTTTCCTGTGCTGAGAAAAAAACTTTTTAGTTTAAATCTATCCCATTTATTGATTCTTCCTTTTATTTCTTGCGCTATGGGGGTCTTGTTAAGGAAGTCTGGTCCTAAGCCAACATGATGGAACTTTGGACCTACTTTTTTTTCTATTTGGTAAAGGGTCTCAGGTCTAATTCCTAGATCCTTGATCCATTTTGAGTTGAGTTTTTTTTTTTTAATAAAAACATTTATTTTTTATTTTATACAGAACACCCGGAAGTCTGCATCATGACTTGATAGTCACCCAGGGGTTTACAGTGTGTCCATCTCAACAGCGTGGTTCTGGGGTTTGGGGATCCACACAGGCAGGAGTTCTGAGGGAAGAAGAGGGCACAGCAGGAGTGTATATCAATCCTTTCTCAAAGAAAAGGCAGTAGAGCATTCTGAGTCACTGAAAACTGTGCAAACGGGGCTTCTAAAACAAACATTGTACTGCAAGCTCTTAGGGATGGGGCAGGAAAAGACACTGATAAATAAGGGAACATTTTCTTGTGGTAGGGGATAAGGAAGAAGGTTTACTACGCTTTTGAGTGCCCCCAGCCTTAAGACCTGATATCTGAAGATATATTCAATCTTGAATAATTTCTCTATTCAAAAAGAAATGCTAGTACCCCTGGGACCAGATCATAAAGGAACTGGTCATTCCTGAGCCCGTGTTCTATGCCCCACAGTGTATTAACATAGGAGGAAAAAAGTCAGTGTAGTGGCTTATGTTCTGTGGAAGTAAAAAGTTTAATTCACATTAAGCACCGATAAAGCCAAGTGACTGGAAAAGACCACAGATCTGACAAACCTGCTGAAAGAAGTCTCTGGTAGGGAACAAGAAAGGAAGGTCCAGAGAATCCTCAGCTTGAGGCGTAGCAGGTATAAGAAAGTCTGGAAGGAGGCATTAAAGTAGTGGGAAACAGAACACTACCAGGCCTTAATTATAATGGGATAATTTTTAAAAAAGGGGGGGGCATCAGTTGCAACAAAAGTTATGCCTTTATGGTTACCTGGCAGCATTTGAAAAAAAAAAAAAAAAAAGCCAAAGTAGGTCTAGCTATCCTAACCAATAGGTCTTGCTAGGAAGTGTTTGTGTACACAGGAGAAGGCCGTGGGGGGCTTGGTACAGCGGACAATCCAACATGATTCCTATGGAAACAAAAGGGGCAGAGTCCTGGCTTGCTGACCAGAGGGCTGGGCAGAATAAAAGCAGAGGCTCCAGAGTGACTGCAGATTCTTTGCAACCTGCTTTGACTCAGGAAGTGGAGTCAGATTCTCACTCTAGAGAAGATAGGAGGCCAAACCGAACCCATACCACATGCATTAGTCCTGGTTATCCTATAGTTGATGGGAACTCATACCAGGAAGGGAAGGGACCTGGTTAGGGAAGAAGGGGTCATTTTTTATCTTTCAAAGTCTTAATTTATATCTTAACTTCAAACGTATTTTCAGTGCCTCAGATACAATTGAATCTTAAATCTTTAAAAGCCCCCTGAAACAAAACAAAAGTATACTTTTTTTAAGCTTCCTCATCCTCTGGTAGTCAATTTTACCCTGACTTAGAGTCCACAAACTTCATCAAACATCTGTGCTCATGAACTTGGGCCTTTCTAAAGGGAAGCCTAGGGCTCGGCGCCAGATGAGCTGTGCCAGCACACCCAGTGCCCGTGACACCCCAAAGAGGACCGTGTAGTAATTCATCTCCGTCATGCCATAATATGGAGAAGCACCCCGCTGTGCGCATCTACGTTTGGCCAAGAATTCTTGACCTTTCCCCGCTCCAAGAGGATATTGGGCACAATCTTATACAACTGAGCAACAAGTTTGAACATAGGGTCATTAGGCAGGTGTTTCAAAGCAAACTCTCGCTGACAGGAATATCGTGGACCTGTCTTCCTTAGTACTGCATGACCATAGCCTGGGACAACCCGTCCTGAATTGAGTGTGTTCCAGATGTAGTCTCTTAACTTTTCATCTGACACATCTTTGCCAACTTCCTTCTGTAGTTGTGTTAGCCAAACAAGTACTTCCTGATTGGCCAGTCCATGAAGAGGCCCTGCCAGCCCATTCATGGCTGCTGCAAAGGATAGGTACGGGTCTGAAAGGGCACTGCCCACCAAGTGGCTGGTATGGGCACTTACATTGCCACCTTCATGGTCACTGTGGATGGTGAGGTATAAACGCATGAGCTCAGTGAATTGAGCATCAGTATAGCCTAACATGTTGGTGAAATTGTGGGACCAGTCCAGCTTAGAATCAATGGCCCCAATACTGCTGCCCTCCCGGTAGAGATTCCAGTAGATCTTTGCAGCAACACAAGGTAGTTTTACAATGAGATCCATACAATCTTCATAGATTGACTCCCAGTACTTGGTTTGGTTAATACCCTCAGCATATGCCCGGGCAAAGTTACTTCACTATTGAGGGCTGTAATGGCTGCACTGAGTTGAAACATCGGATCCAGATTGGTGGGAAAGTTGTCCAGCATTGTGACCACGTGAGAAGGCAGAGCTGCCCTCTTTGCCCACTCCTTTGAAAGCCAAGATACCTGTTCCTCTGTTGGGATCTGCCCAGTTACCAGCAGCCAAAATAAGCCCTCAGGCAGGGGTTCCTCCCCACCCTTAGCCTCTGATACGTTTTTATTTCTTGCGCTATGGGGGTCTTGTTAAGGAAGTCTGGTCCTAAGCCAACATGATGGAGCTTTGGACCTACTTTTTTTTCTGTTTGGTGAAGGGTCTCAGGTCTAATTCCTAGATCCTTGATCCATTTTGAGTTGAGTTGTTTTTTTTTTTTAATAAAAACATTTATTTTTTATTTTATACAGAGCACCCTGAAGTCTGCATCATGACTTGATAGTCACCCAGGGGTTTACAGTGTGTCCATCTCAACAGCGTGGTTCTGGGGTTTGGGGATCCACACAAACACAGGCAGGATACTATGGCCTCTGAAACGGATGCCCTCATCGGGATCAAGAACTGATGTTTCACATACAAGTCCCTTAATGCCTCTCATGCCACCATGCATCATGTCCACAGTGATTTGGCTCACCACTGTCTTGCCATGTTGCTGCCTGAACGCCTGAATTCTGGCCCGCTCCTTAGGTATCAGGTTGGCCAATACATGTTTCAAATTCGTGGAAGAAGCACTGGCATGCCGGCCAGCAAGAACAAGACAGGATGCGTTCTTGGCTCCCAAGAGCCATGCGGCCGCAGTGAGTAAAGCCATAGCAGGCAACTCTAGGATCTGGTGGGGAGGGAAGGCGGGGAAAGAGATGCGGCAGAAATAGGAGCCGCCGCCGCTGCACCAGAGGCTGTGCCAATGGGTGGACAAGGTTCTTGAGTTGAGTTTTGTACAGGGTGAGAGATAGGGGTTTAGTTTCATTTTACTGCATATTGATTTCCAGTTTTCCCAGCACCATTTGTTGAACATGCTATCTTTTCTCCATTGTATGTTTTTGGCACCCTTGTCTAGGATGAGGTTACTGGACTTATGTGGGTTTGTCTCCGTGCCTTCTATCCTGTACCATTGGTCTACCTGTCTATTTTGGTGCCAATACCATGCCGTTTTTGTTACTATTGCTCTATAGTAGAGTTTAAGATCTGGTATAGTGATACCCCCTGCATCACTCTTCCTGCCCAGGATTGCTTTGGCTATTCTGGGTCTTTTATTCTTCCAGATGAATTTCATGATTGCTTTTTCTGTTTCCATGAGAAATGTCATAGGGATTTTAATTGGAATTGCATTAAATCTGTATAGTGCCTATGGAAGTATGGCCATTAATTCTGCCTATCCAAGAACATAGGAGATCTTTCCATCTTCTAAGGTTTTCTTTAATTTCTTTCTTTGGTGTTCTGTAGTTTTCATTGTTGAGATCTTTTACCTCTTTGGTTAGATTGATTCCCAAGTATTTTATTTTTTGAGGCTATTGCAAATGGAGTTGTTTTCCTCATCTCCCTTTAAGATGTTTCATCACTTGTGTATAAAAATGCTTTAGATTTATGCGTGTTGATTTTATAACCTGCTATTTTGCTGAATTCATTGATGAGGTCGAGAAGTTTTCTGGAGGAGTTTTTTGGATCCTCTAAATATAGAATCATGTCATCAGCAAATAGGGATAGTTTGAGTTCCTCTTTTCCTATTAGTATCCCTTTAATTTCTTTGGTCTGCCTAATTGCTCTGGCTAGAGTTTCAAGGACAATGTTGAATAGAAGTGGTGAAAGAGGACATCCCTGTCTTGTTCCCATTTTTAAAGGGAATGCTTTCAGTTTTTCTCCATTAAGAATGATGTTGGCCACGGGCTTAGCATAAATACCTTTACAATGTTCAGGTATGTTCCTACTATCCCTATTTTTTCTAGTGTTTTGAGCATGAAGGGGTGTTGTACTTTGTCGAACGCTTTTTCTGTGTCAATTGAAATAACCATATGATTTTTATCCTTAAGTCTATTGACATGATGGATTACATTTATTGATTTATGGATGTTGAACCATCCTTGCCTTCCAGGGATGAGCCCCACTTGATCGTGGTGCACAATTTTCTTAATATGTTTTTGGATATGGTTTGCCAATATTTTGTTAAGGATCTTTGCATCTATATTCATCAAGGATATTGGTCTAAAATTTTCTTTCCTTGATGTTTCTTTTTGTGGTTTGGGTATGAGGGTGATATTAGCTTCATAGAATGAGTTTGGTAGGGTACCCTCCTTTTCTATTTCCTGGAATACTTTGAGAAGTATTGGAATGAGTTCTTCTTTGAAGGTCTTGCAGAACTCAGCTGAGAATCCATCTGGTCCTGGGCTTTTCTTGGATGGTAGGTTTTTAATGACTTCTTCTATTTCATTACTTAATATTGGTCTGTTTAAATTGTGTATGTCCTCCTGGTTCAGTTTGGGAGGAACATATGTCTCTAGAAATTTGTCAATGTCTTCGGTAGTTTCTATTTTGTTGGAATACAGATTTTCAAAGTAGCTTCTCATTATGTTATGTATCTCAGTGGTGTCTGTCATGATATTTCCTTTTTCATCACAAAGTTTAGTAATTTGAGTCTTCTTCTCTTTGTAAGTGTGGCTAAGGGTTTGTCTATTTTGTTTACTTTTTCAAAGAACCAACTTTTAGTTTTGTCAATTTTTTGAATTGTTTCTTTTATTTCAATTTCATTGATTTCAGCTCTGATTTTAACTATTTCCTGTCTTCTACTACTTTTGGTGTTGCTCTGTTCTTCTTTTTCTAGGGCTTTGAGCTGTAATTTTAGGTCATTTAGTTGCTGACTTTTCATTCTTTTCTTGAATGCACTCCATGCAATGAATTTTCCTCTTAGTACTGCTTTCATAGTGTCCCAGAGATTTTGATATGTTGTATCGTCATTCTCATTGACCTCTAAGAATTTTTTATCTCCTCCCTGATGTTTTCTGTTATCCACGTTTCATTTAATAGCATATTATTTAGTCTCCAGGTGTTGGAGTAATTTCTGTTTTTTATTTTGTCATTGATTTCTACTCTCAGTCCATTATGATCTGATAGAACACAAGGCATTATCTCACTTTTTTTGCATTTCCTAAGGGCTGCTTTGTGGCATAACATATGGCTTCTATTTTCGAGAAGATTCCATGTGCTGCTGAGAAGAAAGTGAATTCGCTTGTTGATGGATGGAATATTCTATATATGTCTACTAAGTCTAGGTTATTGATTGTGTTATTGAGTTCTAGTTTTCTTTTTTTGTTTGGAAGATCTATCCAGTGGTGACAGCGGTGTGTTAAAGTCACCTAGAATTATCATGTTGTGGTCTATTTGATTCCTGGAATTGAGAAGGATTTGTTTGATGTACAGGGATGCACCACTGTTTGGGGCATATATATGATTGTTATGTCTACCTGATTTATGGTTCCCTTAAACAGTATGAAATGTCCTTCTTTATCCCTTTTGACTAACTTTGGTTTGAAGTCCACTTTATCTGATATAAGGATGGAAACCCCTACTTTTTTACTGAGTCCATGTGTGGTAGGTTTTTTCATCCTTTCACCTTTAGTCTGTGGATGTCTTTTTCTATGAGATGAGTCTCTTGCAGGCAGCATATTGTTGGGTCTTTCTTTTTAATCCATTCTGCCAGTCTATGTCTTTTGATTGTTGAGTTTAGACCATTATCATTCAGGGTTATTATTGAGATATGATTTGTATTCCCAGTCATTTGGGCTTATTTTTGTTTTTTAACTTGGCTTGGTTTCTCCTTTAAGTGGATTTTTCTTTAAGGTAATTCCTCCCTTTGCTGACCTACATTGTTGTTTTTCATTTCCTCCTCATGGACTATTTTGTTGAGAATATTCTGTAGTGTACATTTTCTATTTGTAAATTCTTTTAACTATTGTTTATCATGGAAGGATTTTATTTCATCTTCAAATCTGAAGGTTAGTTTTGCTGGGTATAGGATTCTTGGTTGGCAACCATGTTCTTTCAGAGCTTGAAATATGTTGTTCCAGGCCCTTCTAGATTTTAGAATCTGGGTTGAGAAGTCGGCTGCTATCTGTATTGGTTTCCCCCTATATGTAATCTGATGCTTTTCTCTAGCAGTCTTCAAAATCCTATCTTTATTTTGTATGTTAGGCATTTTTATTATAATGTGTCTTGGTGTGGATCTGTTGTGATTTTGTGCGTTTGGTGTTCTATAAGTCTGTTGTATTTGATTTTCCATTTTGTTCTTCAGGCTTGGGAAATTTTCTGATATTATTTCATTGAATAGGTTGTTCATTCCTTTGGTTTGTATCTCTGTGCCTTCCTCAATCTCAATAATTCTTAAATTTGGTCTTTTCATGATGTCCCATAGTTCTTGGAGATTCTTTTCATGATTTCTTACCATCTTCCCTGTTTGAGCAACTTTATTTTCAAGATTAAATATTTTGTCTTCATTGTCTGAGGTTCTGTCTTCCAAGTGGTCTAGTCTTTTGGTGATGCTTTCCATTGAGTTTTTTATTTGGTTTATTGTTTCCTTCATTTCAAGGATTTCTGTTTAGTTTTTTTTTTTTTTTTTTTTTTTTGAGAATCTCTATCTCTTTGTTGAAATGATCTTTTGCTTCCTGCAATTGCTCTTTCAACTGCTTATTGGTATGCTCATTCATTGCCTGCATTTGCTCTCTTATCTCATCCTTTGTTTCATGAATCATTTTAATCATGTATATTTGAACTCCTTTTCTGACATTTCTTCTATCATATTGTCACTGGATTCTATTAATATAGAATCTAGGTTTGTTTGGATCATTTTCTTCCCTTGTTTTTTCATGTTGTTCATGTATCTTGCCCTCTAGCAGTGCAGATCTGGGGTATTGCAGATTCCCCCCTCTAGGCTTATAGTGGCCCTATAGGTTTCCTAAACCTTTTCTTTAAGGGGGAGATCAATATTAGCAGTGCCCAATTCAAACAGTATGCAATGCAATGCAAGACCAAACAGCTCCTATGAGGACATTATCAATATTGTCATTATAAACATAATGAGTACAATTATTATCTTCAGTATAACAAACAGATTTGCAATAAGGTTTGCAGTTTCTAATGGAGGACAAAGAGGATGCAAAGGGATGTAGGATGTAGCTGTTAATGGGATAAGAAAAGAATATACAGAAGTTCTAGATAATAGAAAGGGTGAGAGTATAATCAAAAGAAATTGGTTGTTGGCATGCAAAAAGGGAGAAAGCAACTCTGAGGGAACAGGTAAACAAAAGGAAAAGAGAGCAAGAAAAGTAAATAAATAAAAACTTAAAATTGTTCAAAAAAGAGAAAAACGAAAATCTACAGTATAATAGTCATATAGTATTCAAACCTCCCAGTGTTCAGTAGCCTGATGCATGAGAGGTATCTGACAATGAGCTTCAAGTCTCCAGCAGGCGTCTCAGGATGGGATTTGCCCCACCTAAAGATCGGAGCTATGGCTTCCAAGATTATCCAAGATGGCCGCTCTGGCTTCGAAATGTGTTGGCAAATGGGGAGCTGCAGCTCGGGATGTGGGCGTGGTTGGCTGGAGGTCCTGGAGGTGGGGTGCGGTTGGTCAGGCAGGGATCCTGGAGGTGGGGTGAGTTTGGTGTGGTTGCGGGATCCTGGAGGTGGGATGCGATCAGTCGGTCTGGGGGTCCTGGTGATATGGTGCAGTCAGTTGGTCTAGGGGTCCTGATAGCAGGGAGCAGTCAGTCGATGTGAGGGCCCCGGAGGCAGGGAGTGATCAGTTGGGCTGAGGGATCCTGGAGATGGGGCTCAGTCAGTCTGGCCAGGGTTCTTGCGGGGCCTGGCTGTTGTCTCAAAATGGCAGCAGTCACGTGTAACCAAACCTGCAGGTACCATAACAGTGAACTTCCAGGCAACAGCAGGCAGCTGGTGCTCCACTAGCAGTCAGCACTTTGCTGACTGCTGTCAGATGATCGGGAGGTGAACTTCAGGCGGTGGGTGATGGATAGGTGTAAGCAGGCGATGGACAGGCAAGAGGCAAGCAAATAGTGGATAATAGGCGCCTAACAGTGAGCAATCTGAAGAAATCCGACTCTTAGGTGGAATTATTATGTACTCCAGGAGTCTGCTTTTTGTCTGTAACCAAAATATCCAACAAGAACACTTAGAGGAAGAAAACTTTATTTTGGCTCATAGTTTTAGAGGTTCAATCCATGGTCAGCTAACCCATTGCTCTGGGCACCAGATGAGGCAGAACATCATGGCAGAAGAGGTTGGTGGAGGAAGCTACTCAGCTCATGGCAGTCAGGAAACAGAAAGAAAGCATGAGGTGCCAGGGACAAAATACAAACCCAAAGGCATGCCTCCAATGGCCTACTTCCTCCAACCACACCCTACCTGCCTATAGTTATCACCCAGTACAGAGGCCAGTCAGATTATCAATCACTCAAATGCATTGTATCCACTGATTAGGTTATTATAGCCCTCATAATCTAATCATGAGCCTTCAGGGAAAACCTCATATTCAAACCACAACATGCACCAACTTAAAAATTGTAAAACTAAATAAATGTTTTAAAAAATTAAAAATGTGTCGGTAAGTGAAGATAATATTTCAAAGATGTTTCACTAGTAATCTTAGAAATATACATCTAAGCCATTTCATACCCATTAGATTGGTACAAACAAGCTTAAAGTTGAAAAACACCAAGTGTGATGATGATATAGATCAACACAAACTCTAAACCCTTCTGTGGGAGAGGCAACACAACGCTGTGGCTTAAAGCAGGGACTCCTGAGCCATTGTGCTTGGTATCAAGTCCGGTCTCTGCCTCTTACCTGCTGTGTACCCCAGAAAGGTGCTTCCCAGAAGCACTTGACTTTGGGCAAGTTATGTATTGTCTTGATGTCATTCATAAAATCTGAGTGATGATGTAAGATCCTTCCTCAAGAGGACTAATATGAGTATTGATAACAAAGCATTCTATATTATTTGCTGTTATTATTAAAACAGAACAACCACTTTAGAGAGCAATTTCATTAGTGCTAGTAAAGTTGAAGCTGTGCATAGCACACTTGGCAATTTTACTTTAGTTGCACACCTTAGAAAAGTTTTTAGAGGTGCATACAGGAGGCATATGCAAGAATTTACATTGTAGCATTGTTTGTAAATGGAAAACTAGAAACAGTGAAAATATCCATCTGTGGATACTTAGGAAAAACCCAATCTTGGTGTATTAGAACTGACCATCAAAAGTGGAAAGTGTTGTGAGACCAAAGAAAAAGGCAGAGAGATGCAAAATTGCACAATGTGAACTTCATTAGGGACTTAGAGAAGTGTGACTTCAGTGGCAGCAAGACAGCAGGATCCCTGCACCCCAAGTCATGAGGAAGGGGTTTATATGCTAAGCTAGGCAAAGATGGGTTATGGTCAACCAGAATCTGATTTTTCTCAAAAACTATTAAATTAAACATCAATTAAGAAACAATCTGGGTTGATAAAACCCATTAAGGCAACTATCCTAACCGACTTTGTCTTACAGGGATTGGGGTGAGTGCTACTGTCACCTGGTGGGCAAAAGGGTGGTTATAACCAAGATGACTGTAGCTATGTCAAGATGGATCCCTACTGTAGGATAATGGATTTATCAAAATCTGTGGTATATTCTTATAACAGAATACGGTATAGCCGTGAAAAGTAATATTATTGCAGTGGTTCTTGAACTTTAAACACATTAGAATCACCTGGAGAATACAGGGTACTGGACCCCACTTCCAGAGTTTCTGATTTGGTAAATCTCTGGTGACACCCAGGGATTTGCATTTCTTAAGTGATATTGATGCTGCTGATCCAGGACTTCACTTTAAGAATTCACTGAACTGAACCTTCATTAATCAATGCGGACAGGTCTTACAAAGAGAATGATGAGTGGAAAAAGCAAGTTGCAAAAGAATGCATACACTTTGACACCATATATGTAATTTTAAAACATCCAATTATAATTTTACCACATGTGTATATGTAGTGATAATCACAGGACTAGAATTGAAACTCTAGTTGTATGGACCTAAACGCCATTCATTCCTCACCACAGGCTTATTAACAAGAGGCATCCTTCCCCTTTCAGAAACAACAGACCTATGAAGATTTCATGTAAAGAATAGCAAAAGAAAATCAGTTAACGTTTAGCCTAGCATAGTTATCAGGAAATCGGCAACGATTTCTTAAAATTGTAAGCCCCACCTTACCTTTGTATCATTTATTTCTTTTCTAAATATATAGTAAAAATCGCATGGGTACATGCTTTGGGGAATCTGGAGAAAAGACAAATTAGGGGAGCAGGAGGGAACCACTATTTTTTTCTTCTATTAGGAAATGAGACCACAGAAGATGTGTCTGGTGGTGAATACCAGGCAGAAAAGGCAAGCAAGCACTGCCTTGGAGTCCTGGGTAAAATCGTGGTGCCTCCAAAGCTGTACTGGGGGAAATCTGGAGGGTAAGGTCTATTTCTGATTTGTCTGTGAATTCTCAGTACTTGCACATAGTTAGATTTTATATATAAAGAAGAAAGGAGGAAGCTTCAAATACTGCCAGTTCAGCAGTAAACTAAGGGGTCACCACCCGGGTGCAAGAAACTCGGTCCAAGGCCTGGTAGTCTTCGAGGGTGCTGGAACAGCCAACAAAGGGCGCGGCTACTTCCGGAGCCGCGCCGGAACCTCTTGCGGGAATACGCGCGTTTCGGCGGGAAGGATTTGGGGAAAGGACCACTTCCTGCTTCTGATGAGGGGCGGGTACGGAGAAAGGAAATAGTTCGAAGAGCGGCATCCTGCCTGTGCTAGCGGCGGCGGCGGCGGAGGCGGAGCGGAGAGGAGGGCGGCGGCGGCGGAGGCGGAGGAGGCGGAGGAGGCGGAGGAGGCTGCGGCAGAGAAGAAAGTGTCAGAGCCGGTAAGTGAGCTGCCTCAGAGCCGCGGACCGAGAGCGGCGCGCCAGGTCTCGCTTTGCAAACGCGTGGTCCCAAGTTGCCGAGCTGCCCGCCCGGGTCAAGCCAGAGCTCGTCGGCCGCCTGTCAGTCGGCGCCGAGGAGCGGCTGCTGGGGCGCCGGGGCCGGGCCTCGCGGGGCACCAGGCTGCGCTCTCGCTGGCTGACAGCCCTGTCCCGAGGCCGGGGGAGGCGCCGACCGTCCTGCCTGGGCGATAGGGTTCCCGCCCTGGACAGCTGCCTCCGACCGTGTTCGGAGTTCGGGGAAGGAAGTGAGCGCCCTGCGTCCCGTCCAGCCCTCGGTCCTGGCGAGATCCTGCCAGGCGGGTGGTGGGGCCGAGGGAAGGGCTGGTAGGCAGCGCTGGTCGGGAGCCACCCTGTCTCTGCCCGGTGCAGGCTCCCGGGGCTCCGAAGCGGGGCTCTTCTTTAAAGGCTGCGCCTCTTCCTGTGCCGTGTCACTTCGGCAAGTCACCCACCTTCAGATCCGCGGTTAAACCAGCCTGCTTCCTATCCGGCCATCAGGTCAGAACCGTCATGGGTTTCGGGTGACTGCTCTGTAAATGTACTTGTTGGCGAAGGCAGAATCGTGTCTCTAAGCAGTTTTCGAAGGGAGACAAGACTTACCTAGCAGTCAGGACTGTTCAGCGCGCGTTCCCACACCTGCACCGGGAAGCGGCTTAGCCTCGAGTAGGACAGTCGTCTTACCCGCTCTGGACTCCGTTATGGTTTTGCGTCTGCAAAAAAGCCTGTGGTACATTATTATATAAAATTCTTGATTACTGACAAAGTGAACGAAATGATTTACAAAAGTTTTTGCTGGAAAAATCGGAAATAGCTTTTATTAAGTTACTGGTTTTTGTGTTTTTTTTCTTAGGTTCGGCTTTAGAGTGTGGTGAAGGATACTTTTCATGGTGCATGGAAGGAAAGCCAATGCGCAGGTAGGCATTAGGAAGAAAACCATTAGTTACACTGAATGAAATTCAGCATGTAATAATTCAAGGCTTCATTGAAATATATTTTTAAAATGTTCTCAAATCTTATTGAATTCTGCTTAGAACAAATGGTTCTTGTTCTAAAATAAATCAAATTCTTCTTTGTCCAAACTCATTTTATAGTTACTGAACTCTGTTTAACCATTTGTTATTTAACAGCAAAGATAACTCTTGGAGCCCTTTTTAAGGGAAGCATTTCATGATGAGGATATGACTAAGCGCTAGGAGCTAGAATCAGAATATATATTTCCTTTTTCAGATCTGTTATTATCAACGGACCTTAAGCTGTTCACCTCCCTAGCCCAGTTTCCTTCTCTAGTATATCTGACCAGGATATTGGGAATTCATGAATGTTTGCAGATGCTTTGATATTACCAAATGAAGAGATGTCATGGAAGTGACACATTCTGTTTTCTTATGTGTATCTTTCCCTACCATAGAAATATTTGACTGTAAAGTACATAAAGAAATATTAAATTCTTCATCACTTCATTTTCTAATATTGCAAAAACCACTGATTACCTCTCTTCCTCATCTGCCATAAATATCTTATGTGATTGCTAAAATTAAGACTTTTTTTAAGGAAAGGCAGAGTGTGTGGGAATGTTTTTGGTTTATTAGTAATTTCCATATAAAATATTCACTTAATTACTCATATCTGTTCTTTTTTTCTTGCTTTATTACATAATACTGTCAGGTATTCAGACTCACGTTGGATGATTCCAGTGCCATTGTTAAATAACCGCTCTTTCTTCATCACTCTCACATGCCCAGAGGCTGGCCTGCCTGTTGCTCCGTTGTCTTACTTTTACCTGCTGCCTGCTTAGTTACAGTCACACTTCCTACCTTTCTTTGTTTGGCTGTCATTGTTTTAGCTGCATCCCAGAAGGTAGTCTCTGTAAAATAACCTTGGGTTTATACTCAGCTGCTATTAAAGAAGCTTTGGATGAGAAGTAACTTTATTGAGATTATTCAAATACATGTTCATTCTCCCTGTTAGATTGTGAGCTGAGTTTCATAGATCTTCATATGTTTGCACCCCTAAACAACTAATGACTACTAAATAATTGAATGAACAGCTTCTGCAGACATTTTGGTAGGGGTTATGAAAAAGAAAAGATTGAGCCACACACAGTGATTCAGATATCCCAGCTATCAAGAGGCTGAGGAAGATGGATGACAAGTTTGAGGCCCTCAGCAACTTAGCAAGACCTGTCTCAAAATAAAATTTTGAGAGCTAGGGATATAGCTCAGAGGCAGAATGCTCCTGGGTTTAATCCCCTGTACCATACACACACACACACACAAGATTCAAATTATTGTTAAAGACATTCATTTTGTGTGCTTTTTTTCCCACTCAGAATTATTTTTAATTGTTCATATTTATGAAGTACAATGCGATAATTCAGTACATATATACAAAGTGTAATGGTTCAATCAAGGTAATTAGCATTTCCATCTTCTAACATAAATTAGTACAGCCATTATGGAAAACAGTATGGAAGTTTTTCAAAAACCTAAAACTACCGTATATTCAACTATCTCATTTGAGGTATGTATCCAAAGGAAATCAGTATATCAAAGAAATACCTGCATTCCCATGTTTATTACAGCACTATTTATAATAGCTAAGCCATGGAATCAACTGAAGTATCTATGGGTGAATAGATTCAGAAAATGTGATAAACACATGTACACACACAGGAATATTATGTAGCTATAAAAAAGAATACATGGATGAATAGATACATAAAATGTGATAAATGCTTGTACACACACAGGAATATTATGTAGCTATAGAAAAGAATGGACTCTTGTCATTTACAGCCATCTCGATGGAACTAGAGGACATTATGTTAAGTGAGATAAACCAGGTATAGAAGGACAAACACTGCATATTCTCATTCAAACATAGAAGCTAAAAAAAAGTTGATTTCTTAGAAGTAGAGAATAGAATAGTGTGACTAGTTTTGCTTTTTTACATTTTAGCTGCCTTTTTTTTATGTGAGAATGTTTGGGGCTGAACGTAACACAAAGTCTTGATGCAGCCTGGCTTCATCAAAGTGGAATCTTATTTGCAGCAAGACCAGAGGTAGGGTGAGCTTCAGGGTTGGTTCATACCATTGCTTGATGATACCATTTGGACCCAAATTCCTTCCTTCTCTCTCATGTAGCTCTTATCGCATTAGTTTCTGC